>NC_079527.1:13953225-14283495 GCF_003711565.1 Takifugu flavidus | reverse complement strand
CATTAAGCGTAGCCATCTATAATTCACCTTGCTCTCGCTCACTGGGTCATTTCAACGAGGCTCTTTTCTTTCTTTTTATTTTTTTTTTGAGCCGTTACAACACCAGACTTTCACGCTTTTTTGCAAAAAAAAACGCTGCTGATTAAACTGTTAAAAATAGAACACAAATGCGTATTGCGCAACAAGTATGTTTTAGACAGGAAGTCTTGAAAAGGAGGTGGGGTTTTATGCCGTAGCGTCTTTTTTTTTATTGATTGATTTAAATTCAGGAGAAGGTCATGAAAGCGATATTTCAGATTTACTGGGGATTCTCAGTGGGACGGGGGGGCCTGAATGGACCTGAAACGCCTCCCCAGCAGCGCTGCGTCCAACGTGTTTGGCAGACAGCTCAGTGTATTGCTCATGCCCTATTTGGCTTGTGTCTGCCTGTTGTCCTGCATGCATATCGGAGTGTGTGTGCATGTTGTTGTCCATGGGCAACTGTTCAGTAAATAGGGCAATTAAGTGTGAAAAGCAGAAAGGAGCTAGCATGTTCCTATCTCTTTGGTGGG
Organism: Takifugu flavidus; assembly: GCF_003711565.1. Classification (NCBI taxonomy): domain Eukaryota; kingdom Metazoa; phylum Chordata; class Actinopteri; order Tetraodontiformes; family Tetraodontidae; genus Takifugu; species Takifugu flavidus. The sequence continues at coordinate 14,282,944 of NC_079527.1, read as the reverse complement.
GGGAGATAATTTATGCTAATAACATCTCTACCGCTCAAGCTGCCCAAAAATGATAGCAGACCCTTTTGGCTTCAGAAGAATCTTTTCATCCTCTTGGAGGGGGAAAAAAAAGTGGTTTCTCAACACCTTGCAAATAAGACAGCTGTGTGGCAGTGAATGAACCCCCCCACCCCACCCCACCCCCCTTAGCCTTTCATCTGCAGATGATAATCTTTTCTCCTTTACTGTCTTGTATGGTGCATGTTTGTTCCTCATTTAGCCTGTGGAATACTTGAAACCTAGTTTCCCCTCCGTCTCTCCCTGCTCTGTCTGGAACCCCCCCCCCAAAAACCCTGCACACAATCTATCATCATTTCTCCTTCAGCAGCCATCATAGGGCCGAGTCCCATATGTGAATGAATTACTGTAAATAGTATCCTATGCATGAGCGATGCTTCTTAATAACACTTAAAGCTCTGTATGCCGTTCATGCAGCATAAATTCCTCCATCATGCTGAGGAGCCCAGAGGCTTTGGGGGGCTGAGGAGAGCAGAGGCCACCGTGGCAGTTCAATAAATAACCCCAGTGAAAGTGGGGGCAATAAACCATATGAAATCTCTACCAGCCTCTCCTAATCGTGCTCAGCAAGGAGCTCTGGTGTCAGCCGCTAAGAACAAATGTGTCAGCCGCCAAGGCTCGGATAATTCCTTTTGTGCATCAGCCCAATAAAGCAAAACAAAATGTGGTTTCAGATGTTCCGGCCCTGAAGTGGGGTTTGACGTTTTCTTTGAGTGCCTTTTCTCTTCCCTTCTGATCGGTGAAGGGATGGTAACAATCTCTGGTGTTTACAACAAATTTGAAGCTCATAAAAGGTAGCTTAATTTAGCTCAACGTCTCCCTGCGTGTGGCAGGCGAGTCTGGCTCCGCGCTGTACGTTAGCTTGGCTGGCTCCCCATCAAAGACATAAAAATGAAGCTGATTGCATGCATTACCTCTCCAAATGAGTTCCAGTGTTCTTTAATGCGGAGCTGGGAGGTTAGCACTTCTGTTCCTGATCCGTGAAGCGCCGCTCCGTGGCCGAGAGGCCCCGGAGGACTGTTCTGGGTCTAGTGAAGGTTTTGGACCACACTCGGGAAAGGTCAGAGCAAGGCTAACTCACGTTAGCCTGGTTAGAAGAAAGTTTGCTCCTTTCCGTTTCTTGTTGGGGGTTCCTCCATCGGGAATGCCCAGCGGACGCAGCCGTTTCACTCCAAAACTCCGTCACCCAGTGTTCCCTATTAACCGCTTTAATTTTCCAATGCTGTAATTAAATCTTAAACCATAATGGTCGTCATCACACCTTGCTCTGATGTATCGAGGAATAATTGTTCAGATAATCTTAGTCTAAATTAATTGGGTTAATTAATCACCAGCGTGCCCTCCCCTCCCCTCCCTCCCTCACATAAAGGCATTGTAGGTCTTTTCACATTATGTTCCATCATGAAGGTCAGAGCAGTGGGTAATAGACTGTCGTTTCCAATTTGTACTTCCACGCAAAGGAAGAGCAAATGCATTAGTGAGATGGTATCGGTGTGTTTAAAATTAGACAACAAATGGACAGATTTGCATGCGTGCGGCAGGGACGGGCGCAGCCGCACGCGCGCAAGCAACACAACGGTCACACACCTGATACTAATTTGGAGGCATCACAAAAAGAGCCGCGTCTGACAGCCAGACTGGGATTAATGGGGAAGGGAAGACGGGAGACCGAATTTCCACAAGGCAGCGGCGGAGCGGCGCTCGTACCCTTGTTTTTCCTACCCGAGCATGTCAAAGAGAGAGGTGTGATCAATTTCCACAGGATTAGGCTGCCGAGGGAAAATGATTGCTTTTCCTTATACTTAGCAACAATTTTTCAATTTCCTGTGGTCTTTGTTACTCTCAACATTTTTGCAAATGAGCAAAACAGAGGCAAGCGGCGTCGCTGCTCCGCGAACTTCACCTTGGGACCCAGCGTCATTTGCATATATATTGAGAGCATACGTTTTTGGTTTATAATAGTCACCATTCGGGGGGTGGGGGAGGGGCGGCGGGGGCGGCTGGCAGGCATTCTGTCACCTGTTATGAGGCCCTTGTCCGTGAACATCCCAGAGAGACGAAAGCAGGGCGATAATTACGGCGCTGGGACTAAACTGGTGTTGCTCCCCGCTTTCACACGTCGCTTTTAAACCCGGGGAGGACGTAAAACAAAGACGGACGCGGGACGCGTCTTTGTTTCCCGGCAGCTGGAGATTATTCCGGAGACAAACGCTCCCGATCCCGCAGCGACGGCGGCCTGAGCTCGCCGCGGCGTTGCAGCCCTCGCACCGGCGTCCAGCCCGTTCAGGCCGTATGGGAAGGAGAGGCGCTGCAGAGGGTCACGTGATCACTGACTTTTTCTGCCCCGTTATGGAGATTTGAATCATAATGGTGCGAGGCGCGCACGTGCTCTGACTCACGGTGAGTCTGTTGCCAGAGGACAGACGAGCTCCGCTGCTTCCTCTCCTAATCTGACGACACATATTTAGAGTTTGCTTTAAATCTGTCCCCTCTAATCTGCCTCTGCGTTACTTCCTAATATCCGAGGGAAGATTTACCAAAAACACGGGGCGGCGAAACCCTCCCGCAGAGGAACCGAATGTAATTAAATTAGGGAACGTGTCTCTTATCGGTTCCGTCGGGTACATAAAGTGGAGTAAAGCGTAATGTGAGCGTGCACGTTTGCACACTGATGCATGTGCGCCACGCATCGCTGCCCCTGTGCAGCTTCTCAAAGGCCACGCTGTTGACGATGCAGCTGGCAGGAACGTGGCCGCGGCTGCGAGCGCGGCACGTTGGCACACTTTCAGAAAGCCCCGGCTCCCGGGTCGCACGTTCCGTAGGCCGTCCCCCCCGTCTGGCCCGTCCGTCGCGCAGCCAGATGAGGACGTACCTGGACCCCAACGATCCCGCACGTTGATCTGAAACTCTGGGATTCGGCGCCCGGTTGAAATGAATTCCGTAATTTGCTGATAAATTAACCAGCAAAGACACCTGTCAAAACAGCAGACAGGCTCCCAACAGGCCCATCGTGGAGGGCTGAGTTGGTAATGACAACTCCTCAAGTCTGTCCCCTCCGGCTGAAGGATGGCGGCGCTCCACACTTCTCTTTTTTCTTCCGCCCCATTAGGATAATGCATCAAATAGACATTTTAATTTGAAGTTCATTTTCTCCTCAAGGCTCTGTAAATGTCTGTTAGCGTGCGTGCAGGAAGAGATAACCTTTCTGTTTTGGTGTCCTCGTGGGATGTCCACTGTTGGGGTGTCCCGGTTCCTGGCAGGGTGTAAATGCTGGATATTTTGAGGGGGGGGGGGCGGCTTGATTTAAAAATAAAAGAGGAAAAATCCCCGTTCCGTCCCCCCTGCAGCTGGAAAACAGCGAAAAAGCTCACATGACTCATTGATTTTTGCAAACACAACAGAGCGCCGGCGCGGGCGCCTGCTAAAACCTCATCACTCAGCAGTTATATTGGCGTGCACGCCGCAACCTCTGTTTTCAGCCGCGCCTCCGCGACCATAACATGCGTGAAATGAGCAGCGAGGGCCGCCAGCGGTGCCCGGTCCTCGCGGGGCCCCGACACCTGCCCGCGCTCAGCTGTCCCCGCCACGCTCGACCGCGCGCGGCTAATAAACAGACCTGTCCTTATCAGGGGAACGCCATTAACGGGGCCCCGCCGTCACCTGAATCCCTCGCCGTGGCGACGGTGAATTACAAGGCAAATGTAACGGCCTCTGCAATATTTCCCCACGCTGGGACGGTGAATTACACCAAAGGCCTGATGTTATTACGCGTCCCCGGGATGCTGACGCCGTGTTTTATGGCGTCTACAGTTAAAACCAGGTCAGTGCTCAAATTGTCACGGTCTTCGCTTCCTTCGCTCCAGTTCTATCTATCATCTTCATTCAGGGGGGGAACAAAGGCGCCGAGCAGCTCGCCGGATTCCCATCAGCCGCCGCTCAGCGCATCCCACATAAATCTGCTCTCCATCATTGTTTGCTAAAGTGGCAACGGCGGCTCGGGTCACTCTTCGGACGGCGAGATGCTGCGGAACGTCGGACCGGGTCTCTCGCCGTGGCGTTTAAAACGGCGACAAATCATTCCGACCCCCCTCAGCTTCTGGGAACGGAAGGATGGGAACGGCACAAATCATCGTGGCACTTTGTTTCTTGTTAGCCGAAGATAAATCTCTGACCTTTGAGTCCAGCACCACAGAACAAACTCGTGATTGGAATTAACTCCTCAGGACGAAGATCGGAAGCTAAAATCGGCTAAAACCCATCGGTGGTTTTTAAAAGCCCAGAAAAGCCCAAACTTTGTCTTCCAGCTGGGAAAAAAAAAAACCACATTTCCGAGTTATTAATCAGCAGATTAAAAATCGATCTTGAAGGTTTGTTTTTCTTAATCGTCCAGCAGCGACGAGGCCCAACCTTTGAATTCAGATAAATAAGAAATACGGCTTTTTAAAACACTCGTTCCTGCCCGCCGCCCTTATCAGATGCAGCTTCTGTGCAGTTCACAGGAGAAAAGGGGGGGGTCATGTAACCGGAGATAAGCTCCCCGCTCCTGATTATTGAACCCTGGACATTTTCTCTGGCCATATATCTTCCTCCGCCAGGACTCCCGGGGGCTTCGGGACATCCAACACCGCGGGCCAGGTTTTCAGAAGGAGACGGGGACAATGGTACCTGCAGGTCCCTATCCAGGCTGGGGAGACACCACTGGGGCCTCATTGACAAATTGTCCTTGTCTGGCCACATGAGAGAGCGAGGGCTGCGGTAATTGCGTATTTTCCTCCTAATTGCATTTGTAACACGTGGGGTCCGCCGCCGCGGGGTGGGGGGGGTCTGCCACCGTCCTCGGAGCCAAACAGCCGAACTCTCACCTGCACCGCAAGAACAGGATGTGCGAGAGGAGGCCGGCCATAAATAATGCAGCGGCAGCAAACATCAGCGGAGCTGCCAGATGGAGAAACGCTGCGGGTCCATTAGGAGCCGCGGACGTGGTCACGGAGGCGTCGGCTCGGTGGAGCTGTTTAAGGACACGGCGCCGCCGACCCCGGGAGCTGCCCCCCCCACCCACCCCCACTTAAAGCAGGAAAACCTGTTGGATTATTAAGGGTTTATCACTCAAAAATAGAGGTTTTCTCCACTAATTATTACTCTGCGTATTAATCTGGCCCTTTTTAAGAAAATGGGAGGAAGCAAATAATCACATTTGAAAGGTCGGGACAAGTTGGGGGGGAGCAGCATATTTCCGTGATTCCGCTAATCTTTTCAGTTCTATTTTCAGCCCTGTGTCATGTTTCTGCAGCGTTTTCCTGCTTCAGCAAAGTTTCACATGGCGGGGCGACGGGGTGGGGGGGTGGGGGGGGGGGGGGGGCAATAATAACAAGCAGCTCTCATCTTGGCTTCTGCTGCCTCGTGATACGCGGCCAGGCTGCTGCATTATACAGAGGGGTTGTACAACTACATTTTAATCCACTCGTGTTTCGGGCCTGATAAAAGGATTCTCTCAATCTCTTTCTGTTTAATTCACACCATCATCAATCAAATGTGTCCCCCTCCACCTTAAACCCCCCCCCTTCCCCAACCCTCTGCTTCTCTTGGGTTTTGGGGGACTGCAGCTGATAGGTTGGGGGTCCCCCGAGGGGGTTAGGGACACGACGGACCGGTCACAGATGCCACCGAAATTAAAATGCAAGAGTCTGTGCAAGGTGTTACATTTCTCAGACGCGCTCGTTCGCAGCGGTATCGGAACAACATAAGGAGGCTTATCTCCGATTCCACGTGCGATTCCGCCAGATTATGCGAATGTGATTAAAACTAAGCTGTTTGGGGCGCCGTGCATGCATGCATGCATACGTACCGCGGCTACAAGTGTGGAAGAGTCCCTGTGTGGAAGCGACACGGGTTTTGTCTCCCACCATTGTCTGCACATGACAGTCGCCACAGGCTACTGAGTAATGAATATGTGCCTGTAGCACGGGCGAGCGTGGAGCCTATGAATAGAGTAAATATGCACGTCTGTGCACAACAGGTCAGCTTCTGAGCAGAGATAGAAGAGAATATGATCAACCGCAGAATGAGCCTCCTGAAACTACAAAGGAATTATGTATAAACAGCCGCGGCGTCTGTGACGGCGTGTCACGCGCTGACGGCTGAGCTGCGTTCCGCCTAAATAAGGCTGCACTTCTGTGTTTTTCAACGCCTTTCATGGCCGTCCGCGGCGCTCCGACGCCTGAACGTACACTCCTCTGACAGATAATGCAGATCCTGGCAAAAAATAGCACGCTTGTTACAGGCATGTTGCGCTCTTTGTTGTCTTGAGGGTTGTTGTTTTTTTTTTTAATTAAATAATGTAATTTTAGCCGCTGTGCTAATCAGCCTCAGCGTGATGTAAACCCACAGCAATAGAGGACGTCAAAACCAGCCCCACACCAGGAAATTAGCCTCAGTATTGGGCAAATGCTGATTGTCTCCTTAGCAAACGTTTGCCGCCGTCTGTCTGTGGAACGCCGGTGCGTTAACGGGATCCTGCGAGTGTCCGGACGCTTTGACGGGCGGAACCTTCGGCTCCTCCGGCAGGAAACACTCCGGGATTAAATCTGGACCGTGGCTGCTGCACTTCCTGACACTTCCCGAGAGTTCCTGTGCTGGAAAAGCTGCTTAGATTGCATGAGTGGATGCGAGCGTGCGTGCATGTGAGCGTGCGTGCGTGTCGGGGGGGTCGCAGGAAAAATGTCCAGGCTCACCGAGAGTGACGGCGTGCTTCTTTACCTGTGATATATTTGTGCTGCACAGACACATACATGACCATTTAAATCATACAGGATGTTTTTTTTAATGCAGCAGGTGGTCGAACTCACCCCCCCCCCCCCACACACACACACACACACACACACACACACACCTCTTTTCTAGCGCTTCAGTTTGAACAAAAGATTAAGTGTCCGTCATTAATCATCGGCTAATCTTTGTAGATTTAGCCGAGCGGTTCCCAAAAGTCAATACAGCTGTAATTTAATCAGGGAATGTTATCACGGTTTATGGAAGAGAGCGGCGAGCTCTCGGGGAAGGTTGCTCCAGGCCGACGGCGAGTTTAAAGATGCTCTTTGGGGACTTCCTGCTCTCCTGTTGCTGCAAACAATTATCTGTAAATGACTTCATTTGTGTTGGCTGCTGCGGGCGTCCCGCGGCGCTCCGACCCGCAGCGCCGACGTCGGCACGGACGGGAATCCTGGGCCCGTTTACACGGCTCCGGGTGTTAAACGCGGAGGTTTGCAGACGCAGCCTCAGACTGAGACCGTGTGCTGGTGCTTTTAGGCACACGTGTAGCATAAAGGCTCCTCGCCGCGGCGGCAGCGCCGCTCCACAGTTGCACTTGGTAGTTTTTGGGGACAAAAGTATAAATGATTTATGGAGGGTGAATAATTCAGCACCTGTGTATTCCTCTGTGGGTCGCGACCCGCTCTGATCCAGTCACTTTAAGACATCTTTTGTGGATGGAGAGTCCTTCAGCCTAAATGACACTTGGCCAAATAGCACTTAAGTACATACTCAATATTTTAACAGGGCTGTGCAAGGAAGCCATGGAGTGTGTGTGTAGGTGTGTGTGTGTGTGTGTGTGTTACACAACTGTTCAAGTCAAATAACTGATTTTGGACATCCCGATGGATCCGGTTCTGGTCCCGTTTCAACGTTAAACACGGCGTTAAACTTTTTTTTTTTTAAGGCAGCGGTTTTTGTTTTTTCCTCCTTTTTCCTTCATGTTTTATAAATCTGACTCATGAAAAATGGAACGGCGGCTCTCCTCCGTCCTCCTCGGCCCGCCGGCTCGTCCTCCGGCTCCACGGCAGAAATAATCCGTAATCGGTAAAAATAACGGCGAGGCAGCAGAGTGGGCGGACTGTGATTAAAAAAAATCAAAAAATAAAAAATAAACGAGGCGCCTGTTGAAGCCGCTGGGTCTCGAACCCAAAACCTGTCGGCAGGATTGTTTCAGATGCTATTTTGAGGGGGAAACATTGTTAGCATCTTTAGCATTAGCTTGTCCTGCGGTGAAACCGGGCTGAGCATTAACGGCCGCCGGAGGAGCTTCGATTAACGCCTTGTTGATGAGAAAATTAACTTATATACACTTCATTATAAAGCCAGCAGACCTCCAGCGCCCGGGCTTTTATGAAGCCGCGACCAGATGTCATCCAGCCACAGCCCCAATTAATCTCCGGGCCTTGTAACACGCCCCCAGAAACAAAAAGACCTGATTGGGTGTGGAGGGCAGAGACAGCGAGGTAGGGAGATGGTATCCACGCAGCAGCCGGCCCTGGTGAGTCTGCAGAGGGTAAGATAAGGGGGGGGGGGGGGCTGCAGCAGGGCCTGGGTCTCAGTGAGGAGGCTGAGGTTATTCATTGCTCTGCCGTGAAAGCTTGAGAAGATTACCCAGAGCCTGGTTGGCAGTGATACAAGGGGGGACAGGCAGAGGGGGGCATCCCTCTCACCCCTTTGTTCCCCATCCATCTGCTTGAATCTCACAATGGCTCATCAGGACCAAGAGGGGTGGAGGGGTGGGGCAGCGCAGGCTCGCAGAATGGGAGGAAGTGAGTGTCGAGGGCTTGGCCGGGGAGGAGGGGGGGGGCAACCTGCAGAGCGCGGGGAGGTAATGCGAGGCAGCGTAGGGGGAAAGAGGCTGAAAGGAGGGAGAGATAGTGCAGGACGGGGAATGAATCCTGCAGCTCGCCGCTTGTTGAGATTGAATGAATGGTGCTGCAGCTGACAGGCTGCGACAGGCGACACCGGGGGGGCCGGGGGGGGGTGCCGTGGAGGCGGGTGTCCGCATTGTTATTTCCTGGGAGGTAATGGGCTGGCAGCTCCTCTTCACTGGGAATAATCAGTACTTTGGTTAGACTCAGACACCACTTCAAACCATGATAAATACTCCACTCCAGGCCCTTTCCACCAAGAGGAGAGCATTTGTTTTTAAATGCCCCCCACCACCATATTTATCTTGTTGAGGAATGATCAGATGATGATGGGCCCTTTCGTCCATTACACAGGTAATTACAGGTGTTTTTACACCGGCAAAGAAAAACAGCCGTGACAGCTTACCTTTGCCTGGTGGTGGGGGGGGGCAGAAGTGGTGAGGGATGGTTTCATTAATCTCAAAGATCCAGTGGAAGCAACGCTCATTTCTACCCTGGTACAAAACAAGCGGATCCATTTATTCAGCGTCGTAATTCCCAAACAAACACCGGAGCCGTGGAAGATTGAGGATTTCCCCCATTTTTTTTCCATAAAATCAACTAAAACTTGGGATAAATGATCGACGGCTCCTTCTGACGTCACTCTGCAGCCGTGCAGATTGAGACAGACCAGAATTTTCACCCCCCTCACCACCCCCCCCCCCCCCGGAATCAAGTTAGATTTTTCTCCCAGAGTCTCATCCTGAGGTGTTCCTGAATCACTCCGCCGAACTCATCTCGGAATTGTTCTCCGTGTACGGGTTCATGTGCGAGTGCATGAACAGCTCGAGGCTATTACACCTCTCAATTGAATAGAAGACCAATTACTTCAGTCCAGATGGAGGTGCGTGCTCCTCAGAGGAAGCCCTGCTCGTGCACGGACACACACACACACACACACACGAGATGGCGCTTGTGTCCTCTAATGGAGAGAGGATGTGTACAAATAAGCAGGTGCACGAGGGTGCACGTTTCTGGCCAGGATTGAAGTGGAAGTAGCCGATGAAAGCCTCTCCATCCCCACGGAGCCTTTACTGGGACGCTCCCACAAGAATCCTCTCTCAAACCAAACCAGTGGAGCTGGATCACGCACGCACGCACGTGCGCACACACACCGATCGGACATATGGCCAATCTCCCATCGTCTGCTGTGCTATTTACGGCTCAGTAGCTCATCATTTGTTTTCCCTCTTAGAAACCAGTTTGACACCTGTTTGAATTCTCAGTTAAAGGCTTTTTTCTCCGTCTGGGTGACGGCTGCTGTCACTTAATCTCGCTCTCCACATCGGCGGTGATTGATAGTGTGTCTTTTCTCATGAGACTGGCGGTAATATCTCTGTTCCTGCCGAGGAAAACGTGTCCTTGCGCTGACAATCAAGTCAGATTTCAATAGTGGGGCGACTGTCTGCCGGCATCTGGATGCCGACATCCTCAGCATGCTAATGCTGCCGAGCTGCTGCTGGTGTCAGATACAGGTGTGCTAACTGCTCCCCATCCCACCCATGTGGAAGCTTTTACAGAACCACCCCCCCCCCCCCCCACCCCCCCCCCCCCCACGTACAGGTATACAGTTGCTGAGCATAGATGCTTATACCTTAGCGTAAATGCTAATACCTTCGCTAATACCTCGCATTGGTGAAACAAAGAGTTGTGTTTGGTTATTAGAAACTAGGAACTACTCTGTTGCACCCCTGTTATTCCCTCCAGGAACAATAAAAGATATCATTCCCTGTTGTAGTGGGAATTCTTTGTTCCCTCCTCTGGCTCGGCGACCGCTGGGATAAGCTCCAGCCCCCCCCCCCCTCTTCCCCCGCCGTCCACCCTGACCCAGATTAGAAATAAGCAGCAGTTAACGGAAAGGTCGTGTTATCGAACACTTCTGCTGTGGCGCTAACAGACTTGCGAGTCCGTTTGTAACCAGAAGAATTTAATCTTTCCGCGCCGCTAAAGATGAATTTTAAGGATTTATGTGGCGCCGAGTCTCACCCAGATGAAAGGTTGTTTCCAGAGCATAACAGATGTCTGCGTAGAGCTCTGTGGACCATTGGAGGCAAACGCACCAGGCCCAGGGGGCTCGTGTGCCCTGGATGTGGAATCATCTTTTGTAAATGTGCTGAAATGCCATTCCTCCTCCACCGGCTATGAATGCAGGAAAGAGCCACCGGCTGGATGTGAGGAGGGATGAATGAATGAATGAATGAACGAAGGAATTATAATCTGAAATACAGATTGCTCCTAGAAGTGAAAGTAGGCAGATGGAAGGAAGGATGAGCAGGGACAAAGCCACATGTGGAAATAAGTGATTATTTCCTGTTTGTGCGGAAAATTTCAACTAAAGACTGCAGCTTTTTACGCTCTTTTCTTTTTCTTTTGTAGCCACTGGTCTGCTTAGCATGCTAGCCCATGCCTGTGCTAATGCCCTAATAATTTCTGGCCTCATAGATTTATTTGTTAAGAGCATTTCCTGCTTAGCCGAGGTTTTTATTTACCGTAAAATCGATTTATTCCTGCGGGAATTTTTTTTTCCCCCCCCCAACATTCATTCTTGGCGCTCCCTGTCAGGCGTCCACAGGAAACACACTGTACCGAGGACACGGGACGCAGCGGTCAGGTGTAGAGTGTCACCCTTGGGCGACAGAGTGCTGCGTCAGTCATCGCTGACAAGGTCTCCTCGCCCTACTTTCACCCTGACGGATGAATTATTCATTACAGTAGAGGAAAGCACAGGGGACCCTGCTAATTTCTCAATGGGGTTGTTGGCTGTCCTCAAGCTAGGCCGTCCAATCAGAAGACGAGCTCCAACGGGGCGGTTTGAAATATCTCTCAGCGTCTTGCTCAATATATTTATGAAATGGACACGGGCGGCTATTCACGCCGTTAGAAAGGCCTCTCAGTGACTCATTGACTTATGGTGAAGTGGACAAAAACCCGCGTTTCCTAAACCGACGCGTTATTAGCTGCTTTCAAGGACGCCGAAACGCCGCGCGTGGGCGTCTGCCGCAGACCCTCGCAGATTTATTGAGTGCACTCACACCCGTCGGATACATCCAGCCGCGGCTGGGCTGGTTTTAAAGGTTGGGGACTCTGCCAGGTGTCGTCATCGCGGAGAGAGTCGTGTCCTTTGGCGAGTGGCGGCGCGCCAGCGAGCCATGCAGAGGTTAACTTAGCATATGACATTCTCCCCGGCTCCGGATCCCCACGATCAACTAAATCACGTTAACGCGAGGGGCTGGCGGTGAGAAAGAGCATCGCAATGCTCCGTCTTCCGCAGGCGCGCAGAGCAACAGCCGGCCCGGGCGCCGTGACTCATCTGTGGGAGATGATAAAATAAACCATTAAAGCTCCAGGAGCACCAGCAGCCGTCTGATAGCAATTAAAGGGAAAGGCGGAATATAAACGTCAAACAAAAGAGCTCTGCCAATTTAAGCCTGCGAGCAGGAGCAGAACCAGCTCTTCCATTTGTATTAAGCGTTTTGGCAGTTTCATCGAAGCTCCGTACGGAACCGCAGACCCAGTCGAGCCTCACGGACCCCCAGGAGATCTCCCAGCGGATCTTTTTCGGTGATTTCGGCCGACAGGAACCGGCTAAAGACGAGCAGAACGGTAACAAATGGACTCGTGCTGACGTGCTGGGGGCTGTTTTACGTTCCTCTGCTTGGCAGAGGTCCAAATCTGCTCATTTCCAAAGCGTAAAGCAAAAGAACCGAGCCGGAGTCGTTCCATTTGAATCCTGCTGTCATTTATCCACAAATATAAAACTTTAGATTCAACACGTTGCTAAAATAACCGGTTTTAACCGCATCCAGCGCCGAGGTACCGTACCGGCTTGCGTGACTTTCTCACCTCTCCAAATGCTACATCGGTGAGTGTTAATTACACGCCAGCGGTCTCGCCGCAGCGCCCGTGTCTTTAAACATGGGTTTCAAGCCCCCGCAGAGAAGGCGACACCTCTGGGAGCAGAGGTGTCAGCGCGCCCAGAACCACAAATGACATATTTACTGCAACCTCCCACTCCCAGTACATGCAGGCAGAGCGAGAGAGGCCGACCGGCACGCCAGCACGGTCTCCGCCCCCCCCCCCCCCCCCCCCCCCCCACAGCCGGGCGGGATGATTCACATCCCATCTGAGCTGCAGAAAACCGTTGAACTGCGATAAAAATACTGAAGAGCGAAGTTAAAGTTGAAGCTCACGTCACGTCTGAATAATAAATTTTATGACTGCAGATAAAAACGCATGTGTTTATGTAGAGAGATCCCTGAGGGGGGGGCGCATGCTGGGAACCACGTGGATGCCGGCGCCGCCTTTCTCGCCGCGTGGACGGGAGACGGGGGACGTTTAGCCTTCGCCCGCGGCGTCCCTCGCTGGAACGAGACGCTCCGGGTGAAATTCCCGGGCGTCTTTCTCCCGCGGCATCGAGCGCCGAGGCCGTAACGCTAACCCGGGAACGCCGAGTCAGCAGGACTAAAACGCTGTTTTCCAGCGCGTCTCCACCGCACGTCTGGTCAGAGGAGGGATAAAGGACGTTTCTTTAGAGCCTCCGCTGCTAATTACACGCTCGGCACTTGTTCGTAACCTCCTTCTCTCTGACAGCAGAGGAGCGAATCACCTATTTCCTGCAGCCGCCCACTCCCGACGCGCTCCGGCGCACGGATGGGACCTGCACGCCGGCGTAGCCACACACCCCGGTAGCAACAGATGGACGGCCTTGAGGCAGCGCCTGGGAGGGTCGCGTGCGGGTTAGAGCCGCCGATTGATTGCCGAGATCAGGTGTGCGTCTGGACAAAAGCGCCTCCTGCTCGGTCGTGGTTACAGGAGCCCCGGGACAAACGGAGACACGCAACAACGGCGGCATCTGTGGCAGGTAATGATCGCCCAGGCACAAATCCGGGTAATGACAGACCTCGGCCATTTGTTGCTGTTAAAATCACTGTTGCTCATTCGGAGCTCCGCGTGGGTCCTCCAGCAACACGTGCCGGAGCTGCCGCCTGCTCGGGTTACGGACGCGGACGGGGGCCGAAGCGCCGCCGGCCTGAGCCTGGCGGGTGTCGCCGTTTATCCGCCACGCAGCCCACCTGCATCCATAAATCAGGTCAAAGGTGAATTAGGGCCCAGAGCGGCGGCTAACGCGCTGCGTTTCTATACCGGGGACGCCGCGGCCCGCCGACACCGCCTTCCAGAACCGCCAGAGTGCTGGAAAAACGGGCTGGTTTCAGCAAAAGGGCTCCGTCGGCTGCTGAACGGAGCGTTTAGCAGCAGAAAAAGGCAGATATTTCCCTCCAGAGTGATTAGAGGGGGAAACACGCGAGCGCCGCTATTGACTTTTGCCTCCAAATGAGTTAAACTGCTGCTCTGCAACTGCTGGATGTGTAAATAAACCGCAGCGTTTGGCGTCTGCAGACGGGTGGGCGGCGTTTTCAGGAGCCGCCTCGCTACCGTGCGTCAGCGCTGGATTGATACTGATCAGGAAGGATATTTCCTTCCAAACCCAGCCTGGCATGTTGAAACACAGCTTCCAACAGGCTGTCAGTGATCCCATGTCACGTCCCCCCGCCGTGTCGCCGCGGCGCGGCTCACACGAGCACAGGCGCCACCTCTGGATTCAAACATGGAGCGACAGGGCCTCCCCTTGATCCCTCCCTCTCTCCTCCTGCGTTAGCAAACGTGATAATAGCAGCGTGTTGTGGTGTGGGCTCCGTGTTAACACTGCGGCTGTCAAAGGCCATCAGCCCCCTTCAAAGGATGATGGCTCTCTAAAGTGGGCTCTCTAGCAGCAGCCATTTTCCACTCCACTGGCCCCACACACGAGGGGGACTGGTCGGCCCAAGCAGCTGGGCCAGGCTGGTCACTGGGGGTGGGGAGAAGGAGATGAATGGGCTGGATGTCAGGAGGGGGGGTCTAGAAGGAAAGGAAGGGCGTCTTTATGCAGCAGTAGGTGTGTTTTGAGGCTTTATGCCCTTTGTTTTAGGCAGCAGGGGAGCGGCCGGGGGGGGCTCAGGTGTTCAGGTGTGTCTCAGATACCTGCAGCTCCTCTCCTGGACTCACTTTAGTGGGCGAGGGCCGGCAGCAACGGCGAGTGTTTATGTGTCCACGGTCCACCTGGGTCTCGCTCGGGACAGAGGAGAACACAGATCCACTTTCATAAATCATTTTCTTTCTTGACATCGCATCAAGGTTACGCGCTTGGCAGCCGCCACTGCCCATAAATTGCCTTTGCATCGACAATGCAAAGGGGCTCCGCTGAGGCTTCCAGTGGCTCGCCGGGTATTTATGGGTGGAAAATTGGGATGACCTTTTCCAAAGTGTAACAATTGTCCCTTCGATATCAACCCGATTCCCCGAAGAGGAAGGACCGGCCGCATCCCTGAGACGGAGCGAATTTACATCAGAGTTACATTCAAACCGACACGCCAGCTTTTGTTCGCCGTCTGGGCGCTCTGGCTCTGCACTGCCCGCAGAGTGGAGGTAATAATTAGCTCGCTACAGCGGGGTAACAAGTTAGCACCCCCGTCCTGCTGCGCATCGCTGTAATTGGTCCCCTCATGTGGCCCTGTGGGCTCCGGAACAAAGGGTTCCCAGAGGGGGAATCTAAGCTGACCCATGCTGAACTCCCCACAACAATGACAGGCAGGAAGCATTTACATATGCTGACAGACTTGTCTCTTCCTCGGGTGGAGAGCCAGGCACTTCATTAAAGCAACATCAATACCTGCTGATAGAAAACGAGGAGTGGGCCCGCGCGCATCACTGTCTGCTCCCAGACGCTCCGCTGATGTGACACAGGCTTGTCACATCCAATTCTGAGGAAATGGACAGCCTTTATGATGAGGTGTGTGTGTGCGTGTGTGTGTGTGGATGGGAGGGATGCTGCCTGAACTGTGACTGTCTGCATGGTTTACCCACAAGCTGTTCACCTGAACATCAGCTGCCAGAATCTGTCAGCCTGCAGCTTCACCCGTGCACGTCCACGCGCCGCTCCGAGCGCAGCTTTATTTGCGGCGCCACAATAAACAGCGGCAGCTTTGGGGTTTTTTTTTTTTTTTTTTTTTCCTTTTTACACGTTCCAAGCAGGCGACGCGCCGCTTCCTGAGCTCTCCGGCATCAGAAATAAACAATCGGGCAAAGTCAAAGACAGGTGACAAATGTGCCGATTCAGCAGGAGCACCGGTGGCGTCTGTGCCGCCGCTGTGGGTTCGTTCTCTTATCCAGTTAAAGGGAGGCTAACTCCTCCTTCCCTTTGACACGCTGCTCATTTAGCTGAGAGGCACAGGGGTTGTTGGGGGGGGGGGGCACTCTGGGAGGTGTCGTCCTGAGCAGATGGAGCCCTCAGCCGTGTAGTAAGTCCTCACATGGCGGAGGAGACTGCAGGATCTCGCAGAACTTCCAGGTGGCCGCGGCCCCTCCTGACCAGCTGGAGGAGCGATGGGACCATCTGACACTCGCAGGAGAGCGATACACTTTTCTTTCCTGCTCTCTTTTGTCTCCACACACACACAAAAAAAAAAAAAAAAACCCGAACCAATCAAGGAATTCAGCTAATGGAGCTCGGGGAAAATCCTGTTGATTGCATTTAAATACGGGCATTTGCACGCGGGCTTCAGGTGGAAGGGAAACGGCGAATCTGCAGCATTGTGTGGAGTGATGAAGATTTCTCTCTCCTTTCGTCATCCGGCTGCGGTGCTTTTCTGTGCAGCTTGCACAAATTCGACAAATCCAAGTGAGAAAGTCCCATCTGTGCTTCTCCTCCGCTGCTCCTGAGCCCTGCAGGCTACGCAGGGCTAATTGTGGCCCCATTTTCCTTTCTTTATCTTTTTGTTTTTACTTAGTGTCGGGGTCAGGGAAGCTCCCAAGTGGCCAGCGGCAGGGGCAACAGCCATCAGCCCCTGCTGAGCATCAGTAATTAGAGCCCCCCTCCTGCCACAGGCCAGGGGACCTCTCCCTCTCCCCTCCTGGAGGTGAAGAGGGCATAGAGGAGGAACAGCTGCTGATGGGAAACCACTTTACTGTTCCCATGGATGACCAGCATCCCTCCATCCTCCTGTGAGCATGCACAGCAGCATGTTTGATGGAGATGGTGGGAGGCCAAAGGATGAGAGGGCGCTCGCGTAGATTTCACTGGTAATTGCTGTTGCGTGTATTTTCATGGATGAGTGCGTGAATGCGGTGACCTGCGGTATGTTCAAGCACCGCGTGAAATACATGTGAAATGGAAATGCACGGATGTTACATTGATGTCAGATGTACACAGTCAATAACAATGTGTATCCATTCCAGCAAAACTGTCATAATATTTAGATTTATTTTGATTTTGGAGTCTCAACTGGTCAAAAACGAGCAGTCAGGTCAAGAGGGCGGAGTGCTAGAGCCACCTTGTGGACAGAAGTGGGAATGACAGTCGTAAATTAAAAAAATAAGATAAAGGAAAGGAAAGATGAATAAAATGTTCCACAGAAAAAGAGCATAGTTTAACTAAAAACAAAGGCAGAAATCACTTGATAATGTTCAGTGTATGCAGAAAATAGCTTAGCAACTACGAGTTTCATCCTGAACGGCTCCAAACATGAGGTTTGACAAGAAACAGACCATCTGGTGATTATTGGAGCGCATTGGTCTCTTATCTGGATTCACACACGCACCATCAACAATTTCCCCTCTTTCAGGCTTTATTCTAAACTATAGAGCTCTATTTCACACAGGCGTGACATCGGCCTCTCCTGAATTCCAAACTTCCCGTCATAACGGACACACTGTGTTGCACAAGTCTCCCGACCTGAAGAATTTGTAAGTGTTAACCAGCGGGAACATGGTGACCGAGCCCACCAGAGACCCCGTCTGCGCCGCCGCTCCACACCAGACGAGGGCGCTGTGACTGCGGTCTCTCAGCATCACGCCCACCATTACTTTTACGTAAGTCAGCGTCCCGGTGAACAAGAGCCATGAGATCACCTGGAGAGGGCGAAAGAACAAAGGGAACAGAGGAGCTTATCTAAATGGATCATCTGGGATGGTGTAACAGCGTTTGTCGGTACCTTATCAACACCAGTGACACAGCACAGAGCAGAGTTGCTCAACACCGTTTTTCTCTACTAGATTAACTTTCCCTGAGGAAAACTCCCAGCAGTTCACTTACGATGATCACTTCTCCGACCACGGAGCCTTGAAGCAGAGGGCAGGGACTCAGCGCCGCCATGGCCATGTTATAGCTGCCAAAGCCTGTTCCCAGCACCAGCAGAGCACCCAGGAAGACCAGGGACCTGCAAACCACCGGGGTTTTAATCAGCCCGAGGGAGAGGAGATAACAGAACGAGCTCAGAACCCGGAGAGCAAAGTCCAGTCGCTCCCTCCTGCGGTTTTTAGGGGCATTTCAAACTTGACCTTTTACCTCTTTTGAAAGAACATTGCGACGGTGCAGGCGACGGGGTTGGCCACCGAGGACAGGGCGGCAGAGAGGTGATAGGCCCGGTTCCCGTAGGGCATGCAGGAGTAGGTCTGCACGGACGGCAGCAGGCCGTTGGTGGCGGCGTTGACCCACACCACCATCAAGTAGATGAAGGCGAGCTGGTAGCCCGAGTGCTGGGAGCCCGCCGGGTGACCTTTGCCCTCTGCTGGACCCTCAACGTCGCTTTGCAGAGCCTCTCCGTCAGTGGGGCCCGCTGGGTTGTCCAGGCCCGAGCTGACGGACGTGGCGGCGCCGGCCACCAGGGGGTCAGCGGACGAGTACGTGCGAGGGAGCTTTTTGAGGGCGATAAAAGCGGTCAGGCTGATGCTCATCATCGCCGCTAAGAGGAAGAAGAAGACCTCCGTTGAGAAGTTGGGGGGGAGGTAGACGGTCTGCAGGGGCGCCTCGCCGCCCGTTTGGTTCCCCGCCGTCTCGGAGGAGTTGACGCACTTGGCCATCCCCACGCCTTGCGCCAGGGCGATCACGCCGGGGATGAAGCCGCTGAGCCCCTCGCCGATAAAGTACGTGGTGACGTACTTGGCGGGGAGCCGCATCATGAAGGGCAGGAAGGTGACGGAGGAGGTGCAGTCCACCAGCGAGAGGAAGAAGGTGATGATGAAGAAGGCCGTGCTGCGCCGCCCGCCCGCCACCACCGTCGTCCGGTCCCAGAAGAAGGCCAGCAGGATGCAGGACACCACCCCGATGGAGAGGACGCAGTAGATGATGAGGTGCTCCTTGAGGCGGCCCGGGTACAGCTTGTGCATGAGGGTGACCAGCAGGGGGCCCAGGTTGGCCAGCTGGA
Organism: Takifugu flavidus; assembly: GCF_003711565.1. NCBI lineage: Eukaryota > Metazoa > Chordata > Actinopteri > Tetraodontiformes > Tetraodontidae > Takifugu > Takifugu flavidus. The sequence goes on along the minus strand of NC_079527.1, from coordinate 14,263,932 downwards.
TGATGACGGTCAGGTAGGAGGGCAGCTCCCAGCCCTCCGGGAGGGTGTTGACGATGAGGGGCAGCTCCACCCACAGGCCGTTCACCGCCACCCAGGAGCCCAGGCCGAAGGCGCAGGCCAGCACGTGCACCAGCAGACCCATTCTGGAGCCGGATCAGCGCCAAGACAGTCCCGAGCGGAAGAAATCGTCAATCCGGCCTCCGCTGCGCGTCATACCTTCGGGTTTATCAAAAGAAATCGGTCACTTTCAGATCCGAACGGTTGAGCAATTATCAGATTTAATCCTTAAAATGCTCCAATAATCAGAAACAGACGTGTTGCTTCCTTAAAACGGAGGAAAAATAGGAAGCAAGTGTCGAGGTCAAGGTTTCTCATATCCGGTTCCTGTGCAGCTGCATCAGTGATCTCCGCAACAAATAGATCTAATAATGTTGGAATGGGCATTAAAAACTAATCTGTGATCCAAGAAAGGGGCTATTTTATGGCAATAACCAAGCAAATCCTTTCATCCTGAATGTTTGAGCTCCGCGTCTCCTTAAAGTTGAGTTTGACAGGAAACATCTCTTCATCTCGTCCCTCTTTCGTGCTTCCTTCTACATTAATTCTGAGATATATTTTAGGGTATTTTGGAGCGTGTTAAACAGACCACTTGTGACTCCTCAGCCAGTTTTCAGTCACCAGCTGTCAGGAGACGCGCTAATGACGCCCGTGGTCGCTCTGCAAATAGTTCCAAAACTCTGCTCTGAGGCCAGATCCTCATGTTGGAGGAGAAACCGATGAGCTGCTGTAAAGGTAAATATACTCACCCGTGTCTTCATCCCTGGAGCTGACGGACACGACGTGCTGTCATCTCGTGTACAAGTTAGTGACAGACTTCCTTCAACTGCTCCTGCCTTCTCTCACTGATGGGGATCACATGGCTGCTGGGTAGGTCAGAGTCCTCTCAGAGCAGGGAGCGCGCCTGCGCGCGTGCGCGCGAGAAACGGGGAAACTGTGCGCTCTTACTGCCCCCTGGTGGCCACACAGCGCTTGGACGACTATGGAACGAGTGCGTTCTGGTAAGGATCAGTCTTATCACACTTACACGCGAAAGGCAGCAGCAGGGGTCAGGGGTCATCCTTCCCTAATTATTAACGCCAACAATCTTCATGTCAGGACACCCTGAAAACATGACTACTAACCTTTTACAGCCGGTAATCTGGTGATCTTTGGGCCCATTATCAGGGCTGAAGGAGAGGTTTTGGCCTCCTCCCAGCTGGTTTTACTTCCAGAAAACTCACCTGAGGCTTAAAAAGTGTCAGATCAATATTTACCATTTCTTCTTCTCCTCTCGCCGAACTCGTTTTTCCACTTTATACCAACCCTCAGATGAAACGTCAGCAGGCTTTTCTCCTCAGCGAGGCGTAAATAGTGACGCTCTATTTAACCGTCGATGCACAAACGGCGACTAGAAAGTTCGCTGGGAAAAGCAACAACACGCCAACATCCCACCTGTAGGCTGATGTCATCGCGCCCGGCTGCCTGCGTCCGCCACGTGTGCTGCAACAGGAAGTGTCAATATTTGACGTTCCAACAGCGGGCGGGGGGGCCGATGTACACTCGTGCTCCTGAGGCCTTTTGTTTGCTTCGGTTCTGGGAAGTTTTCCTCGTGCACGTGAGCGGTCGCTGCTCCCGCAGCACCGTGCGCCGCCGCCGCCGCCCTGACGGATGTCGTGCGACACCCTGTCGCCCTGCGTGATTTCGGCGAACATCACAAGCGCCCGGGACACCGTCAGGTGTTTGCTTGTTCAATCCGACGTCCTTGTTTTTGTCAACAGCCGCCGAGAATTAAAAATAAACCCCTTTGATCCGATTTTATCCGAGAGGAAAAAAAACAACCGGCCCGATTGTCTTTCGTCTAAATTTGGTTCCGCCCGCTCGGTTTGTGCCGGAGGTCGTGATGGAACCGCCTCTGGCGCCGATCCCACCCGCCAATAACGGCTCGAAAAAGGTCGAAACGCACGTCACGAACAAAGAGGAATCCCAGAATTCCCATTTCCACCAGGAGCCGAGATCAAAGACGAGGAGCCAGACGATGGTGTTGGGCTCCAGCGACGCTGCCAGGAACCGGCCAATCAGAGGAGAGACGCCTTCAGCACAGCAGCTGCTAATTATCAACCCTTTATTTAGTTTATTTATAAATACAGTTTCATATGTACATTGTTAGTCTCCCAATCTGAAGACAACAGAAAGGCATCAAGGCATTAATCTGATATCTAAAACTCCACCAGCAGCGCACATCAAACCAACCACAACAAGTCAGAGGCAAGTGAAGAGAAATAAGTCCGTCTTTTCCCCACGTAAAGATTCACAATAAATCAATCAGGGAGAGAATAAGGCAATTAAAACGAACGCAGTTTGAACGCGGCGAGGCCGTTAAACCCGCACCTGTCGATCCTCTGGCGCCGAAAACGTCCTCAGGTGGAAATTAAGAGTTTTTCTGCACAATCCCGATCAAAAACAAGCCTTCCGGCCCACGGACGATGCCCAGAAGTATCTCAAAGCAGGAAAAAAAAAAAAAACAAGACAAATCCCGGCGGATACACAATATGGCTACGACCGAACGTATAAAGCACGTGGAACCAACGGGATGGGAGCCACTCACAATTCCTCATGTGATTCCAGAATCAACACAAATCCATCACATCTACTTCAGCCGCTGGGAAGATGAATTCAACTTTTCCGTCATTCCCAGCGGCTTCGACTAGGATTAACAAAAATACTCTTACTAGAAAATACTCTTATTGTTGTCAATGTGTCCAGATAAAGATGGTTGAAGTGGACCGCTCCACACCTAGACACAGAATCTTAAATGCTAAATCCCCCCCAGCTTCCCTTCCGACCCCCCCCCTCCACTTCCTGATGCGTCGGCGTTCCTTTTGGCAGCAGAAACAAACTGTCCTTAAACCATCTATCGCGCTCATATCGTCACAGAAAGCAGAAACATCCAGCAAAGCCATTAAAAAAAAAAACATTTTGGAATTTCACTGAAGATAATTAGAAGTGAACAGAGTAAATTCCTAAAGAGGCCTCAAGGGGGCGCAGTGGCGGGACAGCGCCCATTAATCAGCATATATTACACGAGCTGCTGCTGCTGCACACTGAAACGCTTCAACACTACAAGCACGGCGCGTCTGCGGCGCCCTAACGACCTGTGATGGATGTTCTACAGAATCAAGTATGAAGGACCTTTTTAAAAAAATAATATTAAACCATAGCAAAGGAGTTTGCCGCCAATTTAAAGTGTTTCTCTAATGAACCCAGAAGCTCCGGCGTCCCTGGAAGGAAGAAACTCGTGTTTTTGTGTATTACTCGCACGAGCCAGCATGCGCGTGCACGTGTTCCGACACCTGCGTCGACAACGGCGTTTTCGTCATGCATTTGATTAAAGGTGGCCTCTTTTTTTTTTTCTCTGTAGCCCCAAATTTTTAAACGCTTAAACACATTTTTTTTTTTTCTATAAAAGGAAGGCATTCTATCCTAATCAGGTGATTTAAGACGTAGCGTCGAGGGCCTCAAACTGCATAGTTATCAGCTGTACGAATGCATCTCCACGGGAAAAAAGCAAAACTCAATTGAACAGCCAGGAATATAGTAGCGTTACGCAATCAACTCAAGCGTCAGCCTTCAGCGAAGCCCTTGTAAGATCAGCGACTCTGCCAGAGACTCAGATGGAGGAAACACGGCTCACGGGGGCAACGGGGCGCTCTAAGCTCAGTTCTGGAAAACACTGCACACGCCGCTCCAGGACAAACAATCAAAAATACACCAGATGGACGAGCGCCCCCCGGTGGCTGGCCGCAGAAGGACAAGACGCCCTTGCTTCTCTGGCGTTTGTTTGAAACCAGGAGCTGAAGATGGTTCGCCGTTGCCCATTTTCACCAGGATTAAAGTCACACAGATGACGCAGTTATGCCGCGTTAGCATGTTAGCTTCTTTAGCTTGGCCCACGTTAAGGTTTGAGATCAACCGACTAACATCATCGCTCATTTCGCGTCCTGGTGGGAAGTTTCCTGCTGGCTTCAACTCTTCCAACACAATAATCTATAAAAACACGCCTGATTAGTAGCAGATTATGAGGACTGGAATCTAATCCCAGTGTGCAGCTGAGCAGTGATGTGCAAGAATTAAATGAATGTAACAGTAAATAACTCATTTGTTCTTTAGCTATTAATACCTAAGGCCTAAATCAGGCATCACGAACGTGACTAAAGAGTGATGTGACAGTAGCCGTGCTGTAGGTGGCGCCACCTCGCGTCTCTCCCTATAAAGAGGAGCTTTTTCCCGGGTGCGTGAACACCGTTACTCAATCGAAAATGGACGATGCGCTGGCACACACAGTTAAGGATATATTGCAGTTTGAACTGACGATCTTTGTGAGTGATGAAGGAAAACAGAGCCCTCTTCTTTGAAAAAAACAGACAAAATGTGCAAGACTTAAAGCTATGGCCTCGGGAATTGTTAAGTTTTCGTTCGATGGGTTACAGTTCGCGTGAGGCAAAAAAGGGGGGCGAGCTGGACGGAGCCAGCCTCTTCTGAGGTAGGGTTCAGTTAGCCCGCGGCTTTACTTGACTTTGTGAGCCCATTTCAGGTCGTCCGCTCTGGGCTTCTCTCCCGTCACGCCCTGGATCAGGTCCTCCAGGTTCCTCCAAAAGCCTATTTTCTCCAGAGGGTAGTTCAGCCAACCTGGCAGAGAAAGAAACAGGCCATGAAATGCCGCGTCTCCAGCCCCCTTCCCTGGCGCTCGGGAGGAAACGGACCTGTAGTTATGCAGAAATAGGTCTCGTGGGGGGAGACGTGGTGGATGCGGTGGTGCTTGCGGGGGAGGATGATGTGCCAGTCCTGCAGGAGCACCACCGGGGGAGGCAGCCCGAAGTACGTGTGCGACCACTTGTGAATCTGGTTGGTGAGCGTCACGAAGATGGCCAGTGCAAACAGGTAGCAGTACCAGGGGTAGATGTGGTAAATCTCCGCTGCGGGACGGAAGCAGAGAGGTGAGGTCGGCTCGTTAGCGTGGGTTTAAAGAAGCCGTTTAACATTCTGCTTAATTTAGCAGCAGCGTTCTGGGTGCTCGCGCCTGATGGCAGGAAGGACGGCAGGAGAGGCTCCTTAATGAGGCCGTGACCCTGTGAGGACAGCCCTGACGATAAATCTCCAGCAGGGGGGGGGGGGGGGGGGTCACCAAGGACGGCCAGTGCTGGGTGAATGCACCCTTCACCATCACACGTTAATGGGCTCCCAGGAGAACCACGGCAAAAACACACACACACACACACACACACACACACACACACACACACCACACACACACACACACACACACACACACACACACACACACACACACACCTCCTCTTGTCTTAGGCCCTAATTTCAAATATATCAACGTTTCTCAATAGCAGTTTCACTCAGTTTTATTGCATCAAATGTATGTATTGAAACTAAAATAATACCCAAAATGATACTGTCATTACTGTCATCCCAGTTCCAGCCACTAGAGGGCGGCGGTGTTGCTTTGTTTCACATGAGGTTTCATCATATAGACTGTATGTAAACATGCTTTGTATTTTTGTTTAATAAGAGTGTTTAAACAAGGTTTGGGTACATTACTGCCACCTACTGGTCTGGAGCAGCATAATTTCGTAATTGATCCGCATGGTGGGTTGTGACTATAAAAAAAAACCACTCCAGGTTCCCTCTGACCTTCATCAGGGTACTTCAGTAGCCCTCGAGTTGCATATCTCCATAGCAACAGATAGTGTGAAGGAGGACTGAGGCGGTGTGATTGCTGGTGTAAGATAATTAATAGTCTACTGACACAATTAAATATTGTAATACCCAGAAAGTAGAGCACCTAAAAACACGCCAGTTAGGCTCCCTTTTATTTAAATAAATAGAAAAGTCCATTTATCCCGCTCTGTCTCTGAAACATGGAAGGAAGCGTCAGTCAGAGAGACTCACCAGGCGAGAGGGTGAGGAAGTTGAAGGCCATGTTTGCCAGGGGGACGATGGTCAGCATGCAGTTGTCTCCGTTGGTCTCAATGAAATCGTGACGGGTGATGGCTGTGGGGTCGATGTGGTGCTCTCTGAACGGGCGTATGAAGGCCTGCAAGACGCCGCAGAAACGCACCCTTTAGACCGACGGGTTCAGCCGGGCGCAGACAGGAAGCGGGAGCCTCACCTTTCCAAAGACGGGCAGATCCACCGACCCCCAAGTGTCGGCCCCCCAGTGAACCAGTCCTGAAGCAAAGTCTGCGGTGAGGATCCCCGCCACTGGAAGCAGGGAGGAGACAAAGCTGAAGGACGAGGCAGGAGCGAGAGCCCGAGGCAGCGGTGGCACTTACAGATGCTCAGCAGGATGAACCACAGATGCCCCAGGTGGAAGTTGGCAAGTAGGTGAATGAAGTTGAAGGCCATGAGAGAAAAGCAGAGGATGACGCTGATCCATTCTTGACATCGTTTGCCTGGAAGACACAGAAAAAAAACCCACCAGGATCCAGATGAGCACCTGCACTCGACTCGTCCTGGTTTCCAGTCAAAATAAACGTTCATTTTAGCAACAACGGATTAGCAACAGATACGTTTGGTTCCCGTCCGATGGGGGATCTTCAGCGTCTTGGTACCAGTTCTCCGACACGCCTTAAACTGCCCGTCATGATAAAAAGGCGAGCCGCCATTCGGGCTCGCGAGGATGAACCCAGGAGACCCAACAAGCCCTTCAGAGCTCCGAAAGTCATCGTGGACATGGACCACCAGCGCTTCCTTCAGACATTTGTCCCGGTTCTTTTCTCTTTTGTCCCTCTGCCACGTTCTGGGATGAGTGGTGTGACGGACCGCCGCGCTCTCGACAGTCCGCCGTTGTCTCGGCACCCACGTTTGTTGTGGGTCGGACCAGCTTATCGCCGCCTTAGCAGCTCCCAGCGTCTGTCTGAAAGGTCACGGGGAGAGATGATGCATCTCCGGGTCGCAGCAGCTGGTGAACTTTACCTGATGTGATGATCCAAACCAAGAAGTTGGTAACGCGTTAGCACCGGCTCCTCTGTGCCGGAGCGGTACTGCTTGTAAAACCTGTCTGAATCTTACAGCCTGGGGGAGATTATAGATTATAGTACTATGCCCCACGGCATCAAAAGAACCGTCAAAGCCGTCGTGATCGGGGTCAGGGTCCGATATTCCTGCAGGGACTCTTTATGCTACTCATGTTGGACCTTCAAACCTCTGCCACGGTCCAGAAATCCCAAATCATCCATTTTTGGGTGAGGCATTCGCCTCTTTTGTGCGACGCTGACTTGGCGACAAGCGTGTTTAACCAAAGGTCACAGCTGCGGCTTCATGAGGCTCCGGAGCCTGAAGCAGCCGCAGAGGATCCTTCGGAACCTCCGCCCGATGCTCCAAATGTCAAAGGAAAACAGCAAATTTGGCCAATCTCACATGACTTATCTTGTGCAACAACAAAAGTACGACAGGGGCCAACGGGGCTGCTGCCGGTTCTCCCGCCTCGTTTATCGGTCCCGGCGGTTCGGTCGGGTGATTCTGCAGCATATTTTCCGTTTGTCACTTGGTAACAACGTTACGAAAACACTGTCGTTGTGTCACGCCGCTCATGGACACTTAAGCCGGAGAACAAATCGCACGACGGAGCTGGAGAGCGACTCACCTGGTGAGTATAAACTGGCCAGTTCCCTGGCACCGGCGTGGTGCTGACCCCATCTTACTATACTCCGGCCCGGTCCCTGCGGCTCTGGGTTCGTCGCTTCCGCTCCACCGCCGTTCTCTTCAAGCATACTCGCCATTTCTCCACTGTGGGCCCGGCCCCTTCAGCCTCACCGCTCTCAGCCAGCCAGGAACCAACGGACTCACCAACTTCTCAGCCCACAGTCACCGCGGCGACCTTTAGCCAATCAGGTACGAGCCGGTGAGAGCACTGACCAATGAGCAGCCGCAAAAGTGCTCCGCAGACGGTGAAGCGACCAATGAGGTTCGAGAGAGGAAAGACCGCATTTGTCGACCCCACCCGTCGTGTCGACGGCGTGGGCCGCCTTCTTAGGTGTTCGGCAGGGGGCGCTGTGGTCCCGCCATCGACCGATACATGATCTGGAACACGTAATCAGAGTCGTCACGCAACAATCTGACAACTCGGAAATTCTCAAGTTTAGCGAGGTTCAGGCGTTCTTGGGTAAATTTACTCGGTTATATCCTGCCAAAGATGGCCTGCTCTTAGCTTTCTGTAACTCCAGATGGCAATTTGTTCTTAAGATTGACAAAATAAAACATTTTAAAATGTTGATACAGTATCATTCAAGAGCTTTTGACTAAACAACGAACACATGTATTTTTAAAAAAAACAGGGGCAGGAGTGTTTATACGGGCATTAAATGAAGTTCTGCTGACAGGTCCCACTTCCCTGTGAACCATGTGAACTCTACGTGCTGAGGCGCAAGTTTGTTTTTTACCCACAGTCCTTTGCGCTCCGCGTAATGTAGTTCCACGTTTACGACGCCAGGTGGCAGCGTTTCTCCATAATGTGGATTCAATCTGAACATTAAACAAGCTCCTAGTTTGTCCGTAGAAAAGAGTTGACTTTAATGGAAAATCACAGAGATTTGCTTAGAAACCGAAATTCACTTTTACGTGAATACATCCAAGGTAGTTTTCTCTGTCAACTGGACTGGGTACGTGAATACATGTAAGCACAAGGTGGCATCACTAGGTTTATAATACCCACAAAAGAGAAACCAAGGCATTTTGGTTAGTGACGGCCTGAATGAATACAAACATTTAAAACTTCTCAAGATGTGACTGTTGTCTTGGGAAACGTGTTTGATCCATTTTAGACAAACTATAAGTTATCTAAATCCATGATGTAATGTGCGTATCAATTATTGCCCCGTTATCCCCTGTTACCAGTCATCACGACGAACATCTTGAACGATTTTCCCAATATTTCTAATTTAATTAAATCATGACGAATTTTTTGTTTGAGCACACGCTAAAAACATTTGTCAAAACATCCCCCAGACAGGAGGGTCAGACTACCTTCCAGCGTGTGCTGGAGATGATGCATCATCTCTCACGGTTTCATAATAACAAAACTCTTAATGAGCCCGCTTCAAACCCGTCTGTCTGCCTGTCTGCCTGTCTGCCTGTCTGCCTGCCTGCCTGTCTGTCTGCCTGCCTCCATATCTGTCTGTGAGGAAACATTTGTCCGGAGATACGTTCAGACCTGCGTTCTTCTTTGCTGGTGCAGATGTGACGCATGTTGACAAACAACCCCCGGAGGTTTATTTAATATTAATATTATTACTATTGCTGTATTTATTATTGATGTTATTGTTGTTGTTGTTACGATGATGATGATGATGATGATGATGATGATAATGATGGTTTGTGGTGTCCAGAGACGCGGCTGAAAGCGGGAAATGTTCTGTTCACGCATCTCTCTCTCTCTCCAAGTGCGTTTGTTGCGCGTCACGCTCACCTGCTCGAAACTCCGCCCACCCTTTTTTTATTAAACCCCTTGAGACAGGAAGACCTGTCAATTCCTCGCTGTCTTCACGGTCTGTACGAAGTGCGACCAGTTTCGCAACCGGGACAAGTGAAGCAGACAGAACTCGGGCCACCGCGGGTCTCCGATGCTCCTGCAATCCGGCGGGTGTTAAGATCCATGGAAGTGGCCGGCTTCTACGACGAGGGCAGCTTTGCTATCCACAGTAGAGACAGCATTATCAGTCCCATCAGCTCACACCGGAGGCTCGGTGACTCGATGACGGAGCTGGGCATAGAGGAGCGGGAGAGAGCGATCGACTTCAGTTTTTACTTGGAATCCGGTTTGTACTACCCGCAGCACCAGCAGCACCAACAGGGGGACGTTTTCCCACATCTGGTGGCGGAGAATAAGATCAAGAAAGTTGCAGCTTTGCAGAACTACAAGAACTACTCCCTGTTGAACGAACTGGAGACCAGTCATTGCGACAACTTGAGGGACCCCCGGGAGCCCTACGCGCTCGGCTACAACGAGCTGCAGGAGACCCGTGTGGACAGCGTGCTCAGCCCTGAACTGGTCGGGGGCCGCTACGGGGCCCCTGGAGCTCCCGTCACCGCTGCTGTTCCACCGGACGACTGCCGGGAAGACGTAAAGATGGAGAACGGCTCCTCTGGCTTCGACATGAGGTACCTCCATTACCAGTCCACCAGCGGGAGTCTGGGAAACATCTCCACCGCGTCCTCGACCTGCTCCAGCCCGCCTGGCACACCTGCGCCCTCGGGGAAAAGCAGGTCACCGTCGCGGCTCGGCGGCAAAATGTCCAGCGGGAAAGCCAAGAAGCGGCTGGACAAGGACAGTGAGGAGTACAGGATACGGCGGGAGAGGAACAACCTCGCCGTGAGGAAGAGCAGGGACAAGGCAAAAATGCGCAACTTGGAGACGCAGCACAAAGTGCTGGAACTGGCTGCGGAGAACGACCGTTTACAGAAGCGCGTGGAGCAGCTGTCCAGAGAGCTGGCCACCCTGCGCAACCTGCTCTCCGCCACCGGCCAGTGTTGAGCCCCCCGCCCCCCCTTCCGCCCCGGGGGCGTCGGAACAAACGGTACGCGTGCGACCACCAGTTTACAAGGACACTTTGAACGGGACTGAAGTCATGGATGCATGGATTGCGCAATCATTCACGGTTCTTCACACGTCGCCGTCGCTTTATCCCACCTGTAATTTCGTGTATGCAGTATTTCTGTGACAGGTTTTACATTTGTACATTTCGTGTATCTGGATTCTGTGGTTGTCAAGGGAAGAGTTGTGCTGCAGTGAAATGATGCAACTCCTTGTAATAGTATTGGCAATGAATGAAATAAGTCTAATTATTTAATATTAAACGGGAAAATGCTTTAATTGTACTTGATATTTTATTGAATTAAAAAGATTTCTACTTTGTTTAAAGAACTGCTGTTGTTTTCCTTCTTTTTTGTGCTCTTTTGAAGCAGCCTCAGACAGACACGACGCCTCTCATGACATTTGCATGTATGTAGGCCGGAGAGCCGCCGCAGACATCCGCAGCCTCCGTTCGGGACCATTTCGAAAGAGAAATCGATGTTTTGAGGAACACTTCTGCAGACTGATCCGGGATTCATGCAGGAAAATGTCATTTCAACTCAAACGCGGCTTTGGGTGGGTGGGGGGGTAAATCAGTGGTCAAAGGTTGACAGGACAGACGCAAGCTGCACTCTGACATTGTTTGCTTATTGATTTGGCAGAAAAGTCCTGATATCAGGAAATATCTCGCACAATTTCGGCCTAAAATGATACTGCTGAGGGCAGCAAAAGAGACGGGCAGGAGGGGGGAGCTGCGCCTAAAATTTAGCTTTATCTTTAGCACACAGCTCTGTCAATAGTCTGCTGGGTCCACTGGCCCACAGAGGGGTTCAAGGTTGCATAAAAATTAATCAGCAACTAACCCGTCACCACTTCAGGTCTCGCTCCGTCGGCCCAGACCTGAGAGTCAGCAGTGGGGGGGGGGGGCTCAGAAATGGGAGTAAAGGAGGAGTTTGTGTGAGAGATAAGGGGGACAATCGCTGTGCTGGAATTCAACCTGAGCCTGCACGTTAGCACGCGCGCCCTGCCAAGCCTATCGGAGCCGGTCAGAAAGGATCACGCCGGGGTTCGTGTGGGACCCGTGAGCGGTTGCAGAGATACCTCTGTCGGTGCATGTCAGCGGGGGGGGGGGGGAGAGTTCTTTAGCTCCAAAATATCAGAAATGATGTGTTGCTGTGTTCTTTGGCTGGGGGAGATGACATTTTGAGTTTCAACACACCCTCTCATGGAACACTTCAGCTTTTAACTCTTGTGCAATATCCTCCCTTTCCAACACATCATCAGTTGAAGAATGCTACACCCACATCAGAATAAGACATTGTTATTGTGCGAGTGTGAAACAATGCACGAGCACGAGCCCGGGCCCGGATGGAGAGCCGGCTGGGGCAGAAGTGGCTGCTGAGGGGGTCCCCTGCTGCTCTCCTCCGGCCGGATCCCTCGGCGAGCGCGGCCGCGGCTCCGTCCAAACATTCTGGGCATTTTTTCTCTCCCCCTCTGCGATGGGCCCTGGCGGAGACCCGCGTCCCTCCCTGGAGCCGGCTCACGGGAGGAGGGAGGGAAATTCCCACAGAGGATGACCTCCTTTCTTCGAGGCCGGGCCCGGCCCCCTTTTTTCCTAGTGTTACCGTCAGTGGGCAGTGACTGTCCGTAAACTCCCGCTTGCATCACACCACAGCCTCCCAAAAAACTCCACTGACACACACACTCACCTGTCCCCCCCCCCACACACACACATCCCTCCAGTTTGGACCAGTTGTTGAGAAACGGAAGGATTTTTCATGACTCATGTTCTTTTTTTGACGTTTTCCTGCCCCCCTTTGATTGATTCAGCACTATTTGCTTTGGCCGCACCAGAGAAGCAGCAGACAGGTTTTTAATCACCCCCCCCCACACCCCCGTCCTCTGGAAGCACACCTGCCACATCACCGGTGGCTGCGCTGACACCCTGCTCATGGTTTCATTGGTCAAACAACGTCGCCTATTTGCTTTGATCACGGCTTTTTTTAAATGAGTTTTTTTAATCGGCTAAATTTACGAAACTCACTGGCACCGCTGGGTTGATGCAACCGGCCGATAAGGGTAACGACCCCCTGACAGGCACTGCGAAATCCCAACAAACCTGCTAAAAATACACGAGCCCGCCATATTTCACGAGAAACAAGATACAGATATTCCTTATCGCCGACGCCAAGTGCGGCGAGCCAGTGGTGCTTGGCCACGGTTGGACCGGCCCCCGCTGCTTCCACCCAGGGCGTCTTTCTGTCTGGTTTAAGACCTCAAGTTGTTAAGATTTGAAATTTTCCACCTGATTTTAATCAAAACAGAGCAACAAAAGCATCACAAACATGTTTCCCGTTCAGCTACGTGGAAAGTGCTCCATCAAGTACCCGTCGAGCATATCTGGAGTACCTCAAGGCTCTGTTCTGGGCCCCCCCCCCTTTTATTTTTTTTGTTTTTTGTTTTTCCCTCCTTTTCTGAAATGTGTTCACTGACCAGTGCTGCTGAAAGAATCCATCTGGAGTTATGCTAAATATCCCAGCAGCTGCCGGTGGCACCACCGGGCATGAAATTCTAAGAAGCCGAACCGGGTTTTAGAATTTGCACCGACTTTTGTCCTCATCGAACTTCAACCTGCAGATGATCTCGGCCAGAAAGTTGTGGAAAACCTCACAGTTGTTTTCGTGCTGCATGATTAAAAGCCTCACACGCCCTGTTTGCTCGGAGGTTAGCAGGCTTAAGCAAAGCCGGGGCCAAATACTCAGGGTGTCTGGAGGCCAAACTTTACTTCATTTCTTGTTTTTCATCTCCGGGCCCGATTGTAAAATTCAACGTCGCCGTTTTTCGACACTGTGAGTTTGCAGGTTTTATCGCAGTCGCTCCCATGAGCAGGAGGGACGGCCGGATGTCCGGGCGGCGTTAACGGGAAGTCAGATCGCCTGACCTCCAGTAAACGAACCAGAACATGATCTGTCTTGTAGTGCACCGAGATTTCGACACAGCCTGTTCACTTCTGCTATTTTGCTGAAGATGACTGTGAAAATACACAACTGACACACAACAGTCACTTGCGGTCACTACATAGCAAGTATCCCTGCCTTTGTCTTGTGTAACACCGTGCCGGCCTTGCAAAACAACTCTGCTCTTCATTATTCTCCCAACCAAAAACTGGCCACGGTGCGTTCAGGTGCGAGCTCGAAAAAGAATTAATTAACTTAATACGCGTTTCTGAAAATCCACCAATTCACATAAAGTGAAATGATTCTGTCATCGACCGAGTGAAAACAGTTTTCAATAATGTCCAAGAACACCTGTAATTATGTACACACACACACACACACACCAAAATCTGGTGGCGATCAGATAAGCCGTTCAGGTCCACCCTGTTTTTGATAAATGACTCGTTGTCATGACAATTACGGAAGATGAAAATGCTCTGTCATCGTACTGGGTGGATCAGGTGATTTTCAGTTTCTTTATCGCTCTTGTTCATGTGAAAACAAACCCGAGTTGAATTCGTCCACGAGGTCGACTTTGACTGAGGCCCTTAATCGCCGAGTTACCATGGTTACCCAATGACCTTATTCAATGAAATCAAAATGTTAATAGTGAACTTTTGACTCAATAGTACGTCAATCAGCAGCCATGAGTGGGAGTTTCCAGGTTCCGTGTTGGTTAAGAGCAGCAGTGGGAAGCCTAGTGGCCAACTGCGGTACTGCAGTGACACCACTCTGGGGCCTGGGGGGCCCTCTGCCCCCCCCAGAGGACAGGTCACCAGTGGGGTTGGCAGATCCAGCGAGAATGTCTACATTTGCCCGATGTGCCGTCTCAATCCTGTCTTCTATCGTTATAAAGGCTGTGCTAATGTTGCTAACGTTAACAAAGAGGAGTTGCCGCTTTTATCCCCCAAACATTTTACGGCCCAGTCAAGTTTATGCTTCTGACTTTGTGGCGACGTTGTTGGGAATCATAAGAAGGCCTTTTAGGATTAGCAGCATCTGTAGCAGAAGCTCAAATGCTACTAAAATGCTAACAATGGTCTTAGCGTCATTCCTAGCTGTAAAGTAATAGAAAGCAACACAAATCACACAATATGTGTGTGTGTGTGTGTGTGTGTGTGTGTAGGATTTTAGCGGCAGTTAAAAACGACTGTTTATGTCCCCGCAAACCTTTAATCCAGTAATTATTTTGGTTATTACCCTTTTCTCTCCTCCTTCACCTGCAGCATTTCTCTACGGCTCCCGGAAGGTCGGTACGCTGACTTAAGCGGAAACACAATGCAATCGTTTGCACATAAAGGTTTGTTCCTGTGGCAACATCCTGTCTTCACACTCGCCCTCGTCCCCGTGAGCCGCTCGGCCCGAGACGGCGCCCCTTCAAATCAGCCGTGACGCCCTCACCTGCAGCAGGTGGACCTGTGAAAGAGCTCCACGACAGGCGTGTTTGGGGAGGTTTGCTTAAGGCCTGTGGCGTCAGAACAGACGTGTGTGGAGGTTAAATATTAAATCTGTTCTCCTCGAGCTTCAAGTTACATTTTCTTGAGGTCAAAAGTCACAGGAAATAAGTCATTTTGGATCGACTTCAGTGTTGCAGTGAAATGGGCACCCAGCTCAGAATCCAGCAATACAGAAAGTTACCGTGGTCACTCTGTTCCTCAATGTTCTCCTCTAAAACTTTCCTAGATTACTAGACGAGGTGATTAAACCGGCTATGTCGCACCATCGCCAAGTATCATTTGAGTTTTATGGAAGTGAGAGTCTGCTTAGACACAAAGAACGGGAAGAATATTTACTGTAAACTGCCCTCATCCATTAAACCAAAGGACATATGAGCATTTGCAGACGACGCCTCATTATTCAAAAATCTCCTCTGCCTCCAAGATACACCCGCAGTAATGCTAAGAGGGGCTAGTGCTGCAGAAGTGCTGCAGCCAGAAATTCAAGCAAATCCAGAGCGGTCAGCCGGTTTTACCGACCCGCCCTGGCTTCACGCCGCGACGAGGAGTTATTTTCAAATTTTCTTTCATTTGTGTTCTCGACATCCAGCCTTGTTGCCTCCTGATCGCTGGTGTCAGCTGGGCTGCTAACTGAGCTCAAAGCTGCTTGTTATTACGGCAAATAATAAATGAAAGGAGGGAAATCAATCACACACACACACACACACAGAATCCTGAAATGAAAGTGACTGTGGTGCATTTGATTCATTTTAAAGCTAGCAATCATGTTCTGTTAATAGTGATAGCATTTAAGCTAACAGTATTAATGAATTAACGTTGTACTGCAGTACCTGATTACAGGAACTTTGCTGCATTCTAATATTAAGTTCAGGATCGATATGAGTTTAGACGGGAGGATGAGACGAATCAGAGTGTGCGAGCTGCTTTCCTCAGATCTTGTGTGGACTTGCAGACAGCCTGGGGGAGAGTTAAGAGAATCAAAACCGCAGCAGAGTAAATCAGTAACGTGTTGAGTAAATCAGCAGCCATGCGTGAAATCACAGAGTCCTGTGTGGGCTTTGACATGTATGGGTTTCTCAACAGGAAGTAAGGTGTGCAGCCAGCAGCCACAGAAAGACTCTCCGCCCGCGCCGATGTGACGGGCCTCACGTTGTCCGCTCCTGACCTTTGACCCTCCCACCGCAGCTCCGTCACGCGCTCGGCAGCGCATCAGTGAAACCGCACTCTCCCCTCCGACGACGCCAAATCAATCTGTTTTTCTCTTCTTCTTCTTTTTTTCCCTCCGCAGTTGTGGTGACAAACAAGCGAAGACGGCGCCGCGGTGAAACGGACAGGTCGGTCAGCTCTGCGTGCACGTGGACCAAACGCCCAACGTCATCGCTCGGCTACGTCTGATCCAGAGGAAGGATGCGGGAGTTTTGAAGCGCACCAGTGGGGGAAACACCAGCCCCGACCTCTCAGCATTTTAGAATATGACCTACATGTTTGTTGCAGTCGAGGTATCGGTGTGTGTGTGTGTGCGTGTGTGTGCGCGTGTGTGTGTGTGCGTATGACGGTTGGTCCTTAACAGCAGCAGCCAGGGGGGACAGGAACAGGAAGAGGAAATGCTCATGGGTAAGAGCCGCTACAGACGTAACCAGAGACAGATACACTGCAACAACAACGCGGTGGCTTTGCATAACAGACCCAAACAATCGCGTTACCAGGTCAGTAAAGGTGAACTGTGAGGCTCCGGCAACGTAGCACCGGTGGAGGTAAACAACCTCCTGAAAAATAGATAAAGGCCCAGTTTTACTCAGGCCTGAGGTTTAACTGCCGAGTGCCTGTTTGAGCAATGTTGGATAAAAAACATGTTTTTGTTGGATTCAATTAAATGAGCTCTAGATGGGTACTCAGATACCATTTATCCCAGCATAACCAGTGAAATGATCCCCTCGATCCACTATAACCAGTCCATTTATCCCCCATCCACTATAGCCAGTCAATTATCTCCTCTATCCCAGTATAACCAGTCAATTATCTCCTCTATCCCAGTATAACCAGTGCATTTAGCCCCTCTGTCCCAGTATAACCAGTGCATTTAGCCCCTCTGTCCCAGTATAACCAGTGCATTTAGCCCCTCTATCCCAGTATAACCAGTGCATTTAGCCCCTCTGTCCCAGTAGAACCAGTGCATTTAGCCCCTCTACCCCATTATAACCAGTCATTTATCCACTCTGCCCCAGTAAAACTAGTGCATTTATCCCCTCTGCCCCAGTATAACCAGTCATTTAGCCCCTCCCCCCAGTATAACCAGTCATTTATCCCCTCCCCCCAGTATAACCAGTCATTTAGCCCCTCCCCCAGTATAACCAGTCATTTATCCCCTCCGCCCCCTTATAACCAGTCATTTAGCCCCTCCCCCCAGTATAACCAGTCATTTAGCCCCTCCCACCCAGTATAACCAGTCATTTATCCCCTCCGCCCCCTTATAACTAGTCATTTAACCCCTCCCCCCCAGTATAACCAGTCATTTATCCCCTCCGCCCCATTATAACCAGTGCATTAATCCTCTGTCTCGTCGTGTCAGCTGGTTAATCCCATTGACGGGTGTGTACGTGTCTGAGGGAGGTGCAGCACCTTTGAGGATCACTCATCTCTAAACGTATAATAACCTCATTTGTATCTGTGTGGTTACTGTAATAACCGTGTGTCTCTTTCTGATCAACTACCGGCTCCATCTTAAACTAGTCAACTCTGCTGCTAACGCTAGCGAACACTCGGGAACGTGCCTCAGCTCCGTGGCGGTGTCGGTTTTTAGTGTAAACATCTCTGTAAAGGAGCTGATTACAGCCGCTGACCACAGGTTGGATCCAGTTGGAGGTCAGGGGTCACGCAGGAAGAGCAGCCTAATCTGAAGTCAGATGTTTGTTGACGCTGGTTCCAAGAGCGGTCCTGGTCTATCTCTCCGCTATCGGCATTGTAGATACGGGCCGGCTACAGGCTGATTAGCCTAGCTTAGCATAAATCCCAGAAACAGCTTTTCATGTCTAATTTTAGATTTAGATGCTAAGCTAAGCTACGCTACGTGGAACTAGCCGTGACTACTGTGCGTTGTCCTCCTCTTTAGCTGCTAGCGTTAATAAGCATCCAGATGTTCGCCCCCTCAAACCGGCGCAAAGTTACTACGTGCTGACGCTACAGGTTCTTGTGTCAACATAGTCGGCATCATCCCATAGAGAGATGACAAGAAACTGGAATGGCAACGGAATCGAGGAAGAGCTCGCAGACGGAAGAACGAGTCATTGTTCATATCTGCCACCACGTATCTGGCCTCGCCCATTTCACCATCCTCTTTCTCAGATGTTCTGTTGAGGAACATTTAGTGGGTAGTTTATTTCAATAGAATTAAGACAGTTTGAGCGGTCAGGCCCCTCCCCAAACCCGCGGCCCCCACCAGGTCGCTGTCATCCTAACTGTTAGGCGCATTGTACTTTTGCGTGTTTTTACTCATAAGTGATACTGAGAGCTTGAGCTCAACACTTCCTGTTCGGACGCCTCCATTGTGCTCGGCTCTGTTGTGACTCAAAAAGTTTGCAGAGTCATGCTTGGAATGATCCGGCTCCCCTGGAGTTCAGGAATTTCCTGGTCCCAGCTCACGATCGGGGAGAGACTTCCAGTCAAAGATGCTCCCGCCCACTCTGGGAGTCGTCCAATTCTTGGGAAGTTCCAAGTTAATAACTGAACCAGGACACAGGCTGTCAGAGGGTGTTCAGGCCGAGTCAGCACGGACCGCTGTCAGCAGCCCCCCCCCCCCCCAACTCTGCCTTTTGGCATGTTTACATCTGCGCCCACCCGGGTAAAACCAGGCCACGTGACAAACACTCAAAGTTTTATTTAAAGGGTCAGTTACAAAGGCGACCAAAATCACCCCGCCCGAAGAAATAGAGCAAACAAAGCTGTCTTCAACGTGACTTCCGGTCACACCCCAGTGGCACCTTGATTGTAGTTTTCCTACAGCAGATGTTCGTTCTTGCCCGTTTGACGTCAGCGGTTGCGAGCACGATTACTCACTGTTTGCGGCGCATTCCTGTACACCGCGTACCAGCGCTCTCAAACAGGAAGTTGCCGAATGACCTGAAGTACTCGAGCGATGTGAAATGCGCGTGTCTCAAGATGTGCGCGTGGTTTTTTATTTCTTTTTCTTTCATCGTTCAAATCTGAGCTCATTCTTTCACTTTGTGTACTTTGGACCGTTTCAGTGTTTGTGGGGGGGGGAATGTAACGAGGGAGGGTGTTGCCATAGCAATTTTAGGGCGCTAGTTCAGATTTATCATCGTACGCCACGGTTTAAATTATAGCTTTCGAGGTGAATTGCATTTTTTTTTTAAATGAATGACAGTGTAAATAAGAAAGAAAATTAATGGGCGAGCACCTTTTTGGTTTTGTTTTTTTGGGCAGAAAAACCGGAAAGAGTGGGCAGAGAGCGGCCAGAGCGGCACTTTCACGGTGCTACAGCGACACCTTGTGGCCACACTAAACAATGTCATCGGTTGGTGACGCTAAAACGCCATAGCAACAAAATAATAAATGTCCGTTAATATTACTAACAGATGGATTCGATGTGGGGTCAAATATTTTATAAATAACTTTATCTGTAACTACAGAAGATAAATAGAATATTATCTACAGATTATTGAGATTAAGGAACATAAATATATCATGTTTCACCAGGTAAAAGATACTGAGACCGAGAATCAACTGTGGATTTTATTTTATTTCAAAAAAGAAAATAAATGTAAATAAAAAAATACATGAATTTGAGCTTAGCATATAGAAAAATGAGGGGAAAAATGGTGCAACGGCTGCATGAGTACTGACATTCGATCATTCGCTAAAGCAGAACAAAAAAAAAAAACAGGAATTCAGCATCCTGAAACCTGATGGAAATAAAACAATGCGTGTTTTAAAAACTCATATCAGAGAGCGTCCTCGGGGAAGACACGTTTACATTCTAAAGAGAGTTACAGCTGTCCGACTTTCACCGAGTCTCAAAGGTAAACTGAACGTTAGCAGCTTAGCTGATCTCCTGACAAACCCACAAACGCAGCATGCTGGAAAAAAATAAACGACCTAAAACAAAAATCAGTCATACAAAAATGACACGCAGCCAGCTGAGGAGCAGGCAGATCGTCACTACAGTGTATCTTCATCCCTGCGCTGGTGTTTGGTATTTGGTTTGTTTGGAGTCCCTGCGTCTCTGTGCAAACTCGGAGTTTAGAAGTAAAGGGCCACACATTATTGGGTATTGCTGATGAAAAGGACCTGTCTCCGTTGTTTACGTCGCTGGCTTGTAGGTCGTGTTCCCCTCCCTCGGCACATTTAAACCGTTCTGAAAGATGCCCATTCAAACAACTCATCAACTATGTTTAAAAAAATAATAATTCTAAAACCCCTTTTTTTCAAATTAAGTTGAGGTTAAACTGGTTAAACAGATCTGCAGCCACGATCGGCCGCCAGGGGGCAGCACGCCTCTGAATTACAATCAACGTGATTATGTAGCATTAGCCTGATCACACGCACGCGTCACTAAGGTTCTCCACCAGTGACCAGACATCATGTGACCCATGAACTGCAGCTACAGGCCTGTTGGATTTTCATCTTCATCTACAGACGTCTTTTCTTTCTTTTTTAACCCTTCCGTGGTTTTTCTGCGCGAGCAGAACAGCAACATGTGAAATCCCAACACAATCCTGAAATGGAAGTGCACGTATGCATTTGGTTCACACACGCACACGCAAAAAGAGGAAATAAATGTTTGTTTTTAAAAAAAAAAAAAAAAAAAAAAAATCAGCTGCTTCAAAAAAAAAAATCGGAACTAAAACAAAGTCCCCCTTTCAATTTGCGCACATATTTGGGATGTGACAAACGAAGAACTGCGGCCCTGAGCGTCCGTGACGACAATACAACCACGTTCGGGGCGGGTGAAAAGCAACGCCGGCGCGTTAGCCCCAACTCGCCGACCTTTCGCCACGCTGCCTTAACAGAAATGAAAGAATTAACCTGAATCTGGAGTCCGAACGGCCGACGCGTCCGGAGCGAACCCGGAACGTCTGCGGGCCGACCCGGCCGCATCGGGGAGAGAGAGACGCGGACATCAGTGGAAATAGGCTCGATAACAGACGTAGGCGCCGACGGCCAGCGCCGTGCACAGGCACGCGTTGGTCAGCAGAGGCGACCAGGGCTCCGGCGCCGGCGCCGCGGCGCTCCCCTTCGGCCGCTCTGCCGCCGCCTCCTTCGGCGGCTGAGCTCTGGAGGCGCCATCTTGACTTCCCTCGCAGCCGTCGACCCATTTGGCAGCATCGGGGGGAGGCTGTGGGGGGGCGGCGCTCCTCTGTCGCAGCTCCGGACCCTGTGAAGCTCTGAGAGGACGAGAATTACCCCCCCCCCCAAGCGTCAGAGCTCATATTCACAGACGGACGGGGGCGTCGAGAGGCGCCGGTATTTACCCCAGGCTGCGGATCTCGACCTGCTGGACAACCTCGTGCAGTTCTGGGAGACCCGTGGGCTCGGTTTCGCCGTTGTGTGGTTCCCGGGGGGGCGGCAGAGGAGGGGGAGGGGAGAACTGCGGGGGGTCGTCTTCCTCGTTCGAGAGCTCCCTCCACGAATCCTTCAGAGGGAGGAAAGAACAGAACTCCGCTGAGCTCCTGCAGAACCACTTTACCCGCCGCGACCCGGGACCGACCTGCAGGGACGAGTCGCCCATGATGTACTTGGCGCCCTCGATGACGGCGAGGTAGGAGAAGCGGAGCTGATCCGCCGTCTGAATCAGGCCCATACGGCAGCGCCGCATCTCCAGCAGCACGTCGCAGATCCGCACCGAAGACGGGTCCTTGCGGCGGGACATCTGCGGACAGCGCCAGCAGCGTTCGGCCGTGAGGGGCGGCTTAAAACTCCTCGTCTAGACGGGGAAACCTTGAAGAGTTGTGTACGAACCAGTAAAAGGCAGGTGTCCACCAGGCAGAACGTGCCCGAGCGTCCGATGCCGGCGCTGCAGTGCACCACCACCGGTCCCTGATCAGAACCCAGGCAGCCCGACTCTCGCACCTTGAACAGGAAGTTCAGGAAGGAGGCGGGAGACTCCGGCACCCCGAAGTCGGGCCAGGTGGTGTAGTGGAAATGCAAGATCTCGCGAGTCTCCCCAGTCTGTGGATGAAATGACGAAATGGGCGTCGGCATTCGTGGAGAGAGAGCTGGTAAATTATCGGCGCCGCGGAGGCGGGTCAGGAGCCGCTGGGGTGACGGTCCGGGCTGCTTCTGAAGAACCTGGATATTTATCTGCGATGGTGCCGAGCACCCATCACAAACAGCCTACGGACAATGTCAAACCTTCGTATTCAGGTTCGGGCCCGAGCGCTGGCCGCTCCGTGGCCACGCCCCCTTCTCACAACCACAAGCGCCGTGCGACTTTGTCTCTATTTACGTTTCATCTGCGTGGGCTGAGTGTTAACAGCATATTTCCTCCTGGATATCTGCTCCCAGCTGCACACGGACGACGCACAAATACCAACGCGGACATTTCTACGTTAATCTCGCTAAAATTCCTGGAAGAATCAGATAAAATGCAAAGATTTTTTTTCCCCTTTGGGAGGAGCTCGTGACCACGTCAGAGTGTTCGAGCGTGGCGGCGTTCAAACACTCACGGTCAGGTTTTCCAGCTCCAGCTGACGGACAGTGTAGTAGGATTTGATGTCCTCCGAGACCAGCGTGAGCTTGAAGTTGGTCTCCTCGAAGACGCTGTCCCTCTCCTCCCTCTGAGGCCAGTACTGGGCACATTTGACCTGGAGGTCAAAGGGAGAGAGACAGAGTTTGACCTCAGCGCGGCAAACAGGATATCCTGGCGCAGCCAACAAGAAGCGGCCGCTCACCGATCCTTTCTCGATGACTCGGTTCAGCATCACCACGCCGCGGCTCCTCTGCTCCCACACCATCTCCCAGAAACTGCCGCACGTGTTTGGCAGCGGTCCCTGCGTCGTGTGAAAAAGAGCCACTTTTATGCGCGGGTATCTGAATAAAAAGACCAGTGGGTCTATTTAAAGATCTCCCCGGGGAGCCCGACTTTGTTCCTCCTGCCATTCCTCAGCAGACGAGGCCAACAAACGCCTCTTTTCGCCCCTTAATATCTTTAATATCTGCCTAAACCAATATTACAAAGTGGTTTCTGCTGACACAATTAATTAATCCATGTTTACACTCGGCTGCCATTTTGTTGGTTTCACCTCTGGCACCTCTGAGCCGCCTTTGGTCTTAAAACATCGATACCGGGCGGCATTATGGGCTGCATCTTACCTGAGTGAGAATGTAGTTTCTCTGTGCCTCCTCGACTGTGATGAGGCTGGCGTTGATGTAGTCATTCGCACCCAGCTGCAGGCGGATCCTGCTGTGGTCAACTGAGAACGAGAGAACAAAACAGCTGTTCAGAGGGCGCCGCAAGCCCAGAGAGCCGGCTCCTCACTGTCGAGATAAACCGTCGACAGTCGTTCGTTTCCTCCGCATCGGGTGAAAAAAAAAAAAAAAAAATTGAAAAGTTTCAGGTGGGAACTTAAGTGAGAGTAAGAAATGTGGTTAACGTGGCTGGTACCGTCAGCAGTTGCAAGCCAGACTTCGCAAATTTGCATAGTTCATTTACAGTGAAAAAAGGGGAAACCGCATGTTGTTCAGCTGTTATTTCATCTTAAATATTTCATGTTACGCCTCACTCGGCCATTTTTACTTTACTTTTTGGTTCAAAGACCAAGTTTGTGGATGGAGCAAAGCGGGACGGGTGAATAATCCAATTCTAATCCTATTAATGGAGGGTTTATGGTGCGATGAATACCGTTAAGTCTAGAATGCTGCGATGCTAATAACAGCGTACACGCCAGCTCGTCCAGACAGGTAACGGAACAATGACTTACATGGGCTGACGTCCCTGTAACGATTCCGATTCTTGTTTTCAGGTAATTTGGCAACCCGGCATGGAAGCTCACACGACTGCTGACGGATTTCCTGCAATAGAATTTTCCCCCCCAAAAAAGATTTTTTTCCATTAACATTGTGTTGAAGATATGCAGAACACGAATAGTGCAGGTTTCTGTGTCTCTCGGGACCACAGAAACAGGATCAAAGTAGGTCTCAGGGGTGCCAAACGCCGATGCTTTAGTCTGGATTTTGCTACAGAAACGCCACAACTATAAAATCCTCCTGCTGTGGTGTGACAGAGGAATGAAAACACACGAAGATCGACCAAGGTTTAAACCTGGAACACAGATTTAATGTGGTATTCACAACCAGCTGCAGATATCGGGATCTTTGACAGTAGATTTAATGAAAGATGGCACATTTGCATCACACATGCTGGTCCAAGTGAGGACCAACCTGAAACGCGGAGTCTCGCAACCCCAGCGGATCTACCAGCGGATCTACTAGAGATTACTTTAGTTTTTGAAAGCGCTCGGCTTCTGGCTGCCACTTCCACTTTGATCTGGGGAGAGGTCTTACCTGATAAACCGCGTTCCACCTCCCGTTTTCATCGATTTCCAGGAACTCGGCTTCCATGGCTGACAGGTCAGCTGCCACTCCTTCGCCCTCGTCCCCAGACATGGAAACCCGCAGCTGCCAGCGGCTCCGAAGGATTGCGTTATTCCGTGGTTCTCCGTGCGGGGGGACCGATCACCGTGACACCACTCCCGGCCTGCTCTTGGCGGAAACACGCCGCTGGCTCCACCTACACGCTGCTGCCGTCCTCCGGTGGCTGGGGGAGAAAAAAAAAAAAAAAGAAAGAGAAATGTGTTTTTAAAACGCGGAACTCTTACCCGGAATTTTATTTAAAATTTAAAAAAATATATTTTCACAAGAATTAATTTAATTTCTGACGGTCCAGAATAGAGAAACGACTAGTTTAAGCGGCGGTCCCCTCACCATTCTAGAGGCAGCCAAGGAGAAAGAGCGACGTGAACGGGCGGAAGTCATCTTGTTTCTCAAAAGCCCACGCTCGCGCCGCGGGAGCGCGCACGTACGTTACGTAGTGGTGTGTTTACGTCCTACCTATGGAGGTTCTGCTCTGCTCTGGTGACCTGCTGCAGCTTCCAAATCGCAAATTAAACTGGCGCCGGGGACGATATGAGAGCGTGTTGACATGTCAGATGTAGAGTTATGTCCTCAAGGAGGCCGTGCGCACTGTGACCCGGCGGTGGTCGACATGGATTAGCTAGAGTTCTGTGGTTTTTCCTCCAGACAGTGTGAGTGACAACTGGGACAAGGGTCTTTGGTGCTAGTAGCGTTAGCTAACAACATAACTTTGCCAAACGTTTTCAAACAGCCTTACCACAGTGACAGGTACTACGTAAATATTTGACAAACTTTTCTGTGTGTGTGTCGGTTCTTGTGTTGTCTTCTCCTGGCCGCCAGCTTTTTGTGTATGGCTGCGTTTTACCTGTTGTGTAGCATTAGCGGTAGCCTCTATTGGCTGTAGCAAGCGCTTGCAAATGTGTAGCTATACATATTGCCTCCCAATTGTGGAAAAAGTATTCAAATCATTTACCGGTAAGTTGCATTTCCACACAAACAGCAACTCTTTTACCTAAGGGGGGAAAAAATCTGAAAGTTTCCTCCTGAGCAACGTATAAGTCGCCCTATTATTTAAAATAAACTCGACTTATATATTTGTTGAAGAAAATATTAAGTTGTTACTTTTGATTTGACATTTATATTCTATGTCTGATACATTCTTTGACTGCACAATTTCAGACCTGTAAAATACAGGATTTATATGCATGAACATGTATTTATGTAGACATTGTAATATCCCATACCATGTCATCAATTATACATAAATTACTCTGTAATTATTCTGTCCCAAAACCTTTTGGTTGTCCGATATTGCACCCTTACGTCTACACCATCTTTGTCTTTCAGATTCCTTAAGTAGTTTGGGATCCACAAGTGATTCTCAAGAGAGAATGGCTCCTAAAGATATAATGACTAATTCCCACGCCAAATCCATCCTTAACGCCATGAATTCACTCCGCAAAAGCAACACACTCTGCGACATCACTCTGAGGGTGGAGAGCACAGATTTTCCAGCCCATCGGATCGTCCTGGCTGCCTGCAGCGACTACTTCTGTGCAATGTTCACCAGTGAGGTAACAGAATTGTGTAGGAAAAAATGCACATTTATTTACATTATATTTTCAACGGCGTGAGAGTGTCTATAGTTTAATCTATAGTTTTGCCACCCTCTTGCTTGTGCTTGTGTCAGTAATTTGATTTGCTTTGGTTTGTGGTTGTGCAGCTTGCAGAAAAAGGGAAACCCTTTGTTGACATCCAAGGGCTCACTGCAGGAACTATGGAGATTTTGTTGGACTTTGTCTACACAGAGACAGTTTTAGTCACGGTTGAAAACGTTCAAGAACTTCTTCCTGCAGCATGTCTGCTACAGCTCAAAGGTACGATTCAGAGTTCTCTCCGTCTATTTCATTATGAGTTTTATTAGGTATATAACCTAACCTATTAACCAATGGGGGTTAAAACTTGCTCTGATTTCTGGAAGCACTCTATTTTTGGTTCTTGGGCTTAAATACACCTGCATGATCAAAAATGAAATTCTGCTGGCACTAATTGTTAGCAGCATGCATTCACGTTGTTAATTATTGTAGAATATGTAATCAGGAGCTTAATTATTCATAAAATCTAACCAGTTCGAGCCACTTACCCAAATCTCTCGTTGTCACATGTTTGGAGTTGCATTCAAGGACTTTCAATCGTGAACATAGTTTGTTGAATCCTGCTCAAATGTGGCAGAGCTGCACGTCACAGAGGAAATGGCTTCAGCCTGAAGAGCTATTGGCTGACCTGTTTATCATCTTTAGGGGTGAAAAGAGCATGTTGTGATTTCCTGGAGAGTCAGCTGGATCCTTCCAACTGTCTGGGAATTCGGGACTTTGCCGAAACCCACAACTGCCTCGATCTGATGCAGGCCGCCGAGCTCTTCTCGCAGAAGCATTTCTCCGAGGTGGTTCAGCACGAGGAGTTCATGCTGCTCAGCCAGACTGAAGTCGAGAAGCTTATAAAGTGTGACGAGATTCAGGTGAGCGATGTTCTGAAGTCACGTCTGCTCCCCGAGCTTCCGAATAAATGGACGAAATACGTCAGATTTCTGAAGAAAATGAGCAAAACAGCAACATTTTTCTTTCTTGTTGTCTTTCGTCTGAATACAAACAGAGAGAGGCAAGTTCCAACCTGTTCTGATCTCAGTTTCACTCAATTTTTCAGATTTAGTGGACAATGAAATTGCAGAGCAGAAAAACCTGAACTGAACCTGAACACTTGTGCTCAGGAAATTCCCGATGGTGGGGGGGGCGTCTCTCGCTTCGTGAAAACACAGTTATCATCGCAGAATGATTTATAGATCACCAGATTCCCCCTGTCATATTTACTGCTGTGAGACTGAAACGAGGCCATAATTTCAGACTACAGTCACGTGTAATTTGCCTCAGGAGAAACATCTCTGTGTGTTCTTTTGCCTGTGAAGACATAAAAGTTTTGGCAATAGCAGCCAAATTTGCTGCCTGGTGGCTTTGCAATTTCATGGCTAATCTCAGTGAACGTGGACTAGTTTCACTGGTTAAATCACAAATGGACTTTAAAATGGATCTTTCCTTTCCCGTAGGTGGACTCCGAGGAGCCCGTCTTTGAGGCAGTGCTAAATTGGGTCAAACACAACCGAAAAGAGCGCGAGCCCAACCTGTCTGACATGCTGGAGTTTGTCCGGATGCCTCTGCTGACCCCCCGTTACATCACAGACGTCATTGATGCCGAGGTGGGCCTACGCAATCTGTTTTCCTTTGATATTCGTCTCATTTACGGACGTTAACGAGGCCTCTCTGGCACATTTCAGCCCCTCATCAGGTGTAGCCTGCCATGTCGAGACCTCGTTGATGAAGCCAAGAAATTCCATTTGAGGCCAGAGCTGAGGAGCGAGATGCAGGGTCCACGAACTCAAGCGAGACTAGGTGGGAAACCCTTGTGGTTCCAACCGTAACAGCTGTCCTGGTTATCTGACCTGATGGTGATCGATGGGTCTCTGCAGGTGCCAAAGAAGTGCTGTTGGTCATTGGGGGGTTTGGCAGCCAACAGTCACCGATAGACGTGGTGGAGAAATACGACCCAAAGACTCAAGAGTGGAGCTTTCTTCCCGTGAGTCCGGAACATTAAGGACAAAAGCTTTCGGGCTCCAAACCCACTGATTCTAAGCTTTACGCCTCTGACAGAATATTGCAAGGAAAAGGCGTTACGTTGCTACGGTGTCCCTCCACGATCGGGTCTACGTGATCGGAGGATACGACGGCCGGTCGCGGCTCAGCTCCGTGGAGTGCCTTGATTACACGGCAGACGAGGACGGCGTCTGGTACACGGTCGCCACCATGAACGTGCGTCGAGGGCTCGCCGGAGCAACGACGCTCGGAGGCGAGTGTTTTTACTGCCCATCTTTCTGTAACAATGCTGGTTTGTCAACACGTTTTGGTTTCATGGTGTTTGGATGTCGACAGACATGATCTACGTTGCCGGGGGCTTCGACGGCAGTCGGCGCCATACCAGCATGGAACGATACGACCCCAATATCGACCAGTGGAGCATGCTGGGAGACATGCAGACGGCTAGAGAAGGAGCTGGTCTGGTGGTGGCCAGTGGGCTGATTTACTGTTTAGGTACCTCGGCAACACATTGATTATTTTGTGTATCCGGCTGTTGCTAGGGGACTCTGAGCTGCGTCGTTAAACTTACATTCTTTACAGTTTTGTTTTTTGATGATTGAAAACATGCGTGCTGATTGAGCAATCACTGGTCATTCAAGGCGGGTACGATGGACTGAACATCCTGAATTCCGTGGAGCGGTATGATCCCCACACGGGCCACTGGACCAGCGTCACGCCGATGGCCACCAAACGTTCAGGTGCGAGCAGAATCTCGACGAAGCCAAATGTTCTCTGAAGCCGTGGGGGTGTGACTGCGCGTGGTCTGTTTTCAGGAGCTGGCGTCGCTTTACTCAATGACCACATCTACGTCGTCGGGGGGTTCGATGGCGTCTCCCACCTGGATTCCGTGGAGGTGTACAACATCAGGACCGACTACTGGACCACCGTTGCCAGCATGAGCACCCCTCGATGCTACGTGGGCGCCACCGTTCTCAGAGGACGTCTCTATGCCATCGCCGGGTAAAAATGGAATCTTTTAATACTCTTGTTTTTTTCTCAAGGTCTTTAAGGTTTGTTTTGACTTTTTGAGGAGGGTGCAAATGTTTTCCCGTGGGTTGAACAACCTGAAGGGTGATAACAGCTCTGTTAAAGAGCTCAACACAACTCTCCCTGTCTCTTTTTCCCCAAAGGTATGATGGGAATTCTCTCCTGAGCAGCATTGAATGTTATGACCCGGTGCTCGACACCTGGGAGGTTGTCACCTCCATGGCGACGCAGCGGTGCGACGCGGGCGTGTGCGTGCTACGTGAGAAGTGATCTTTGCAGAGAGCAAAGGAAATGGGACGAGGACGCAGCAGGACAGGCAGCTAGACTGAAGGTGCCTCTAAAGCTGATCTCCGCTCGGAGGCGATTGTAACCTGGCATCCTTCCAGAGATAAACGCAGCAGTTTGGGCTGGTCACCCCTTGGACGGCTCCACAGAGATTCACCCTCGCCATGGCTTTAAAAGAGGCCTCTGAGACGCCCAATCACCACGTGCATGACTCTCGTCAGTGGTAGTTGTTGCTGTCGTTACCCATGAGATTAATTTTTTTTTCTTTCCTGTTTGTTTTCAAAGTGCAATACATTTCTACTCACCTTAAACAGAAAAAGATGGAGTTGATTTAAACTTCCATTGCTGCTATTCGCCTTATAACTTATGGCCTCCATCCAGCCGTGAACATTTCCACCCAGTTACTCGCCACAGAACTTATTATCGTCACTTTTTTTATTTTATTTTTTTTAAATCTTTGTCTACTCAGTGCTTTGAGGTTCAAATCGCTGGAACACAGAATGTTTGATACGTTGTTGCTCTCAGAGTATATATTTCAAGATGAATATTGTTTTGGAGAAAGGTTGAGCTGGCAACACGAGGACATTTTTAAATATGCATGTGATTTATTTTTCTTCTTCAGCTTAAATAGATGTTTACATGCAAGCAAAGTTTTAACATCACCGTTGCCTGAATAAACACTGAGAACTCACAGAAATGTTCTGTGCATCATCTGGTGAGCCGGACAACACAGCCACACACACGGAGGGAGCACCGTCACCCAACAGGAAGAAGGTTCTGGGTCCGGGTCCAGCCCGGGCCTGTGTGTGTGTGTGTGTGTGTGTGTGTGTGTGTGTGTGTGTGCCTGCACCTGGTGCACCCACAACAAGTTGAAACTTTGTGCCTCATTACAGCTCAATTGTTTCCTGGAACCGCCCCCTCCTCCCCATTCGTACGCCGTTTACCTGCCATGTCGCCATACGTCATTGTCGTTTTAATCTCCCTCCCAGAGCATCTCTGTTTCTTCCCTTAAAGAATGTAAAAGCATTTCTGTCACTACGCTGCGCAGTAAACATACGTTATTTAGAGGTTTGGTTGAGGTGAAACCCACCCGTGTGATCGCTCAAGTGACATTTTAATTCAGAATATTTTCTATTAAAAGATTTCAAATTCTCTCCACTAACCCTAATGAATAATAATTCTGGTCTAAAAATTGATGTTCCTCACAGCAAGTCGACACTTTATTCAAATGTTTGATGAAAGCATAAAAAGTGGTCACCCCTCCCTCTAGTGCCCCCCCCCCTTTTATAACCATCAGACACATCTGAGTGTACACGCAGAGCGACTGACAGTCCAACACCGTCCCAGAACATCAGAGGAACGACGCCTGTCTTCATCTCCTGCAGCAACATGGTGCGTAAATAACAGCAGATGTTTTATGTTTGGGGGGAGGGGGGGGGGGTGCAAAACCTCCCGAAACTCTTTTATTAAGCAAAGCTTTTGTCTCCGGATGGTCACAGGTTGATCTTCCTCATTTAAAATCACCTCAACACTGGCTGGAAACACGTGTTTGCTGGCAGATTTAACTCATTGAAGCCACAAAACTGTGAAATTGTAATTGATAAAGTCCCCCACCAAAAAAATCCCGTTTTTATTTACTCGTGTGTCCGATTGGTTTATAGTTTGATGTCTTCGCTGAGCAGCGGGTAAAAATAGTCTGGGGGGGGAAGATGTTCATCTTCTGGGGACAAAAAAACTCCTGGATGTTTGAACATGTTGAAGCATGACCAGTGAACCTTCTACAGGTTTGGGCTGTTTAACCCCAGTAGGGGCCGCAGAAAAACACTGTCTGCTCAAAACGGTTACTATAAAATGGAACTTTATTCTCTAAACTCTCTCCCCTTGTTCATAATAGCTGTAAATGTGTTATTCTGAACTGAGCATATAAACCATCCAACCACTGGGTTCTTTATACGTTCAAAGGTGACGCGTTTCATCGCAATCTTGAACTTTTTCCCACCTATTTTTCAGGCAAAGAGGCTTTTGTTTTTTACATAAGTAGAATAGTTGGAGCGTTGCCTCATTTTCTGGGTCAATTCCTCATTTTAAAACTATACGCGCGACACTTCAACTGGAAAATATTTACCGGTGTTCATATTAAACTGGTTTCTGGGCAGCGAGAGGTCATCTCCATCCACGTGGGACAGGCAGGGGTCCAGACGGGAAATGCATGCTGGGAGCTCTTTTGCCTGGAGCACAACATCGGTCCCGACGGCGTGGCCCTGGATGACGCCGCGCAGCCGAACTCTCGCGACGACCCGTTCAACACTTTCTTTCATACTGGGAGCACTGGGCGCCACGTTCCGAGAGCGGTGTACGTGGACCTGGAGCCCTCAGTGGTTGGTGAGCAGAACCCAAGCGTCCGGATTTCTTCCCATCCATTACTGGTTATAAAGGCGTTGCTGCAGATGTAGATGATGGTATCCAAGCAACCAGCCGGTGATGGAGCTTTTATCTTTTATTCAATACCTTGCTAACATTTGCAGAGGTGCGTTGTGTAAATAGCAAACTGCACCGGACAATTACCGGGAAAAATCATTATTCCCGATCTGTCCCTTTGATTTTAAGAAGAAAAGAAGGGCCGCTGTTTGTGAATGGGTCTAAATGTGTGACTGACATTCTAGCTTTTGAATGATTTATTTGTTTGTCGCAGATCAAGTCCGAGTTGGGAAGTACAAAGAACTTTTCCACCCTGAGCAACTCATCTCTGGGAAAGAGGATGCGGCAAACAACTATGCGCGTGGCCACTACACCGTGGGGAAGGACATGGTCGACAGGGTCATGGAGCGTGTTCGGAAAACCGTAATATAAAAAAAGAAGCGCCTCTTCTCTCTGTCTCTTGTCGGTGTGGTTGTCCATTCAGTTGTCCATTTTGTCCCCATCCCAGGGTCAGGTTCACTGTCAGAATGGGTCAGAACATTTTCCAGTTACACAGAATCACATCCTGTTTGTCCCACCAGGCTGACCAGTGCACCGGCCTTCAGGGCTTCCTGGTGTTCCACAGCTTTGGAGGTGGAACCGGCTCTGGTTTCACCTCCCTGCTGATGGAGCGTCTGTCCGTCGACTACGGCAAGAAGTCCAAGCTTGAGTTCTCGGTCTACCCGGCTCCCCAGGTGTCCACTGCTGTGGTGGAGCCCTACAACTCCATCCTGACCACCCACACCACCCTGGAACACTCGGACTGCACCTTCATGGTCGACAACGAGGCCATCTACGACATCTGCCACCACAACATGGACATCGAGAGTCCCGGGTACCTCAACCTCAACAGATTGATGGGCCAGATCGTGTCCTCCATCACCGCCTCCCTCCGCTTTGACGGTGCCCTCAACGTGGATCTGACAGAGTTCCAGACCAACCTGGTGCCTTATCCCCGCATCCACTTCCCTCTGGTTACCTACTCTCCCATCGTCTCGGCTGAGAAGGCCTACCACGAGCAGCTGACCGTGACCGAGATCACGAGCGCCTGCTTTGAGCCGACCAACCAGATGGTCAAGTGTGACCCCAGAAGGGGAAAGTACATGGCGTGCTGCCTGCTGTACCGAGGCGACGTCACGCCAAAGGACGTAAATGATGCTATAGCAAACGTAAAAACGAGACGCTCTGTCCAGTTTGTGGACTGGTGCCCCACTGGCTTTAAGGTGAGACTGGGTACCCGGAGAAACGGTGCAGTTCGCGGTTGTTCACCTGTTTGATCGTTACTGTCGCCTCAACAGGTGGGCATCAACTACCAGCCCCCCACTGTGGTGCCTGGCGGAGATCTGGCCAAGGTCCAGAGGGCCGTGTGCATGCTGAGCAACACCACCGCCATCGCTGAGGCCTGGGCTCGTCTGGACCACAAGTTCGACCTGATGTACGCCAAACGGGCCTTTGTTCACTGGTACGTGGGTGAGGGCATGGAGGAGGGTGAGTTCTCCGAG
The DNA here is from genome assembly GCF_003711565.1 of Takifugu flavidus. Taxonomy (NCBI): domain Eukaryota; kingdom Metazoa; phylum Chordata; class Actinopteri; order Tetraodontiformes; family Tetraodontidae; genus Takifugu; species Takifugu flavidus. The sequence continues at coordinate 14,230,353 of NC_079527.1, read as the reverse complement.
GCCAGAGAGGACATGGCTGCTCTGGAGAAGGATTATGAGGAGGTGGGTAAAAGTGATCAAGACTTTGAACACGACGATGAAGAATACTGAACTCGTCCGGAGTTTTTGACAAACGGGAGCGCCGTAACCTCTTGTAGTTGTAGTTAAAGAATACAGGCTGGTGGTTTGTGTCTGACCTCTGCTGTGGAATAAAGTTCGTCTTGTCAGATCTGTGTCTGGGTGACGTGTGTGAAGCCCACATTCACAGCACAAATTCTGCTTTTATTGCCCCGACATTCAAGCAAATATAGCCCATGACAAAGCAAAGGCTGCTAAAAAGGGTATATAGATGCCTTGTGCTATGTTTTTATATATTAATAAAGCATTAATATAAGTTTTTACGTAGATGTACCTGAGACTTAGCTGAGAAATCAGGTCGACTTTCTCTGTTTTTCCTGGTGTCACTTCTTTTAATAGAAACGTATGCTCCTTGCCTTCAAGAGGAGCTAATTGAGACACTTGCTAGACAATAAAAGCAAAATATAGAGACAGAAACACACAGATAGTGGTTGTAGCTTTGGTTTGGGCTGCACACAGGCTACTCGCCTCTTCATTTCTTTTTCCAGGACGGTTCTGACACCGTGACCCGGGTCCAGGAACACGACCTGGCCCAGGTTCTGATGGTTCTTCTGCAGAACAGTTGACGTTGGTGTAGATTAAGAGCCGGAACCACCAATCAGAGCGCACATCCAGGCTATTTAAACAGCGAGTTCCGGTAGCCGTGAAGGTGTCACCTGCTTGTATTCATCCGCCCAAGTGTAAACACAAGATAGTCCAATATGGAGAGACTTGTCTCCACAAACTGCTGTTTCCTGAAATATTTCTGCAGTTTTACTGCAATAGGAGTCGCATTGAGGTCAAAGCTGTCACTGAAATATGTTAAAATGGAAAAGAGTTTCCACCGTTGGTATGATGTCATCCGTGACATAATTCTATTATGATGGACAAGCACCAAAAACGGCCTGAATTTACCATTTGTTGATGTGTGGAGTTTGATAACGTTTTCTGACAGCTTTTGCTATTGTTAGAGACAAGCTTCATTTAGATTTTCTAGTACAAATCCCGCAGACGTAGTTATGTCATATGTATCGATTAATTATCAGTCTCGTTTTGATCATGTGCTGTTGCAAACTGTTTGAAGGTCGCGTCGTTTCCCATTAATCTCACAAAACCAATTCTAATCACCAAAGTTTCATTTATTTATCATATTTAGACGTGAAATCTATAGAATTATCTATTTATATAACATGGGCCGTCACTTAAAACAGGAATACCCCCCCACCACCAACAAAAAGTATTATATGCAACGCGGAATTAAGTGGAAACCACCGCTTTGTTTCACTCATTAATTACATGATAATAAACATTTTTTTGGCGGAAACTTGGAAACCACACAGGCATCAGTGAGGAGCGTGTGGTGTCTAGTTTTTTAAGCGGACGTGCTCACTGCCTTGGAACATTCTCCTCACTGTGCATCGATGTGTGTGTGCGAGCGTGTGTGCGTGTGTTTGTGTGTAAGCTGCCTCCTCCGACGGTTGAATACCACCGAATCCGACGGCACACCAGCGGGATTTAAACAACTCTTCGCCCCCCTGTTGTCACGCCGGTGAGCTGCCCTGTCCGAGCTAGCTGCGGGTCGCCCCGAAGCCATGAGCCAGCCTCGGCCGGACGAGTTCAAGCCTCCTCCGGAGTGCCCGGTCTTCGAACCCAGCTGGGAAGAATTCAAAGATCCGTATGCGTTCATCAATAAGATCCGACCCATCGCTGAGAAAACCGGGATTTGCAAAGTGCGGCCGCCCCCGGTGAGTGCTAGAACGGGTGTTAACGAGACGGGATGCTGGATCGGAGCCCCGTTAAGACGGCTTCGGATGGACCGAGTGGTTGGATTTAAAGGGACGCTTCAACATGGCGGATACACGGCAACGTTCATTCTTTGTACTGTCAACCGGAGGCGGCTCGCAGTTTTTAAGCAACAGCCGACGCCGTGGTTTCGGTGTTCGGCTCTTCTGGCGGCCAGTCGGCCCCGATTCGGACGCATCGAACCGCCAAAAGTTGATTTTGACGGCGGTGCGTCGCGGATCAACAAAACATTGTCCGGCCATCGGGTTAGCAAAGAGGCTAACGTTAGCTAGCGGCTCCCCGACCAACCTGTCACCGCTTAGCTTTGACACAGGAGGCGATGCGGAAGCCCTCCACCGCCTGGAGGAAGAACTTGTCGTCTAGAGATGGTCTCCATGGTTAACTTTTGTCCCCCCCCCGCTGCCCTTTAACGTCCTGGAAGCCCTACAGATGACATTAGTGGCGGGTTGCACGGTAGCGAGCATCCTGATGGGAGTTGGGTCCCACGGTGGACGTGACGGTGTCTCGTCCCATCATTTCACGGTCAAAGGGCCATTTCCTGGAGACTTAACGTGGACTTAACGTGGACAAGGGCTCGTCTGTCGTGGCTCCTGCCAATTTAATGCCGCTTTATCAGCCAGCGGCCGAGTGATTCTGCTCCCACAAACGGGACGAGAAATTCACCGTGTCGGATTCACGTGAAGCCCAATATTGGTGTGATCCAAACGGTTCCGGCCGCTTCGGTCCCGGTTTAACCCGCTCATTTGAACCCGCTGCAGAGCCGAGGCACTTTTGCGCAGACAAAGTTAGTCGCTGATGACTTTATTTGCGAGTCCCTGGTGCAGGGTGTTGTCCTCCATGTTGGCTTTGTGGTGAAGTGAGCTGGTTTCCATCTGGCCATTTTGTGTGCCATGCTGGGGATGTGGACCGTGAATTAAAAACATAGGTTTCTTTGTGTTGGATGATATCTCCTGATTGCCAGCCTGAGCTGATTGTGTTAATTGAATGGAGAAGGGGCCCTGCCCCCCACCCCCCTCCTCCCTGCAGGCCTCGGTATTTTGCCTCTTTGGTAACTGCTCCAATCTGCAGAAACTGGACTTTGATTGTCCTGGTTAATGTCAGTTTAAATCCCAGCAGTTAGCTATTGAGACCTGTGAGCTTGAGAATTTGCACCAACTTTTGACTATTTGATGGATGTTCCACAATAACTAAAAGTGCTTCTAAATCCAGCCTGTATTTTGTTGATTTTTTTCACTATATTCTCTGTTCGGACTGTATCTTATCTAAAAATGATGTCACTGAAGGTCTGTTACCTGTCATCATGACCACTTTATGCATTTTTATGTTGATTTTTTTAGGGTTGGCAGCCTCCGTTTGCTTGTGACGTTGACAAACTTCACTTTGTTCCACGAATCCAGAGGCTGAACGAGCTCGAGGTGAGTTTTGTTCATTCGTCCGTCGGCGATTATGTCACAGTCCTAATTATCTTCTAAAGTGCTGTTGATATCGGCTTGTTTTGATCTTTCATAACAACCAATCAGAATTTAGAAATGGCCTGCCGGTGGGTAATTATTAAGGCATAGACTGTCAATCCCAAAAAACAACACTAACCTGTTATCAACAGGTCTCATTCATCACCATTTATTTTAATACCTCTTCTTTTTTTTTGCTGGCAGGCACAGACCAGAGTCAAGCTCAACTTCTTGGACCAGATTGCTAAATTCTGGGATTTGCAAGGCTGTACCCTGAAGATTCCTCATGTGGAGCGGAAGATTTTGGATTTATACAAGTTAAACAAGGTTGTTTGTCCCTATCACTATAGATTTCTGTCTTTATTTTTAATTATCTGCCCACTGACGTGTCCTGTCTGTCCCCAGTTGGTTGCAGATGAGGGCGGGTTTGACATCGTGTGTCAGGACAGGAGATGGACCAAGATTGCTGTACAAATGGGTTTTGCCCCCGGGAAAGCTGTTGGGTCTCACCTGCGGGGGCATTATGAGAAAATCCTCTATCCCTACAACCTGTTCCAGAGCGGAGCAAACCTGCTGGTCAGTTGCACACATATGTAGCAGCATATTTTATTCCTGGACACGTGTGGTCGTCTGTCTCCATCCTTCTGTCCAAATGTTATCAGAATTTGCACCTTTTTTTTATTTGCATCTACCTAAATGTGTTTCCTTTCATGTGAAAGTAGATGTTTTAATAATTGAGTCTGGGAAAGTCGTCCGACCGACATTCCAGGGGCGGATCTATCTCCCGGTGTCCCGTCCGGCTCTGCTTAGCAGCTTTTTGCGCTCCAGTATTTAATATTGTGGGCTTGGTGCTGTGTGACCTTTTGCTCAGGTCACTCTAAATTGTATAATTACCCAAGCTCTCTCTTGCCTCAGGCCCCAGAGGCAGCTTCCAAACAGATGAGTTTGGAGGCTGATCCTGAACCTGAAAAGGTATGTGTGTGTGTGTCCGTCAGAAGCCGCTCGCCTTCCTTGCCTCGGTGCATGTGTGTGCTTTCAGTCCTGTCAGCTGTTGCATTCGCTCGAACGGTATTGGGAATTCAACCCGTATTACCGGTGATGAGCTGGCCTCATACCGAAACCGCCCCTTCCAGTGTAGACTGATAATATTCTGACTGTTTACAACAGCTAACCTGCCGTGTCCCTGTGTAGCATCGAGTCACCCCTCATTATAACATTCAGGGATTTCTTGTTAGGCGAGGCACAACCATTGGTTTTACATTAATGGCCAGTTTGTTGTTTTTAAAAATAGCTGACATATTGTTTCCTTTTTTTTTTAGTGTGTTCAAAAGCCCAACCAGCAACTGCAGAGTCCAGGAAACACCGAGAACCTGGACACAAAGGACCTCAAATTGCAGGAGGAGGCTCAGACGCAGCCTGCCCAGACCCCTGACAGCTGCCCCAGCGCTCGCAGAGCCAAACGAATGAAGTGTGAGGTGGGTAGACATGAAAAGACACGAGATGGCATACGGAGCAACACCAGTAAGCTTCCTGATACATCTGATTGCAGTTTCTCAGGCTTCTCCTTGAGCTCTCACTCCTGTGATTGGCTTTAGTTTTATCAAGTGATCATGTGGGCTTTTTTTTAAGTTTTCTATGTCAACGTCTCTTGACAAAACTGTCAAAGTCACTCGGGTCATCTCAAGTCTCACTGGCCTCCAAAGATTCTCAGAGCCTTTCTTTAAACAGACGCACTTGTTGTTTCACTTTACCAAACCAGTTCAGGATGCACAAACAAGCATGTCCGGTCTCTACGTGGCAACGAAGCACGTCGAAGACAAAGAGAGACAAAAGCTGCTGGCGCCGCAGCTAGCCAGTTCTATAAATACCACATTAACCACGTGTAGCCTTTGTTGTCCTGTGCAACACTGAACTGAGATGTCAGTTTCATTTCTGGTGTTTCAGGCCAGCTGTGTGAAGACTGAACCAGGTGAGCCCGGTGACAGTAAACCAAACCTGCGGCGGAGGATGGGCTCTTTAGTCGTGAAGCCAGAACCAGGTCAGGCACGCATTCCAGTAACTTTATCACAGTCTCTCTGTTCCACTTCTGTTTTACATTTACCGGTATAGCACATCACCATTATCACTTTTCAAACGGACACGTTTTTCTGTTGTCTTGCAGAAAAAGAGATTCCTATTCTGGTGAAACAGGAACCAGTTGAAATTAAGGAACCAACAATTGATGCTGACAAATTCAAGTCCCGGTACAAGAAATTCATCCCTCCCATTCTTCCCAGTCCAGTGAGTTGGATCGTCTTTTCCAGCCCCGTGGCTGTGGCGTTCGCGGTGACTGAAGGTGCTGGCGGTCGCGGCTGCTCTCCTCTGCAGGTGGATCTGGTGGTGTGTCTGGTTTGTGGCAGTGGTGGAGAAGAGGACCGTCTGTTACTGTGCGACGGCTGTGACGACAGCTACCACACTTTCTGCCTGATCCCTCCTCTGAACGACGTCCCTAAAGGAGACTGGAGGTGCCCCAAGTGCTTGGCTCAGGTTAGGATACGGCAAATAACCCGAGTCATGAGAGACGCGCCACCACGCCTCAATAATTCTCCTTATTTTTCCATTCCACCTCTAGGAATGTTGCAAACCTCAGGAGGCGTTTGGCTTCGAGCAGGCATTCAGGGATTATTCCCTGCGTGCATTTGGGCAAATGGCCGACGCGTTCAAGTCCGATTACTTCAACATGCCAGTTCATGTTAGTGCTGACGTTTTTAAACCGCGCGGCGTCGTCTTCTGTTCTATAAAATGTTCACGTGTCTTTTGTGTCCGTTGCAGATGGTGCCCACGGAGCTGGTGGAGAAAGAATTCTGGCGTTTGGTGGGAGCCATCGACGAAGACGTTACTGTAGAATACGGAGCGGATATTGCATCAAAGGAGTTTGGGAGCGGGTTCCCCATTCCCAATGGGAAATTCAAGGTTTCTCCGGCTGATGAGGTATGCTTCTAATATCATACATTTTGCTGATGGCTTCATCCGATTAAACACGGGATTGCTGGTGGATTATTCTGTCCGTCATGCAGAAATACCTCCAGTGTGGCTGGAACCTGAACAACTTGGCCATGATGAACCGTTCTGTGTTGACCCACGTGACGGCTGACATCTGTGGGATGACACTTCCGTGGCTTTATGTCGGCATGTGTTTCTCCTCCTTCTGCTGGCACATCGAGGATCACTGGAGCTACTCCATCAACTACCTCCACTGGTAGTTAGTCATATTCCTTTGCTACCTTTCATTGGAAGACATCAGGTGGGGACTTTATTTAAAGTTGAATATGTTAAATGTCACCTGAAGGGGGGAGCCCAAAACCTGGTACGGAGCTCCTGGCTTTGCTGCAGAGCAACTGGAGGAGGTGATGCGGAAACTGGCCCCAGAGCTGTTTGAGTCTCAGCCTGACTTACTGCACCAGCTGGTCACCATCATGAACCCCAACACCCTGATGGCCCACGGAGTCCCAGTAGGCGTCAACAAGCTTCATTCTGTGATGTTTCCACAGTGGTGCAGATTATCAGCCCGTCCTCTTGCTGCTGTCCTTCAGATTTACAGGACAAACCAATGTGCTGGGGAATTTGTCATCACGTTTCCTCGCGCCTACCACAGCGGCTTCAACCAGGGCTTTAACTTTGCTGAAGCAGTCAACTTTTGCACCGTGGATTGGGTATTTATTTTATTTGTGTTCAGGGCACGTTATGATGCTAACTAACTTTTAAAGGCTGTGGTTCTGATGGGGGGTCATTTCTTCTCCTCATAACCCCTCGTAATGTTGTTCCAGATGCCTCTCGGCAGACAGTGTGTCGACCATTATCGTATGCTGCACCGGTACAACGTTTTCTCCCATGACGAGATGGTTTGCAACATGGCCTCCAAAGCAGAGACGCTGGATGTGGTCCTGGCTTCGGCTGTCCACAAGGACATGGTGGCCATGATTCAGGACGAGGACACACTGAGGGAGAAAGTGAAAACAATGGTAGGATAGTGCAAATACTGTATGGCAGTTGCACGTGATAACGATTTGCCTTCACCACAATGTGCTGCTGTTTGATACTGTCAGGGAGTGTCTCAGTGTCAGGAAGCCAAATACGACCACCTCCAGGATGACGAGCGACAGTGTGCCAAATGCAGAACCACCTGCTACCTGTCGGCCGTCACCTGTCCCTGCAGCCCGGGGGTACTGGTCTGTCTGTACCACATCACTGACCTTTGCTCCTGCCCCGTCAGCAACTACACACTGAAGTAATCCTGCGTAAAGTCACTATGCACCCACTATTCTGGTTTGGGGGTGTCCTGACCTCATTGTGTTCTTCGTGCAGTTACAGATACACACTGGATGACCTCGTCCCCATGATGACTGCTGTGAAGAAGCGAGCGGAGCTCTATGATGATTGGGCCTCTCTGGTGCTGGAGACGCTGGAGGCGAAACTGGAGAAGAAGAAAGGTAAATGCACAATGCAATGGGGGAAAAAAAACATTTTAATGAATTTAGAAAAGAATCAAATGAATAATCATGTATTCACTTTTCAGGTCTGCCAGTGTTCCGCACCCTTCTTGCTGAATCCGAGTCCAAGACGTTCCCTGACAACGACCTGCTGCGTCGGCTACGAATGGTCACGCAGGATGCAGAGAAGTGTTCCTCAGTGGCTCAGCAGCTATTAAATGGCAAGAGGCAGACCAGGTAGGATGAGTATACACAAGTGTAGGGATATTTTCCATTCCCATGTCAGAAAAGGCTTTTAATGGTCCAGTTCCTTACATTAATGGATGCTCCCTCTTAGGTATCGATGTGGAAATGGCAAGTCCTGCAGCCAGCTGACTGTGGAGGAGCTGAGTTCATTTGTGAGGCAGCTGTATAACCTCCCCTGCAGTCTCCCGCAGGCCCCGTTATTGAAGGTAGGCTGTGGAGAAATGCATCCCGTTAATGTTGGAGAGCAAAGTCCAACCATAAAGCCAATCCTGACTTGTATCAGTTCAGCATATGATACTACTGTGACACTATCATATGTGCTTTAGAAATAATTAACATGCTAATAATTACCATATTATGTCTTGAGCTCAGCCCCTGCACCTCCTAACCTGCCTCTTTAGACGTTTTAAAATCTCAAATCAAAACTTTTGACTGAACCACAGGAGCTCTTGAATCGCGTTGAAGATTTCCAGCAGCACAGCGAGAAGGTGCTGGCGGATGAAGTTCCCAGCGTTGCTGAGATCCAGAGCTTGCTGGACGTCAGCTTTGACTTTGACGTGGAGCTTCCCGAGCTGCCGCGGTTGCGAGTGAGGCTGGAACAGGCACGCTGGCTGGAGGGAGTCCAGCAGGCCAGCGCTCAGCCCGCCACCCTGACGCTGGAGACCATGAGGAGGCTCATCGACCAGGGAGTGGGACTGGCTCCTCATCCCTCTGTGGAGAAGGCTATGGCGCATTTGCAGGAGCTGCTGACCGTGTCCGAGCACTGGGAAGACAAAGCGAGCAGTCTGCTGAAGGCCAGGTGAGGAGGAAGTGGTCAATCACAAGTATCACGAGACGGTAGCGTTTCCAAAGCACTCCCAAACAACCAGCGACTGTGTTCTAACCGTCTTAATTGTAACGGCCAAGGTGTTAGCACCCATTGTAAGTGGAGAACATAATGTGAAATCAGTGCTTTTGATTTTGCTTCATTTTAATTACAGCTAGTGCAAATGCTGCTGCTAGACTATTCAACAAGATCAACAACAGAGTGAGCATCATATTTAGTTCTGCCCTCATTCATGTGATATTGTTCAATAATGACTGCTACGAGTGCTTTTCCAAGGTTTTAACGGCATGGCTGTCAGGAATGAGCAATTTTATCTCCATTTAAAACAAAACAAAACAAACTCATTTCAGATCTGGGTTTTTAGAACAATTTTCTGTCACGTTTTTGGCTGCTTCAGGTTTTCATGTCACCAAAATGTCTTCTTTTATATTTTGTGGGATTATTTGTACAAGTCATTTTCCATGTTGAGGGTTTTTCCTTTTTTATGTTTTTTTTTTCACGAATAAAGATGTTAAATTATGATGAAAAAACTGTTCTGAACATTTGAAACTATTTGTTTTGCATTTAAAAAAACCACTGAAGATGCCTGTAAATTTCCTGTAGTGATGTATAACTGGGGTGCATCGTGTTACCTGTAGCGTGTCATTAGCTTCTCTGCCCTCCACAGACCACCACACTCCATCGAGACCCTTCATGCTGCTGCTGAGAAGGCGTCTATCGTCCCTGCCTACCTCCCAAACTGTCTTCTCCTCAAAGACGCCGTCAGAAAAGCTCGAGAGTGGCTTCAGGAGGCGGAAGAGCTCCAGGTTAAAGCTGGCGCCTGTGATTTTCCCCCGTTACCGTTCGCTACATCATCAATTAATCCAATTTTAACCTGCTTCTCTCAGGCCGGCGGTGGGGAGCTGATGCTGGACGGCCTCTCCGACGCGGTGCTGCGAGGACAGGCCATCCAAGTGCACCTGGAGCCCTTAGACAGGCTGGAGTCTCTGATGGCCGAGGTTCACACGTGGAAAGAATCTGCAGCTACATTATTCCTCCGGAAAGATTCTAATCTCACTTTACTTGAGGTGAAAAACCACATCAATTATTGGATTAAATGGAAGCACCGGGAGGTTTTTTTTAATGACAATTGGTAACATACGACTGTTTTTGTGCAGGTTTTGTGTCCAAAATGTGAAGTCGGACAGGCATCTTCTCCAAAGAGAAAAGCTAAGAAAGGAAAAGAATCGCCTAAAAGCAGCAAAAAGAAAACGAGGATCAACTCTCTCAGTGACGTGGAAAAAGTGCTTTCAGAGACCAAGGATTCTACCTCTACAGTAAGCTTCGCTGGAATGGGACTGGCTGAACGTCCTCATTCGGGGGTTTGAGGTGTCGCTAAAAAAAGGATGTTCTGTTTTAATCACCAGATGGCAACTCTGGAGGAGCTCCGGTTGAGGGAGATGGAGGCTTTCGCTAATCTCAGGGCAGCAAATGAGTCAAAGCTCCTTCCCACAGCAGAGTGTATGGACCTGAGGGTGTGTGTCTGTCAGAAGGCGCCCATGGGCGCCATGCTGCAGTGCGAGCTCTGCAGGGACGCCTTCCACAGCGTGTGTGTCCGAGACCTGTCGGACTCTTGCGAAGCGTGGCCGTGGCTCTGTCCGCACTGCCGGCGATCTGGAAAGCCCCCTCTGAACAAAGTCCTCGCCCTGCTGGCGTCTCTGCAGCACACGGGGGTGCGGCTGCCAGAGGGCGAAGCGCTGCACCATCTGGTGGAGAGGACACTTAGCTGGCAGCAGCGGATGCAGGAGATGTTGCTGTCTTATAACCTGCCAGAACTTGAAGAGAGACCAGCAACTCCTCCCACGCTAACATGCTGGGCATCAGGCAGCCACATCTCTCACAACAACACTCAGGTCAGGCCTCTTCTGGGGCGGCACTCTTTGAGTGGGTTGAGGAGGTGTGAGGTCACGGCTTGTTTTGTTTCCAGGCCCCGTGTTTGACACCAGAGTGGACCAGGACCGACCACGGTCAAACGGTCTTTTATACCGAGCAGAGGTGCATCCCACTGCAGGGTCAGTGTCACTTTAACCTTTATGGTGAAACACGGCCTGTGCGGTAGATCATTGGTTGTCTGTGGGACAGGTCTAAGTCAGGATCTGGAGGAGCTGATGGTGGAGGGGCTCCTGCTGCAGGTGTCTCTGCCAGAGGTCCAGAACCTCTACAGCATTTTACTGGACAGAGCCAGCAGCTTGCACACGGACAGATGCACGTCACCGCCTCAGACCGAGCCCACAGACTGCAGTCCACACATGCATTTCAACTCTCAGGGAAACAATCACCAGGTACCGTCGGCCTCCCAGATCAATCATTTCACACGTGCCAATTAGCTTTAATTTGCACTGTCTTTGTATGTTCGAAGGATGGCGCTGCTGGTGTGAGGGACGCCTCAGAAAAGAAAGCAAAGCGGCATCTGGACAGGGAGGATTTGGACACGGAAGGAAGGAGGGACAAAAAGCACACGCATAAGAGACAGAAGATGAATAAAAAGAACCTTCAACGCAGGGCAGCCTCCACCTCTTCATCTCCGCGCTCTGATTTCTCTCAGTCCGATGACTCGGATGAAGAAATGGTCACATGTCCAGCTGAGAGATGTCAGCAGCCAGAGGGAGACGAGGTGAGAGAAATAAGACATCAGTTCGTGGCTGATTAAAAATCACCACGTCCACTGATGCAAACGGAGGAGAAAAGCTGCCAGGACAAATCCCGGCGCGACACAAATGAGCTTAGATGGTGGGAGGATGTTGAGAATGAGGCTGCTGTGCTGTCGCCTGCAGGTGGACTGGGTCCAGTGTGACGGCAGCTGTAACCAGTGGTTCCACCAGGTGTGCGTGGGCGTTTCGGCCGAGATGGCCGAGAAGGAGGACTACATTTGTGTCGGGTGCACGCTGAGCGACGGACACACGAGGAAGTGAAGCGGAAGATGCAGATTTTCTTTTCCGTTTGTTGGAGCCAACACTCTGGATGTGTCACTGATCCCGTACTCTCCCCGCCCTCCATTCCCCTTCTTTTGTAACAACGGTGCTATCTCCTCTGTGACTTGTTGTCCAGAACTATAATGTTTAGTTTTTTCTTGTATTTTTACATATATATATTATATATTTCATTTTTCAGAATTGTTTGTGGATGTCTAACTGAATCAGACAAACAGGATATGAAGTGTGCTGCATGGGATTCCAGTACGCCGGTGCAAAGGAGTCTTAAAACGTGTCACTCCCAGTACAGGGTGAACTGTGGCTTTGAACTCTTCTCTGGAACCTCCTTGCATGTTAAAACAGACAAAAGTCAGAATTTTCATAACAAGCCCCAGGTTTGTTTGGGTTTTTTTTGACACTTTTTGTTTTGTACGAGCATCTAATTGTAACTTTATCCTTTTTTTTTTGTAGAGTAGTTTTATTTATCTGAGCAATAAGTTTTTTGTCTGAATTGACTTGCATTGTTTGCTCTCTGTGGGCGGTTCGGCGACGTGCAGGGAGCTAAAGATACGGCGTGATTCAGGAAGGCGAAGTGGCAGGACGTCGCTGAGATGTAACACCACAGCGAAGGCCACTTTGGGGGAGCTGAAGATGTTAGACGTTTATTGTGGAATAAATCCCGTTTGTTCTATGGAGATTTGGTGTATTTTCACTGGAAGCCACTAGATGTCAGCATTTTACATAATCTGACCTGTGTGCGTTCTTGAGTTTTCCTGCTCAGAAAATAATTAATTTTAATTCTTAAAAGCGTCTATATTCGTAGAACTCAAGGGGGAAAGACAGAGGAACTAAGTAGAAGACAGACAAACCTGTTTAAACGGTACATGTATCGATATGGACTTTATGTACGACTATTTCATTCCTGCAGAGGCTAATTCAGTTTTTTTCGTGCTATTTTTATGTAAATGCAAACAGAGAACCTATTCAAATTGCCAGGATGTGTTTATGTATTTAATAGTCTTTAGGTTTTGGTTATTTTAATGCGGGGTATCTTTTAGAGCGCAGTTCCCACGTTGCGCCACTGGGGGCGCATTTTCTACTTCACACTGCATCGAAGAAGAAACCAAAAGAAGGAAGAAGAAGAAAGACTTATTTGAAATATTTCCTTTTACTCCATTTTGTTAGAAAAAATAAAATCATAAATATGAGAAGACCACGCTGCCCTTCATATTTAGTCGTAATCAATCAATGATTTGTAAATAAAACTAAACTTCAAAGTCAGAATTTTATATAATGTGATCCGATAGATGATACAATACAATGATGGATTCTTTATTTATAGGTCAAATTCAGTTCTTCTAATCTGTATTCTTACCACTTGATCTTCCACACTTATCTTAATCTTACACACTGGAGCATGAAGTTTCTTTCTTATTCCTCATCGTAAATTCTACAATCTACAGCAGATTAGCCGTAATCAGATTATAAATGATGATTTAAAACACAAAAAGGGCTCAAAGGTGCATAAATCTGTTTGGGGGGGAAAGGAACAACCAAAAGAGTAATAGTCCAGCAGACGTGTTTCTTTTTAATGGAAATCCACATTTCGGAGGCACTGTGAAGCGGAAGTAAAACCAGTAATCGGAACAAGTTTCTCTCGAGACTGGATATTCCGTACTTCCTCTTTAATGTCCACTCTTCTGTCCTGTTCTGTTGCCTTTGTGGTGTTGAATTATTAAAAATGGTTTCACGCGGAACCACACGCACGCGTGTGGTTTCACAGGGATCTGTGTTTAGAGGAGCCTTTAAATAACATTTAAAATCGGACCGTAACTTGGAAGGCTCTGATTGGCTGGTCCTCAGCTGTGATTGGCTGGTCCTGAGCTCGGATTGGCTGGTCCTGAGCTCTGGTTGGCTGGTCCTGAGCTGTGATTGGCTGGTCCTCAGCCGTGAAAGGCCGATACTCAGCTGTGATTGGCTGGTCCTCAGCCAATCAGCAGCCGTGTGTTCCGATCCCTCTGCTGTACTTTCGCCCAGTGGTTTTAGCGCACTCGCAGTAGCAGAATACGGTAAGAGTCTTCAGAAACTATATCCCCGTTTAAAATTAGCCTCTGCTCGGATAATAACCCCAAATGGTGACTTCGGTGGGTAAATATGGGCCCGTAATCCGACCTCTGTAGACGGTATCAGACTGACCTTTCAGTTTTTTTGTAGTATAAAGTTACCATTGAGACAAGTAGCTTGGAGGCTAATCTAGTTAACTGGCTAGAGTAGCCAACGAGCTGTCGGTACAAACTCGATTTGTTGATCCCGTCCTCTACGACTTTATCCCCTACGTGATCTAAATTTGAGCTATTTACAGACGTGCTGACCAAGGCAGAATGATACCATTCGCGCTATAAGAATTGTGAGTTGTGCCTGGTGCGCTAACGAGCTAACCAACTTATTAGCCTCCAGTGTTTGCCAAACATTGTGTTGAGGAAACGGGTAAAATCGAGTTCATTGTTGGTTAAATCTCAACTGCAGATGGGTGGTTGTTAAACTATCTCCGAAATGCCGTCACTAGTTGGTCTTGTTTGTGTTGAGAGAGCACTTTGTGTATTTTCTAACGTAGACTAACCTAAGCTAGCTACAACCCATGCTAACTGTATGCTAGTATTTAATATATGTAAGCGTTTGTTTTAAGAATCCTACTTCCTATTTTCTGGTACTTTTTTTTCAGAACACATTTGAAGTGTCTTCCTAATTAAGTTTACCTATTAAAACTGTCGACTTTTTTCCCTTTTGAAGTTTAGGACGGTGACAATCTGTTGTTGGGAAACTAATAGCCACACCCTTCCTTTCGAAATGAACTATGCTACAAGTTGCTACGAACTTAACTTTAGCCTTTATTTCCCTAACTTCACATTACGAGGTTACCAGTTTTCTAAAGTTTTCTTAAAACTGTCATCAGTGGTGTATTTTAAATCTTAAGGGAGATGTATTTTCTCTTGCCCAGTTATGCTTTTGTGTAGATTTTGTGTGCATCTATTGAACAGCTGTCCTTTTAAAGCATCTATTAGGAGCAGTGTTTGCTATATGCACCATGTGACAACACTTGCAAACACACACAGCTCTTAAATGTTCTTTCTGAACACGCCGAACAGATATGCCTTTTAACGCCTTTTGCACATACAGATTTGTTGCCCGTCTAACCAAGTTCTGTCTTCCACCATTTAGAGGCAGATCCCTGTGCGAGCTCTTTAGCGTAGACCAGCTGGACCTCAGCGCCTGCCCCTGGTGTCGGTGTACCTGAGGATCTGCTGGGCCCCCTCCTCGCCAGATGTAGAGGGACTTGCTGTCTTGCAGCAGCCGTTTACACAGTAGGTCAAACTACGCCGGTCGGTCTCATTTCTGAAGTCTCGGCTTCCTTCTGCCTCAGAAAATGGCCGTTTTGAACGACGGGGCGTTTCCCGACACCCACATAGATCTCACTTTTAGCATATTTTTTGTGTCCTCAAGGTTTAGCCCAGCTAATGCAAGAAAGCCCAGCGCCACCGTCCTTGGCCCCGCCCCTTTTCGTAATGGTCGCGAGGCGTTTTTCATGCGTGCGCTCTCTGATCTCCATTTTCCGTTTGTATGGGGCACTTCAGCCGCCGAGGGTCGTCACAATGGCTCTTTGTAGCCGAGCCCGTGCGCCCGGCGAACACTGTGGGTTTCTGGTGACGCTCCGTGCGCCGTCGTTAGAATTGCAAATGCCAGCCGAGTGTGACAGAGTGGTTTTTGTATTGTTGGTCTCCTGATTTGCCAAATGTTCGACATTGTGTGATCAGTAGATCTAGAGAGCTTCGTAAATGAGATTTCATGGCGCGCGTCGCCCCCTCCTTGACATTTGTACATCAAATGAAGATTCGATTTGCATTTCAGAGTTTGGATCACAGGGGGTTTTTCACCGCCGGGCCCTTTGTACACGTCGGTGCACAGTTTTAATTGCCTGCTGAAAGGTGGTGACGGGTTTTAAAGTTCAGACTTTAAATCAGAATTCATTAAAATCCTCCAGCGGTTGATGAATCTTGTGGAAAACGCAGCGGCGGCGGCGTCTCGACTGTCTGGTCTTCGGAGGAACTCTCGTCTGGGTTCTGCTGTCGCGCCTCTTCTAGTTCTGACATCCAGAGTTTTCTGGGCCACAGAGTGAATCAGCCCGACGGGAGGTCAGATTTTCTGGCTCCTTCCTCCATCTTCTAATGAGATGAGGTTATTTAAAGCACGCCCAACCTCTCCCGGTCAACCCTGGCTAATAAACCGGACTCAACCGGAGTTCTCCAGAACCGGGAGCGACGCTGGGTGGTTTTCTGCCAGGGTCGGGGGTCATGTTGTGATCTGTGTCTTCCCAGACTTCCCAGTGCTGTCCAGTGAAGCCGGCCACCATGCGTGAGTACAAGCTCGTGGTGCTGGGATCAGGAGGCGTTGGGAAATCAGCACTGGTGAGTCACAGCAGGAGGCCGGGTCACGGCCTGGTCTTGGACACCGCCGTGTTCTGGCGCTGTTATTCCCAGTACCAACGCAGCGACGTGCTTTGGGATACGCAGGAAGTGTGGTTTGACTCTTAGAGATGTTTGTTTTGCTCTTTCAGACGGTCCAGTTTGTTCAGGGGATTTTTGTGGAGAAGTATGACCCCACAATAGAAGACTCCTACAGAAAGGTAGGTCCAGACGGCGTCCCCTGCTGTCCTCCCCTGTGTCCACTCGCCTGGTTTCATGTGTCTGGTTTCCCTCCAACAGCAGGTGGAGGTGGACGGGCAGCAGTGCATGCTGGAAATCCTCGACACGGCGGGAACAGTAAGTCCGACCGCTTTGAACGAGCGAGGAATTAACGCAGCCTCCTGACGGCTCCGCCCCCCTCGGGCCTCGTTTCCATAGGAGCAGTTCACCGCCATGAGGGACCTGTACATGAAGAACGGCCAGGGTTTCGCTCTGGTGTACTCCATCACGGCGCAGTCCACATTCAACGACCTTCAGGACCTCCGGGAGCAGATCCTGCGAGTGAAGGACACCGAGGACGTGAGTGTCGGGGCTTCTGAGCACTCGATTGGGGTTCGGAACGGGTCGGAATTCCTTAGAATTCCCATGCAGGCTGTTTGTGTGGCATTAATATGATCTCAGTTTCCAGTGTCTTAACCTTCCGGATCTACTGGATCCTCTCCTATCGGGTTCATCGCTCCCTCGTTAGTGTTCTCAGTGAAGGGGGAGGGGGGCAGGAACCCGGTGGTGGGGAGGAAATGTCTGCCGGGCTTAGATGCCTTCGGTTCCCTCTGCGTCTTTATTTAGAGGCCGCGCTGCGTGAGCGCTTTATTTATTCATGACGGGCTGTTTCAATTCTCATCTCACTTTTCTGAACACGTATCGGATCCGGGAAGAGGCGAGGGGTAAACCCCGACTAATGCCCCGGCTGTGTGGCTCCCTCAGGTTCCCATGATCCTGGTGGGAAACAAATGTGACCTGGAGAACGAGCGTGTGGTGGGGAAGGAGCAGGGCCAGAACCTGGCCCGCCAGTGGAGCAACTGTGCCTTTTTAGAGACTTCAGCTAAATCAAAGATCAACGTTAACGAGGTGAGAGCGCGGATGCAGGCGGCCCGCGTCTAAACTGGGCCCGGTGATCCCGGTTCTGACTGCACCAGTAACAACGTGGCTCCTGTCTTGTAGATTTTCTACGATCTGGTGCGACAGATCAACAGAAAAACGCCGATGGAAAAGAAGAAAACAAAAAAGAGGTCGAATTGCACGCTGCTCTAGAACGATAGGAGCTTCGGGCCAGGTGGGAAAATGTAATAATTCACATTGTTTTGGGTTAGTGGGATGGAACCTGTGAGACTTTGCCGTTTCTATGGAGTTTATTTGGTTATTTGAGAGGTTAAAACCATTTTTAACAGGCAGAACTGGTGAATTTTAACACTTTTAACCAACCAAAATTGAGTTTTCTTCATCGCTTTGGCTCCACCTGCTGGTCAAACAGCGCAAGTGTCGAGTGGCTAAAATCGGTGCTGATATAGTTTTTATCATTTCCTCTAATTATAAACTGCTAACGCAGCAGACAGTGTTGAGGCTTTCAGATTTAGATTTGTGGTTTATTTGTATGACTCCAGAATGTTTTTGCAGCCTTCTAATAATATCCAACAGCTTCAGTTTTTATCGAATCATGATGAATTTAAATTTGTTTGTTTCTACCTGCTTTCAGAAGCTCATTATGAACCGTTTCCCAGTGGTTGGTGCCAGCATTCCCAGTCCTCTCCAGAGCATTTAGAACACGGCTGACGGATACTCGCCACCTCCGACGTGGCAGCAGACCACACCAAGAACCCCCCCCCTGCTTCCTCGTGGCCACAGATTCTCTTGTTCGGTTCTTTTCTTTTTGAACGGTCAGCCTGTTAACAGCTCTGCTCTCTTTTTCTTTTCCGTGTCTTTCTTTCGGAAATAATGGTTCAAATCCACATATATGGGAACTTAAAAATCAAGAAAAGCCTTCCTGCAGAAGTAAAGACGAAATGTTTGCCTCGTCGACGGACGCATCGTTTCCCAGTTACCCTTTCCTACTTTTAATGGTGCGTATCGATGAGTAACATCTTTCCTAAGTGACTTTGTTTTATATCGGAAGCTGCAAGCCTTCCATATTTCCCATAATATATTCTACTTCCATTTTTGCATAATACAGCGAAGGAAATTAGTATTTTATAGACCGATGTGGGGGGGTGGGGGGGTGTTCTGATTTGTCCTGACGCTGAAAATATATTGTACTAAACCGACTCTAATATTGCTGTCACAGATGATTTTCCAGCTTTTATGAATGATTAAATTTTAGTACGTTTTCATTATTTTGGCGTCTTGTTTTTTTTAATAAAAAAAAAGTTTTTTTCTGTTTAAAACTGGACTGAAATTCACTTTTCAGGTGCTGCTATTCAAAAAAAAAAAAGAAAAGCTGCATTCTGGTGGAACTGATTATTTATTACAACAAAATGAACATCCTGAAAATGGAACTTTACAATAACAGAAGTGGTCCGATGACAGGACTGAGGTGCACAGAAACCCGATTTGATGTCCATTCCAGCCTTTATTCCCTCGTGATGTTCAAACATATAATTACTAAGACAAAGAGATCGCGTAGTTTCAGATTAAATATCCGAATCTTCGGTCCAAGCAGGCTTCCGTAGCGACCTGCCCCGGTAGGGTCGTAATTAAAACCCCATTTCTCCGTGTGGTTTCCGGCGGTGACTCCCCTCTCTAACCGACCCTCATCATCCTCCCCCTCCCCTCACCCACACGCATGCATCCAGGCGCACACGCTGCGCGACCCCCCTCCCCCTTCCATCATTTTCCCATCTCTTACTCACTCTCTTCCCTACAACAAACATGGCCGCGAAATCTGACGGTGCACCCCTCTCTCAACGGAACGAAATCCAAGCCGAGTGTCCTCCCGGGCCGGACCCACGGGCCCCCCGGCACCGTCCCGCCGAGCAGCGCTACTCCCTCCCGGACTGCTGCTGGACGCTGTGCGCCCTCCTGGTCTTCTTCTCGGACGGGGCCTCAGACCTGTGGCTGGCGGCGGACTACTACCTCCGGACTTACTACTGGTGCTTCGCGCTGACTCTGGTCTTTGTCATCGTCCCGTCCCTGGTGGTGCAGGTCCTGAGTTTCCGATGGTTCGCCTACGATTTCGCGGAGAGCGTCGAGAGCGGCTCGGCGGCGGCCGCCGTGGTGGCGGCGTCGGGGGAGGAGGACTTCAGCACCAAGGACAGCGGCGAGCGGGGCGCTGGCCGCGCCGCCGCGGCCGAGGTGCTGCCGGGGCCGGGCACCGTGGGAGGAGCCCGCGGCTGCTGCAGGGTCTTCGTGTGGCTTTTCCAGGCCATCGTTCACATTTTTCAACTGGCGCAGGTCTGGAGGTGAGTTCCAGCAGCCGTAATTGGATCAGGGGGAAGGAGGGTAGCACATTCCGCCTTTGTGTGTGTGTGTGTGCGTGTGTGTGTGTGTGTGTGTGTGTGTGTGCAGCTCGCAGCATCCTCGCATGCAGCCTGTGAAGCGTGGACATTCAGGGAGGATCTGGACTCAAAATGCCAGAATGTCTTGTTGCATTATTTGACGTTTTTTCCCCCCACAGCTTCTAAACCGGGATGGGGGGGTGGACAGAACCCCCCGCCCCCCCCTCCTCCTCTCACAACACGCGCTTTTAGGTCAATCATCTCCAGGAGAAAACCACCAACTCACCCACCCCAATCGCCTTACACGGAAAGATGAGGCCCCCTTTTGTCTTGACGGAGGTTCCACCTCCCGGAGCTTCACGAGCGTCGCTTCCTTCCTGCAGTGATGTTCACCCGCCTCCCCGTCGCTGTCTGGTGTATTTTCAGCTCTCAGCTCCAGGCTCCTTCTCTGTATTTTCTTTTCCTCCTCTAAAATCCATATTCCCAAACCTCCCCTGCAGGTTTTAGAATGCCTGGATGTTTCTCTCCAAACGTGTGTAAATACCAGCCGCGCTCGGAGACTAAAAGCAAACTTGTGAACGTCTGAAGCGCAACTCTCTCACAAATGCTAGTAGGTCTGTGGGTCAGCTATGCTCAGCTGTAGTGAGCAGCTGCTCGAGCCTCCAGCGCCCTGATGGCTTTTGACAGGCTTGAACTGCTGCCAGTCAGATGGAGGCATTCGGCTGAATGGAGGTGGGAGGAGAAAGTTGTAGTTTGCAGAATGACGAGACGAGAAACCGAGTGTTAACGCTGCAACCGGATCCGGATGGAGCGCTTGATTCATCCCTAAGTTTCTGCCCCCGTCTGTCTGCCCCTGTGGCCTCGCGCTTCCTGCCTCCTTAGACCGCCCTGTGGGTAATATCCCCATTGATTTCCGATTTCTTCCCGGCGTGAGCGTGCCCAGGAGCGCATTAAAACCTCGCGGCAGCGCAGAATTACCGGTCATGCCATTAGAGCTGCTGCGTGCGCCCCGTTCAACTTTTGCTGATCTGGGACCTGCGCGTCTGCACATTAAGAGCATCAGCGCCGCGTTCTGCCTCGCGCTGTTAACTCGGGTCTGATCTGTCACCGATGCGCCTCGGGCAGGTGAGCGGGGATCAACTCCAGGGCCGTCCCAAAGAGTTGGGGCGATTGTCTGTGTGCGCCTGCTCGTGAGTCATTGGCCCTCATTTCTGCACATATGCTCTATTTTCTGTGCGTCCCAGGGCACAGTTTGTGTAGCAGGAACCACAAAAACAACGCACACACACGCTCACACTCACACACGCTCCCTGGTGGTTCATTTAGCTTGTTGACATGGCGTCTCCTGCCCCCTCTCCCCGAGGCAATTACTGACACATTCATAGCTCCGGTCCGCTGTGGCAACCATCGCTTTTATTTTCTTTAACACTTCCTGTGGCATAATGATCATTCCAAGGCTGCCGCACCACGCACATAGCTGTCACATGTCGGCGCACCGGTGCAGAAATGTGCTGGTGACACGTGTTGGTTACGAAAGGCCGTTATGGAGCCAGTCGAGGTGGGAGCGACAATGGAGTCCGCAAAGCTCAGGAGGGGATTGATGGCCCGCTCTTCCGCTTCCCTGAGCATCATCTCTCATCCAGCAATGAGAGCACATATCTTTCTTCCCTCTTTGGACCCATTTCTCGCCGTTTCTGCAGCCCTCTGTCTTATACGTGAAGCGGGATTTCGCACATTCCCGCCCGCCGATGCCTCTTAAATTAAAACAGAGCAGCTCAGTTTGATCTAAGTTCTGGAGGAGCCCCCGGTAATGCTGTCGGCTCCTTCAGAATAAGGAGGAAATGACTTCTGTGCGTCTGGGTTTGACGTTCATCCGTGAATCCCAAGACATCCTTAAAAAAAACCCCAAATATTTGCTCATATTTGCCCCAGATACAACATGTAAATACTGTCTGTCTGTCTGCCTGTCTGCCTGCAGGTACGTCCACGCTCTGTACCTGGGCGTGCAGAGCCGGTGGCACAGGGACCCCGAGCGCCGTCACTTCTACTGGCGCATGATGTTTGAAAGTGCCGACATCAGCATGCTGCGCCTGCTGGAGTCCTTCCTGAAGAGCGCGCCTCAGCTGGTCCTGCAGCTCAGCATCATGATCTACACCAAGCAGGTCCTGCCTCTTCAGGGTGGGTGTCCCGTCGCAGAGGGGGGTGACGTTATTTGTCGTTATGGCAGCTCACATGGATCCTTACTCCGGGTTCTCCTGGCTCAGTAGTTCGTCTGCTGTCATTAAATGATACCAGGTGGTTGTGGTTGATTAATCTGGGCTGATTAGACAGAGAGGTGAGATTAATGGGCTCGTGTAGCTCGTAATTCCTGTCCTCTCTGACTTCTCTTCTGTCGGCCTCTGCAGGCCTTTCAGCTTCTGCCTCGCTGATTTCCCTCGCCTGGATGATCGCCTCCTATCAGAAAGTGCTGAGGGACTCCCGGGACGATAAGCTGCCCATGACCTACAAGGCCGTCGTCGTTCAGATCCTGTGGCACTTGTTCACCATCGGCGCCCGCACCCTGGCCTTCGCTCTCTTCGCCTCCGTGTTCCAGCTTTACTTTGGCATCTTCATCGTGGCCCACTGGTGCATCATGACCTTTTGGATAATCCAAGGTGAAACAGACTTCTGCATGTCCAAATGGGAGGAGATCATCTATAACATGATGGTGGGGGTTGTGTACATTTTCTGCTGGTTCAGTGTGAGGGAGGGGCGCACTCGGTGCAGGATGCTCATCTACAGCCTGACCGTGTTCGTTGAGAACGTGGCGCTCACCACGATCTGGTACCTGTATCGCGGCTCCCGTACATCAGAGTCCTACGCCGTCATCATGGTGTGTGTGGTGGCCAGCAGCTACGCTCTGGGCACCTTCTTCATGTTTGTGTATTACTGTCTGCTGCACCCCGACGGCCCGGTCTCAGGGTGGGGGTATATTGTGGAGAAGGAGGTGCCTGTGGAGTCGCTGGGCTCTCCGGCTTCCAGCCACCCGCCCGACGTGGTGAGCAGCCCCCCCAGGACCCTGCAGAGAACTAAAGGCTCTGAGAGAGAGCAGGGGGCCGGCATAGACGGAGACGTGTTTCAGGTAAGACCACCCCGGGGTGCTCACGCCCCAGTGAACCACCCCACACCCAGGACAGAGGGGCCTGTCATCCGAATAGACCTGCCCAGGAAGAAATACCCCGCCTGGGACGCCCATTTCATCGACCGCAGGCTGCGTAAAACCATCCTCGTCCTGGAAAGCGCCGCACCGGTCACGCCAAGGATCCAGTACCGCTGTCTGGGCAATCCCAAAGAAGTGATGGAGTACGAGACCACCGTGTGACGCGGGGAGGGAGCCGCGACTCAGCCCCCGACCAATAAGAGCCTGCCTCAATGGAAATGGCAGCGGGTGACTCTCAGCGCGCTCGGTTCCAGCTCCACGCCTGCTCGCACGGCGACGGAGACGAGAGAAGGAAGACGCAGACTGTCCTTTTTTTACGGGCGAAGTACTGTGACGTTGTACGACGATGGCGCGATATTTTGGTTTCCGTATCGTTTCTCAGGTCAGGGTGTGGTGCAGGACGTTAGCGCTGAAGCTAAGTGAAGACAGAAGCACAGACAGGCAGAGAGGTGGCGTTCAATCACAGACAGGAAGTCCTCCTCAGCAACCCTTCAGCACATTACAGTCCAAAAAATACAACCCCAGGCGGAGCTTCAACATGTGTGATTGTTTATGGCAGCTCGGAGGGAAACTTTCCCTGGAACGAAGGCAGCACAGGCGTCAATAATCACGTGTTCCATAACTATTCACTCATGTTGAAGCGGCTCAGAAGCAACATTTTGAGTTGAATGTAAAAACAGTTGAAAATGTGATTATTTGTGGGGGGAAAAAAAAGCTTTGAGCGTTTTCGTTTTTATCATTCTGTTCGTGCAAATGATGAAGTTCTCGTTGTACTTTCTTTTTCTTAATTGAGACAGAACAAAAAAGGAGATTTTTGTGTGCTTTTACGAGCAATCGGTCGTTTTCTGGGGACATGACATCCTTATTATTGGATGCACCTTCATCCAGAATGTGCATGTGCTGAATAAACATTTACCTTTAAAGGATGTATTCTATCGACCGCGTGTGGAAATTTAATGTAAATGAAACTGTACAATGAAGACGTAGTTTCAGATGGACAGCACTGTCTGTAATCGTACTGTATCCATACGCTGTCAGAAAAAAGGAGAAAAAAGCAGAACTCTATCATCATACTCCCAACTGAATAGCTTCTGTATTCCTGATAGTACAGGTATGTGGTGCTTTTATTAACACCTTAGTTTACTTGTTCTAGAGGAAATTTGGGGGATTTTTTTTTTCCATTCTTCGTTTTATTTTTTATTTTCATTCTATAAACGCTTCAGTAATCCAGAGGCCTAAAATGACGACTTAAGTTATGCTGGAGATGCCTTGGATGTAAATCTGACCTGATACTTAAAAGTGGAAGTTGTAGATACACTGGTGTTTAACTGTTATTTGAGCACTGAATTTTTATTGTGATGACTGATAACCTCCTCTTAAATTATTGATCCTTAGTGCGTGCGTGTGTGTGTTTGCGTGTGCGTGTAAAAGTCGGGGGAAGCCATGCGCATTTATGCTACTTTAAAGTTACTTTAAAGTCACTGAGATATGACAGTTTTGTTGTAAACACTGTCCAGTCTGCCCATTTTTCCAGATGAGAGTGAAATAAGCACCTTTTTCCCACCGTAGGTCCAGTAACAAAGGCCTTGGGCATCAAATATGGTGCTCAGAGTTCAAATCAGTCATGTGACAGCAGCGCGGTGAACCGTGAAATGCACTTGTAGTGGCAGGATGGTGCGAGGCTGTACCTCAAACTCAAAAAAGCCTTAAACTGGTCATGCCAGGATTGCTGTTCAGAGCAAGAAAAAAGGTCAAAGGTGAATAAAATTTCATTCTTTTGTTGTTGCTGGAATAAAGACCAATGTGTTTACCTGATCGCTTCTGTAAATGTCTTTTTTAATATGGTGTTTCCAACACGGTATGATTATGGTCTCAGTAACACTGTCGCTGTTTTTATCTCCTGCAGCTGCAATAGAGTGAGCCAACTGCTGAGCTGCGGCTCCTCTTCGCTCTCACACACTTGCAAATGCTAAATACAGACTTTGGGTCAATTCCTGAAAAGCAAAACTCCCTGAGAGCATTTAAGGTACCTTCAACCTGTTTGGTAGCTTTTATAGAGAAATCAAAATATTAATAATAAATAATTGATGTATACTTACAAAAACAAATGCTGCATAAACTTTGACCATTGTCTGACCCTATATTTGATATTAATGTACATATGCTTAAAAAGGTATGTTATACTATGTATAATAGAAGAAGGCCAGGGACACAGAAATATCTGCTCAAACTTTTTCACTTAAGATACTTCAATTTTATTTATAGTGTCAATTGGGCTGAAAGTAAAATAGATATTTTTATTGGTTTCACGTATCAACAGAGTTGGAATTGTAAAGTGAAATGTGAATTAGAAATAGTTTTTCCGGTGAATCCCTGGTATTTATACTACGTCCCATCATATTATTACTATTGTCCAATCACCGTCGAGAGTTTACACTATTTGGGTAATATTATTTTCTACAGCCAATCAGCGTGAAGGGGGCGGGACAACCGAGCTGTTATTATCGTGCGAGGCTCCACCACTTTTCAAACTGGAATGGCGACCGCGTTGTGCGGGCTTCCGGTCACCGGCCGGAACAACCAACCCGCAAAAACACAACGAGAACACCGAAGGAAAACCAAGGATTCCCGCAGGAGACAAGCCGCTTTGTTATTCCTCAATAACATCTCGCTCGACGGACGGCCACGCAACCAGCCTCGCGATGAACACGCCGACCAAAACGCCGACGACGAGCCCGGGCTCAGTGACAGTGCCGGCGGCCCCGCGGCCGAGCCGCTGCCGCCGGCGGAAAGCCACGGGCCGGTCGCCCAGGTGACGGAACCCGCCGGCAGCTGCTCGATCTCCAGTATTCCTGGGGTGTTCACCCCCACACGACCGTCTTCGGTAACGTCTCCCGGCTTCGCCGGGGCCAACGAGGTATTTCTGGAGGGAGGCTGTGCGGCCGAGGTTCTCGCCCCGGACACCTTTACGTCTCCGGCGCCCGGCGTCCATCAGCCCTGCGCCCGTGTCAGGTCAACACCCGCCGCGGTGAGCCCGGTCCAGGCCGGTACGAATCTGGAAACACGTCAGAGGTGAACATCTTTATGACTTATATCGGGCCTGTGAGCTGCTGGACGACTTCCGCATAAGAGAAGCGCTTGATTACAAAAAAAGTTTCGTTCTGTTTTGGAGATTCTGCTTTAGGAATTCTCCAGAATTAATGTATGATTTTGCACTTCCTGTTATTCTGTCACATACATGGACACACGCACGATGCTGATGTGCTTTTTTTTCTTCCCCAGGCTGAGGAATGTGTCCGGATCTCCCGGACCCAAAGTGCCAAAGAAGGTCCACTTCATCAAGAGCATGAGGCAGTATGATACCAGGGGATGCAGGTGGGTCAGAAGGTTCTGAGGCTGTCACTCATAAATGGCGCCCTGTTGTTGCTACAATAAGCTGATTATTAGTTTAGCGTTCAA
This sequence comes from Takifugu flavidus, assembly GCF_003711565.1. Lineage (NCBI taxonomy): Eukaryota > Metazoa > Chordata > Actinopteri > Tetraodontiformes > Tetraodontidae > Takifugu > Takifugu flavidus. The sequence goes on along the minus strand of NC_079527.1, from coordinate 14,203,905 downwards.
CACAGAGGAGTGGAACTAGCTTTGTTTCTCATCCTGCATCATGTTTCTGTGTCTCGACTCTCACTTCACCTCCTGACACCTCACGCCCACAGTCATGACGTCTGGTGTTTTTCCATCTGTTGCAGAGGAGTCTTTCTCTTTCCCTTTCAGGGCTTGTTAATCATTCATTAACCCGAAGGTGCGGCTTAATTCATGGCGAGGGGCTTTTACATGCTTCTGTAGGGTTTCGCCCCACACGCCAAAGAACGACACGGCCGCGTTTAGCGGTTCATCGGTCAGAAATTGATATTTCACGTCGACGCTGATGATTTATTTTTTGTCGTCGCGGTTTGCTCTCGGCTCTGGGGAGGTCTGATTTCTCTGGCGGGCACCCAGAGGTCTCTGGTATTGATCGCTGGTTTGTGGCTGCAGGTTTTGGCTTTTCTACGCGCGTAAGTGGTCGCTGCCATTTAGCCTCCGTTTGTTGCCCTTTTGCTTGGGGGGGCCGAAAAAGGGAGGGAGAGTACGATTAATAAAAACAAGCCAGGGAGGTTCGATCGGTTCCTCAGCAGACGCCGCTCTGTGGGCGTCGCCCTCATTTAATGTAGCCTGTGGCTGTCGCCGGTAGACTGACCGTCTGTTTTGTCTACCAGGATCGTGCTGGTTTGTGCCAAGCGGTCGTTATATGCTGCTTTCTCAGTGCTGCCCTACGGAGAGAGCGCTCACCTCAGGTACACAGACGGCGCCATCGCCATCGCCATCACCTTTCTGTTTCCATCCTCGTCCTCTGTGGTCCATCATCACCGCGGTCAGGCAGCGTGTGTGAGTGCGGCCGGTGCTGTGATGATAACGTGACTGTGCCTCTCTGGACAGCGACACCAAGCTGGAGGCCCAGAGACAGAGGCTGCCGTCGGTGGTGGCGGCGGACCTGCTGCCCTCCCTGGAGGGGGTGGAGCTGGGCTCCTCTGGGAAGGTAAACGTCCAATCGCCGGCCGCCGAGGATCAGAAACGCGTCCGACGTGCTGCACCCGCTTCTGTTCTGTCTCTGTTTCAGACGGTGTCCTACGCTCAGTTTCTCTACCCGACCAACGCTTTGGCGAGGATGAAGAGCGCCGGCGCCGCGGAGGCCGGCGCCGCTCAGACTCCCCAGTCGCGCTTCCGCGCCAGCGGGCAGAGGAACCCCGCCTCCGCTCACCCCACCAACGCTGCGGCGCAGGAGCCATGTAGGCCCACGCTGAAGTCGCACGCCTCCGCTGGCGTTTCCGGGTTTTTTTTCCCGACTCTGGTTTTTGTGTTTCAGGCGTCGAGGAGGTGACGGAGTACGATCCCAACCTGCTCAGCGACCCACAGTGGCCATGTGGGCGGCACAAGCGGGTCCTGATATTCGCGTCCTACATGGTGAGCGTCTGTCCGATGGGTCGGGCTTCCTGCCTCCCAGAGTTCCCCGCAGCGTCTCCATGTTGTTACAATATTTGGAGTGTTTTATGTGGCTATGTCATAAAAGTGTGGCACAGCTGCTGTAAACCTGTTTTTTACTGTTTCTGATTGGGTGCTAAGTCCTTTTACACCGCTGACACCAAGAATACCACTGATTAACAGGCGGAATCTGCAGTTTAACCTGGAGCAGACGGGCAGGCTCCTGCGGATCATTTGTTCAGGAGAACGAGCGCTCACATTTGACTTGTAAATTGTTTTATAATGGAGCCTGTAAAACGAGTTAACTGTGTCTCGTTCCCACAGTTCTGCCGTCACAAGGCTGTAACCTCTAATCCAGAATAGCTTCAGGTCCATCTTTGACAGATTGAAAGGGGCGGGGGTGTGAGTTCTGGTGCTAACGGGCCCGTCGGGTCATCTCTGCAGACGACGGTGATCGAGTACGTGAAACCATCGGACCTGAAGAAGGACATGAACGTGACCTTCAAGGAGAGGTTCCCTCACATCAAGCTGACTCTCAGTAAAATAAGAAGGTGACCTTTGACCTCTAGAGTCTTCTGCTCCCCCTCCTCTGTCAGATCTGTGACTATGACCCCCCCCCCCGCTCTCCCCCCAGCTTGAAAAGAGAGATGCGTGCCGTGAGCGAGGAGTTTGGTCTGCAGCCGGTTACCACGGCGATGGCTTTTGTTTACTTTGAGAAACTGGTGCTGCAGGGACGCCTGAACAAGCAGAACAGGAAGCTGGTGGCTGCCGCTTGCGTGCTGCTGGCCGCAAAGATCAGCAGCGACCTGAGGAAGCCGGAAGTCAAGCAGCTGATTGACGTGAGTGAACACGGAAGCGGCGACGCACGCCACCGGCAGGCCGCCGCTAGGGGGGGCGGAGCTGCCAGCTCGTTGAGGCTCATCAAACTTCAGCATTTAGGAAGATTAAACCACATAGTTGCTAATTTACGGAGCTATACTGAAACCGCCACAGGTGGTTACTATAGCAACTGTATACGGTGCTGGCGTGCCTGTCTGTCATGTGATCACTGTCAACCCTCATGTTATGGTCAGAAAATGTGCACACGGGCAGCGTGTTGGAGGTCATGTTACCGTCCCTATTGACCTTTTGTCTCTCTGAACAGAAGCTGGAGGAGCGTTTCCGCATCAACAGACGAGAGCTGATACCTCTGGAGTTCCCTGTGTTGGTTGCCTTGGAGATGGGGCTCTACTTCCCAGAGAGCAAGGTCATGCCACACTATCGCAGGCTGGTGCAGCAAGGTTAGCCTGTCTGTGCTTAGCCTGACGCAGCAGCGCACTCGTGTGTGTGTGTGTGTTTGTGTGTGTGTCAACCAGTCAATAAGCTGTGTTTAAATCAAATAATACTGGTTCTATTTATATTCTGTGTCGTGACTTGAATCGCCACTTAATGAGCAGTTTACACTTTGTAGGGTGTCTATCTGAATGTCTTTTTACACGTTTGGTGTCGACCTTGTGATGACCTCTATGTTAGAGATGTTCAACAAGCACGTTAATTGTGCTTTTATTTTTAATCCACCCTCTTTACCAGCAGCCTGTGGTGTTAGAAGACCCCCAAGTAGCCCATTGTGTGTTTAATGGTACAGTGAAACTTGTAAATGCCTTTTAAAGCCACTGTGATACTTTAACATGTTACCAGAGAAGACGACCTTTTGACCTTTTTGAAAATGTGTTTGTTTTAATCTAGGTCATTAGAACTCTCTGGAAACGGACAGTGGATGTTATTATTTCGTCCATCGCCCAGTGTGACGTCCTGAAATGAGATTTGCTTGTTGTTAATCAGCCCCGTTTTTTTTATTTTTTTTTTATCTCAGGAATTTTATTTCATACGTTTCTCATAAAATAAAACCCAAAGAAGAATCGCCGTAGTGTCCGTGCGCTCTCACGCGTCCACGACAGTGGTCAGTGAGCCACGCTGGTGGCCGTCGGCCTTGAGCGCCATCTAATGACCCCAGAAGTGCGGTTCGTTGTGCGTTACGTGCCAGAATGCGTTGACCTTCCAGGCGGCCGAGAGAGCTCAGCGACGCCAGAAATCACGCACAAATCGACTACTTTAACTCTTTAGTCGTCTTTTTGCAGGGTTTCTTCTAAATGTTAGTTTCTGCCTTCAGAGTTGACCACCAGGGGGCGTGTGGCACCCTGAGGTCATATTTGGGAGCCGTCAAGGACGATAAATGAAATAAACTCATCTTGTTGCGCTCCAGTGTGCTGAGCTCTGTCCGTCGCCGCAGTATTGCACGTTTAGTGTGTCGTAACGAGTACGGCGGTGAAAGTGCCTGCGACCGCAGCGGCGGTGGAACGGCCAAACGTCGGTGGCGTTGACCTTTTCGCCAGCTGCTGCGTGGACGTTAAAATACTCCGGTAGCTCTTGTCAGAATGTTACGGCTGACGATGTTGTTGAATAAGTAAATATTTGTTGTTTTCATGCAGTAAAATGCTTTTGACACACTTCCAAACGCTGAAGTGATTTTTTTTTTTTGCCTGTCTGTAATTTATCGTGTGCAAGAGACGTGGAAAATAAACAACTTTATAATCACAAGCACGTTTATCTGCTGTTCCTTTCTGGTCACAAGGATCCAGTAAATGTCATGCAGGTTGGCTAACACACACATCAGCGCGCGGCAGATGATTATCTGTCAATTTCTACCGTATCGATCACTTCTTTAATCTACAACTGGTACGAAACAGGAGCGAGACGAGTTAACCAACAACGCAGGGACGCCTCAGTCCAAACTCATGTCTTCGTCCTCCTCTTTCTTGTCCTTGGAGTCTCCGTCCTGGTCCGACTTGGTCTCAGTTTCCATGGCTTTGGCGAACGCTTCCACGTCTGCAATGACGATGAGTTCAAGTCAAGTGCAAACATTTTGGGGCTTTCTACTAAAGCAAACCGTTTCCACACTGACCTCCTTTGTTCGCCGCGTCGACGGCCTCCGCTGGCAAACCGAACTGGTTCATCAGCGGGCCCAACTGGCCCGACGCCAGAGCGCTGCTGAACATGCTCATAGCCTGCAGTAAAGACGCACGGCGAGGTGATGTCAACAAAAGTGGAGCGGCGTCCACAGGGACCAATGGGGTCTGATATTTGTGGCCACGTGTACCTGCTGGAACTGCGGCGAGCTGAGCGTGTTGCTGAGCTCCTCGCTGCTCTGGGGCAGCGACTCTCCACTGGGCAGGTAGGGCATCAGCCTCTGCTGCACCTCGGGGTTGGCCAGGATGGGAGCCATGACGTCGGGCGTCAGGACGCTGGTCAGGTCCACTACAGGGAGTAAACAAGGTCTCAATCTTTCCCTCACTCACACAGGAAGTTCACGGCGGTCTGCCCTCACCCCCCTGGCCGCCGGCGGGCACGTTCATGGTGGCCAGGATGCTCTGCAGGTCCCTCAGCTGGATGGGCTGGGCGGGGTTGGCCGACCCTGCTGCCTGGGAGGACGGCGCGGGAGTGGATGGGGTGGTGGCCGTGGGGGAGGCCGTGGAGGTAGCAGAGGGGGTGATGGGGGTGATGGGGGTGGTGGGCACCTGCGAGGAGGTGACCCGGCTGGCAGCAGAGGTGGAAGTGGGGGTCGCGGCTGTGGACGGACTGGGGGAAAAAAATAAAAACAGTCAGGAAGGGAACAGGGAGCAGCTACTAAAACCACCAGGAAACATGATTGGGACCGTTAGGATTCTGAAGCACATCTATCAGGGATTAGACACCTTGTGGAGGAGATGCTGGCTGCAGGGACACTGCTGCCGCCACCCAGGAGGTTCGCCAATCCCGGACCAGCAAGAGCCCCGAGACCACCTGACAGTCACGCAACAAAAGAAATACACCCTTAATCTCCTGAGATGGCAGGTGGCGAGCCGCTTTATGGGATAAAGAGTTGGAATACCGATCCCTCCGAGTCCAGTCGGTCCGATCAGCTGCATCAGCTGGTTGTGGCTCATGTTGCCCAGAAGGTTTTGCAGACCGCCTTCGCCTGGAGGGGACACGTAAAACAACGCAAGCTTTTGGTGCTTTTTGGTTTAAAAAAAAAAAAAAAAAGGCATTTTTGACAGCGCTCAGGCACCGTTTACCTCCCAGAGCAGACAGCTCGTGTCCTCCACCACCACTGCCAAGAGCACCAGGGATGGGCGGGTTGTTGAGATACTCGTTCACTTTACGGCAGAACTCCTCGTCCTTATCAGTCTTTGGTTCCTGACATTAGAAAAGGACAGATTTCCTGTAACATGTTATAAAATGGCAGCATGCTAGAGGCAGGGTGAAGGGTCCTACTGCAGTCTACCACCAGAGGGCGATACAGATACATGTATTTAGCACTTTCTACAAAAATATACATGTATAAGTTATATATATACACGTATTAAATGTGCTCATTGTCCCTCAGGCTATTGTCGCCACCCAGATGTGTACCTGCATCCAGAAGAAGAGTCTTTTGGAGCCCGCTTTAAACTTCAGCACATAAACTCGTCCGGTCGTGCACTGATTCACCCGTTTGAACTCACAGTCGTCGGGGAAAATGATCAGATCCTAAATGAGGGGGAATTAACATTTTTTTAAAAACCCAAAGACAATAGAGACGGGTTCAACTGCAAATGCAAGCTGCGACCTACATCGTCCACATTCCCAGTGGTGCGATCCTTCCAGCAGAAATGGATGAGAGAGTCGTCCGTCTGCTGGATGTACACCTGACCTTTGCGTTTGTCTGGGGTCACGGTGCTTCCCTTCATGGTCATCTTGCCAGCGCGGAACTCCACCAGGTACTTGCTGGAGGAGCTGCGGGACCCAGACACCATGCTGGGGAAGAGAGCTCCAGACGCCATAATGAAGATCTGCTGGGAGATCAGACACAATCAAACACAGGGAATACTGGCTCCGGGGCACATTTCACCCTTTCCAGTGTTTCAGGCTATGCAATCATCGGCCCACACATCACTATTGCAAACATTGTAGTTTTTTTAGTTACATCCTGCTGAATCTATACATTAAAATGCGTTTTCGTCAGAGCGAAACGTCTGATGTCACAGACTTAGAAAATGATCACTTGTTGTATCTTCCGTTGTTAAAAATTGGATGACAACTGCGAGCAGATTCCTTAGATCATCCTAGGCCGAGAGGAGAGTAACACATTTTCAAGTAGATGTGGTTAAAAACGTAGATTTGAGCTGATTATGGGGGCAGAAATCATCCCAGAGCCCCCAATGAAATAGCTACCGTGGCTTAGCTTGTAGCCCGTAGATGACTCTGCACTCTTTAAAAATAGGCCTGGTTACAGCTCACTGCGGACACGGATGAGCTACAGGTGTATCTTAACGAGGTAAATCGCCCCAAAACCCACCTGTTTAACAGTAATAAACTGAAAACACATCAAATAAACCGATGATTGTACTCACATTCGTTGAGTGCAACGTCGCTGAAACAGGAAATGAAAAATACCGGAAGAGGCTCCTCATTGGCTGAAAGCCGTCGGGTGGTTTGCTCCGATTGGCTGACCGACGTGTCAATCAAAAGGTTTTAACCTCCACTTCGCAAATACGATGCAGAAGGATCGAAGCGCAAGAAGTTATTACTTCTGCTTAGGATCGGCGTGAAGAAACAGATTGGCTTTGTAATTTATGTGTCAATAAAATGTAAACAATTCCTTATACAGTAAACTAGAAAAGCACTCGGAGAGCTCAGACCTCTAGCGATAAAAGGTCACATAACATTGTATGTTACTCTATGACGAAATCAATCAATCATTCTTTATTTATATAGCGTCTGTTACGATCAAAATAGTCTCTGGGCACTTTTCTGAATCCCAAAGCCCTTTTGGCTTTGATCCATTAAAGATCATTGCCTCATCACCATAACGTAATCATCACATTCTATGATTAATGGGTCCTGAAAATGGTTAATTAGCCAAGAGACAAAGATTGGGGGGCAAAAGCATTTCACTGTGACAAAAAAATCCAAACAGCAATAGTGTCAACATTTTATTAACATTTTTAAACTTCCATATCCAGAAAGGAGAAATGTAGAGAAATTCCAATCGAAAAATCTACAGATTTAGACATAAATGTTCTTTTTGCGAGTCAAAGGCTCTGATTTTAAATAGAATAAAACCCTCATTTGTTTTCTCCTCTGTCCTATAGATATCTTATGACTAAGTATAAATAACACACACGCTGGTGTCATGAGCTATAGCTGAAGGGTAAAAGTGATGCACCACAAGGCCGATAGTTTCCAGTCAGAGTTTATTTCTCCAAAGTGCCACGTATGCATACGGTTGTTGGCGAGTTTACAGCATAAAGAGGAAAAACACAAGAGAACCAAACAAAAACAACGTAAACATTCTCAAACAGGTGAGGCCAAAGGGGAGACGAGACCAGGCGAGTGTTCTCGGACCAGACCTGCGACTGGTGTCTGCAGGCGTCACAAAGTGCTTTGTGTTCAGGGCAGAGCAGCTACGTGAGCCGAAGCTCCCCGCACGACACGTGCGCCGCAGCCGGGAGCGTTCGAATGTGCAGTTGCTGCGAGGTCGGCGCTCCACTGAGAGGAACAATCTGTGCTGTTAAGAGTTTTCATAAGCAGATATTCATGTTCTGCTGCCTCTGCGGTGCTGGAAGCACATGTTGGCTACAAGCTACAGAGGACTGAAGTGTTTCTATGTTCACATTTCAGGAGGAGAGGCTGGGAGGGTTGATTTGCATAGGTTTAAAACAGCTACAGTGTTACTGGCAAATGACCGGGGGGGGGGGGGGCGCTGAACCATGAAACAATTCTGTGACCACGCTTGTTTTAACGGGAACGGCTAATATTCGGCAAAATTTAAAATCGAAAGTCTAAATATCAGCAATTTACAGGTTAGTCAGTGCCCAAAAGTATAGGATCAAAGGATGTTTGCCAGAAGGACTCAATTAAAAATAAGAATAATGTTAGAAGTGATATTATCCGGCTCTCTTCCGCCCGGTTCTTTTAGCGTCTAGACTTCTCTTCAACCAATCTGCCACAGATCCCTTTCTTTAATGATGCGTATGGATCATTTACAAGATACAGGCTTAGTGCACAGGGGCTCTCGTGGCTTTAGCTTGTGTAAATAATGATATGGGCAAGCGAGCATGCATCACTTCTACACATCTACGCTACGGTGGACACGAGTCGGTACCAACGACTTAACGCTTTGCTAGTAAACACTGTTGCATCTCTACTCCGAAGTCTCGAGTCACAGAAATGATCACACTCGTGACATCTTTTCGGCTTGTTTACAGCTAGCGCAAACAGACATTTATGTTAAAGTAAGTAATGCTTTTCAATAAACCCTGACGTTTAGGTGTGACTTAAGTTTGTGGTGGATTTATGGAGGAGTACCTGAATTACAGCTAATTATATTATATAGGAGTAAGAGTGTTTGTGTCCAGCAGCATGTTCTCACACTCACACTCACACTAACACACACACTCCACTGGTTAAAACCCTCAATATTATCAGATTCGGGATTAGAGCGTATAAAGATGAAGATTTACAATAAGTAAACTCTCCATTCTCCATTAACTTGCAGGTCGCCCGTGCCCTTGAGTTCACAGTTATGAATCTGAAAAAAAAAACCAAAACATTTTACCACTTTTTTCCTCCACTCACACAAAGACACGGCATCGGTGTCTGCGTGGCACAAATCTTAGTAAAATCCCACCGCAGAGCGACGTGTCAATAAATGTTGGGACAGTGGGTGTAATTCCTGTCAAAGTAGCCTCCCGTGTACAGCCAGTCCTCGGCTCCTGTGTGAGGGTTTGTCCCCAGCTGAAACCACCTGGACACAGTCGGGAAGAGATTGGAGAATGACCAGGACACGGAGGAGAACCTGTGTAAGCTGTAGCAGTAACACACACCTGGTCGTCCACTCCTCTTCTTCCACCGAACGCTCCCTGCGTGCGGCTCTTTGCTTCTCCTCCAAACGCTCCTTCTCATTACTTGCTGCGTCTGTTAAATACCCCAAATGGGTACAAGAATTAGCCGTTAAAGGGGCCTGAAAGGTGGAAACCTTTTTTTTGCCGTCAGGTTCTTCTTACCAATGTCTCCGCTTTCCATAGCTCTGATGTCAGGCCTCAGTCTGCAGTCTGTGGGGGGCAGGAGTCTCTCCATGTCTGGCTCCAGCTCGTTTAGTGTCATAGCAAAGCTGGTGAAGTTGTACATCTAAAAAAGACAAAATGAGGTGATAAGTTAGCGGCATTAATCTTTATAATCTGAATATGCCTCCACACAACACAGCATATGGCCACTGTCTCAGACTATTAAACACACGACACTGTCGACGGTTTGTGCAGAGCTCAAGTGAAGTTCTGGGCAACATTCTCCACATTCCTGCAGTTCATCAGAGGCTCTGAGCAGAACAAGGATCGTCCTGAAAAAACCACCTCGATGTTGAACATCTGCATGCAACTCTGGCTGAACTCAAAGCCTTTTAAGTAGAGACGAGAGACAGTGACGAAGAGCTGACCTGGGCCGAGTGGGCCGGCCGTGGCGTTATCCTCCAGAGTAAGGCACTTCCTGGTATCACAGTCACAGTCTCCTGAACCTCGGGCATCTCGTCTGCGTCCTCTCCCTCGCAGCTTTGCTCCTGAACACACAGAGGGCGTCGTCAGTCTGGGAATAACCCAGCGGAAGCTCACAGCACCCACAGTCCACGTGCAAACGGGTGATGCACGCGACCACATCCGACACAAATTCAACACGCCTCCAAGCAACAATGCAGGTCATTGCAAGCCATGACGGATCGGTGCTGGCAATGGACCAATCATACACTCCACTTGGAACAGAACTGGAACTACACGACGGCAGCAGCACACTACAGATAACGAGTACTTTACTACGCGTTTACCTTACCTTCTACTAAAGCCACTGCACGTTATTGTGAAAGGAAAAGATATCATTTGAGAACAAAGGCAGAGTCACAGATCGGTGCAAGACAGAGGCAACACGTGCCAAAGACGAGAGAAGACTTAAAGCAGCTTTTCTTATGCCAGTCGACCCTCTGAGCGCGACTAACCGTCCGCAGCTTTTTGGGCTCCCCTGCTGCCCTCTTCTCTGATTTCCTGTATGTTTCATAGAGCCTGGGGTCCACGCTGTACATGCACTCTGTCCACTTCCCGTAGATCACGCGTCGTTTCTTCTTACTGTTTCACAAACACAAAAACAGACGATCAATCACAGCCGCTCCTTATTGACAGCGTCGGTGCGGACGTGCACGTACCTCCTGTCCTGGATGTGACCCTCCACTCTGTGAAGTTCTTTCCCAAACATGCCGCACGGTTTGAAGGTTAACACACACTTATCCCCGGTGCTGATGGATTTTAGAGATAAAAAGGTCAACCCTTAAAAGAAATCGCACAGTTTGGAGTTTTAACTTACTTGTCAACACACCTGTGGTTGATTATCTCCACAGTTCCGTATTGCTCAATCCAGAGTTTCCCTAAGATGATGTTATGCACGCAGCACATTGGGTTTGTCCAAGTGTACGCTTCTTTATGTCTGCAAGACACCAGGTAGAGGTAAAGGCTAACTGGCTTCCTATTTGTTCTATGACGGCTGCTTATAAATGATATTTTTTCCCCCTCTAGCCAATATAAAAAAAAACAGGGAGGAATGAAAAAGTCGACAAAACGAATTTAATAAAAGACACAGCAACGTCACCATGGATACTCACTTCAGCAGCTCCAGGGTCATGGTGCCTTTGGGCTCGGCCTCCACACTTTTGCCCCAGAACTTGAGTTTGGGGTAGATGGAGCCATGAAACTCAAACTCCTCCTTCAGAGACTGGGCATGGAAGGCACTGACAGGTGGGTGGTGGCTCACCTGCTCCGAGATCAATCTGTAGCCCTCGTCCTCCCTATAATCAGTCAATCAACAAAATGGCCTCAGTTCGGTTTATCCACCGTTAAGACAGACCTGCCGTGCTCCACCAGTCTGTACCTGATGAGCTCATAAGTCTCTCCCAGTAAAGGATTAAATGGTTTTCCAGTTCTCTCCCACTGAGATGCTACAGATGAAACAGCAAAAGCTGCCACGACCTGTAAAATATGAAGCCAAGAGAGGAAAACGTTTATCTAATGAGCTCAACGCGCAGGTTTGACATGAGAAAAGGTTTCAGATCGTAATACCTGCATACGGTCTATTGAGTCAGACAAGCTGCAGGCCTCGTGGATGAGGTGAGTGTGTTCCATGTACTCCGAGATTCTCTGGAGAAAGCTCAGCGGCTCATTGAACACGACTGGCATCGCTATTTTGGACAATTCCTGCGCGAGTGAAAACCCAAAGCATTAAAACACGAAAAGCCTATCTCGTAAATGAATGAAACATTCCCGCCATTCCAGGCTCCCAACTGCAGGAAGAGGAAAAAAGAAACATGTGACATATTTTGATGTTCACTCTGGCTATTTTTGGTTCTTTCCAATGGACGCAATATGTGAGACGGGACAGAAAAGACTGAAGAGTTTAGGACTAATCTCGCAGAAACGCGTTCGTTTATTTATATATATAGATATATATATCTAAAATAAAGAATCTGACCTCTATTCTGACCTCTTAGATGAGCGAGGAAGCAGATAAGGACTCACCATGCCGATGCATTTCTTCAGTATGCTCCAAACGCTGAAATTGTTTCTGGAGATCATCTCGGCGGGCAGCGACTTCCTGGGACACATTTATATAACAACATCTCAAAGTCAGCAGTTCAAACGGTTTGTCTGTTGGCATCTGGGGCTTGTGTTAAAAATAGTTTCTCACTATAGAACACACAAAAAAAAACCTCAATCGGAATACTTTTGTTGCCACGTTAGAAGGTTCAAGTGGAGACAAAATCTAACCTTACACACTGAATGCACGGCTCAAGTGTGCATATACTGAATCTGCAAACAAGGGCGTGCAAAGACACCCATGCGTGCACGCACGCACGCATGCATACACGTGTCAAAGACCCTTTACCTGCGCTCCCACACTCCATTCTCCCTTGTGGTGCTGCCGTCGGACGCCTTCGTGCCGTCAAACACCAGAGCATCTTTAAAACTGACCTCACAGGAGTCATCCGACTCCAGCCCTGATGAGCAAGAGCGGGGGGGTCAAGCATCAAGGGAAGAGTGGAACAAGAGTCCAACAGTCCGCAGCCTCACCTGTCTCAGCGTCGTAAAACTCTTCTTCGCTGTTCATACTGAGCAGTCCAGCGATCTCTGTCCCCGCAGACCTGCCTCGTTTCAAGCATCACAGACAAGCATTCAACCTGGACAAGAGAGGACAGTTGATAGCAGGCTGCATTTACGTAACAATGCACAGATAAGCTGAATGATTCTATTATAGTTTGCTGTCAGCAAAGGATTTATCCAAAGACTCTTTAGCTGTCGGTTAGCGAGCTATCCGGCTAACTAGCTGTCATCCTGGCAGTCAAAAGCGAGGTGGAGCATCAGTCACAGGGTAAACAGCAAGGATCGGCTAAAAATGCGTATGCGAATACTGACAGGAAGATTTCAACACAAGTCGGTAAAATATACCCGTTGTTTGGGGACAAATTACGACTCCGCACACGTAAACATCGAAGAGTCCACTGCCTCCGACACAGGGCGGAAGTAGGCGGCAAGGGCACCGTGATTGACAGGTCCATCTACCAATCAGAGCGCAGCTCCTCAACCGCTGATAATTAAAGCAGGTTTACGACTTAAAGACAGAGTCGCGTTTAAAGATCGTTTAAGGATGAAATAATAAAGAGTTCTCGTATTATTACAATATCATGTTTGGTTAGGATGATAGTGAATATGTGTTTCTATGTGTCTACAAAAATTAGATTTTTAGGGCTATATGTAGGGCTGGTTTATTTGTGATCTCAAAAAAATTAAAAATAACAAGAATATACTTACTTAAAAAAAATCAGTAGCAGTAATTAAAATTGGCTAAAGCAATCCTTCATTACTTCAATCTGCCACATGGTGGCAGCTGTGATCACATTACTAAATTCAGACTATGTTAAATTTAACCCTGAAACGTATAAATAGAACAACACATATTCAGGGATAGATAATAGATAGATAGATAAAAATCAATTTGTTTGCCTACTACGTGTTGCCATATTTATAAAATAATAATAATAAACATTGCGTATCTTGTAATAGTTGTCTGGGTTTAAAAAAAGAAAATGAATGAACGATATAAAATCAGGCCTAACGTAATAACGCAACAACAGCTCATATGAGTTTAGGAAACACGAAACACAGAATATAGTTCAAGCTGACAGGTTTTTTTTGAAAAAAGATCACACGAACAAACTTTCTCTTTTGGAACGACACAAAGTCTCTTATTTTGGTAACGATGACCGGAAGCCTGCTCGAGCCATCATTCCGTCCCCGCGCGCACTTTGGCAAAGTTTCATTCCTGGGGATGGAGAGCAACCAGCGGGACCATTCCAATAAGCAGTGATCTGCGGACTTGACATATTTATGGAAACACCTTAATCAGAATTATACTACAAAACTGAAACAGTGTTTTATTTTGTGGCTTTGGCAGAGTCGGGATGAATGGAAGCAAGAGCCTAAAGTCTGTGCTGAGGAGCCAGAAGCAGAACAAAGCGCAACAGCCGGTCTCTGTCCAGAAGAAGGTGAAAAATCTTAAAAATTCCCAAAGTTTTTCCTTTTCCAAAGACTTACAATCGGGCCACGGCGATACCGGGAAGGATACAAAGTCGGGTGGGATGCAGGAAAAACGCCCGGGTAAAAGCTCGTCCGGTGCCTCCTCTGAGGGCCCCGGTGCGCAAAGGAAACTGTCGGATGCCAGCAACGCTTCAGAGGACCTGAGCAAGGACTCCGGCTGCCTGTCCGGGAAACTCTCGCCTTCAGACAGCAGCTCAGAGATATCCGATTGCCCCTCGGAGGGCAACAAGCGCGACTCTCCGAGCTCCGACAGTGAATTAATCTGGATAGACGGGGGAGCTTATGTTGTCCCGGGCGGCGGGGGGAAAGGCAACGGCGCACCGTGCGCAAAGCCGCGGAGAGAAAACTGCGCTCCCCAACCTGATGCTGCTGCCGGCGGCCTCGCTTTGTTCAACTCCTCGGGGGTAATTATGGACCTGATCATGGGAGATACAACCGAAGATCTTGTCCGGGAGGTTGAAGATTTACGATCAGAGAACGAGTATTTGAAAGTGAGTCTTGTAATAATTTACAGTAATTTGATTTGTCTGAACGGCTGATTTCTTTCACATGTCACCAATTTAACCAACTGTGAACACAAGTGGTCATTTTCTCTTAATTTTAGTAAACAGAAAGAATTTCTAAGGAAGAAAAGCTCAAAAGGTCACCTGACATTTTTCATTAATTGACTTTTATTTTTTTAAATGAAACCGTTACGCGGTGCCCAAACCACACCCATCAGTTTTGGATGTAATAAAAGTTTGTGAAACTCCAAACAGGGAATTTGTATATGGAAAATCACTTCAGTATGTCAAAAATATCAACACTACATTTCCCAGCAGGCAACGGGGCCAAACGCTAACAAATCCCAACAGATTACCTCAGGCTGAGTGTGTTTTTCTCAGTCTTTTAAGAGAGAAGAAGTTTAAAAAAATGTAATTTATACTATTTTTCTGCTGAATTTATTCATCCAGTGGATCTAAATTGCTCCCCCAGCTCAAATTCTTACATTTCCCCGAACAATTAACTGTATTTTAATACTTATGCTGTCCGATTAACACCAAATGTTTTGCTGTTTTTTCTTTCTTTCCCAGGATGAGATGGAGGAGCTTCGCTGTGAGATGCTGGAGATGCGCGACATGTTCCAGGAGGAGGAGGTGTTCCAGCTGCAGGAGCTGCGGCTGCAGCTGGAGCAGGCCAACAAAACCTGCCGCATCCTGCAGTACCGCCTCCGCAAGGCAGAGCGCCGCAGCATCCGAGTGGCTCAGACGGGACAGGTGGACGGGGAGCTGGTCCGAAGCTTGGAGCACGATATCAAGGTCTGAGACGGCCCCCCTCCCCCGCTGCTGGCTTGTTTCTGTAAAAACCCACTCACCGCCAGTAAACGTTCTCCCTCTGGCTTTAATCTGAATCACGGCTGTTCCACGTTCCAGCATCAAAGTGAGCATTTTCTCTGCTCGTCAGGGCTGTAATCAGTCATCGCCGGCCTGAGTCACGCTTCCCTGTAAAAGACTCCCTGTTGCTTTGGAGTCATTGCAGAAAAACATCATTAGTTTTGTGTTCTGTTTATAGTTCTGGAACACTGTGGGGTCATTATCTGGTGGGGTTTTGCCTCCATGAGCCGTAAGGCTGCTCGAGAATGGTGGCGTACAGCCAAATCCAGTCAACTATCTTATTTGTATTCCAAAAAAAAAAAACCCAGCCTGAGTTTGGTTGATGTGAGTCAACATTCGTTGTAAACCTGGTGATGATGGGATTTACGTAGAAAGCACCAATTAAAACAGGAGTTCACGTAAAGAGCCGGTCCAGACCAACATTTGCCCTGCAAAATGGAAAAACTTGTTTTGTTTCCTGGAATAATGATCACAGGTGGCAAAAAGCGTGTCGCTCCGGCTGTACAACGAGCTGGAGGTGGTGCAGAAGAAGAATTCCCAGTTGGAGTGGGAGAACGAGGCGCTGCGCGAGAGGACGCAGGAGCTGGAGGTGACCAAACAGGTCTTACAGGCGGATGTGGACAAGATCAGGGAGGTGAGAGTCAAGCCCAGCTCTGTGTGTGTGTGTGTGTGTGTGTGTGTGTGTGTGTGTGTGTGTGTGTGTGTGTGTGTGTGCACATCGGCTGTGGACGGTCCCACCGGCCCTGCAGACTGTTGACGTTCCAGCCACGGACGCAAAATGTCCCGCATGTGTGTGACCGAGTAAAAATACTCAGTTCCAAGTCCGCCTTCATCTCTCTGCTCTGGAATCCTCCTCTCCACAGCTGCACCCCCCTCGGCCAGTTGTCGTCCCCATCACCCCGATGGTCATGTGACACATGACCCCAGTGCAGATCGCTGATATGAGGGGAGGGGCCGGCAGCTGCAGGGCGGAGAGGCCTGGAATGCTGAAGTCTGAACTCCAGACGCAGCTGAAGCTCAGATGAGGGCACCAGATTACAAAAATAGCCCCCCTCTGCTTCTGTTAAACCCGCCTGAATCTGGGTGAGTTGGCATTGTGGTGTTCACAATGGGCTCCGCCGGTGCCCGCGGACCTGCAGCCTGGACCCGCCCTTATCAAACACGCTGTTGACACCCTGGTACCGTTGACACCCACCTTATATTCCGGTGCACTTCCGTGCACGCGAGTCCAAGCTTTAATCCCGGATTCTGCGCTTTGGTGTGAGCTCAGTCTGGGACGCTCACCCAGGCAGCTGCTAGTCCCTTTGATCCCAACAGGAAAATCCACTTAAATGACCTAATCTAGCAGCACAGTCTGCATGGATGGGATGTCGGAAGCCCATAGTGGAATTTCTAACGAGCTCCTACGTAAACATTTATCGCGATGTAATTTAAGCTGTGCTGGGAATCACTAAATAATAATTTTACAATGTGTAAGAATCAATGATTATTTTAAATAATCATAACAAAATAAGTTTTTTAAAGTGTTACGCTGTCTCTCTAAAGCAGCCGTGGACCTGCTGGATCTGAGAGATTACAGCCAACTGTTATTAACACTGCGACTTCTTCTGTGGTGTCCAAGAGAGGGACCATGGTGCCAGACGCAAGCCTGCATTGTTCACATTCTCAGACCTGCGTCACCAGAAAGATGCACTTTATACGTCCCTGAAAAACATTCCCACTTTGTCCGGGGATCAGAAGCCAACTATGCTGTCGTCTTTGTCGCTCCCTTCATCCTTTTATGTCTTTATGCCAAAATAAGAGCAAAAAAAACTGGGGGGGGGGGAAAGCGACCAGCAGAATTGAAGTAGCAGAAAAAACCCTCAGATAAACCTAAATAATCTAGGAGGTTGTTCCCCACCAGGCCACCAGGGGCAGGACTAGTTTTGGACTGGTGATGATTGTTTCCCCCCTTACTTTTATTTTCTCAGAGCACCTTGAAGAAGAAAGCCGTGCGCTCGTCCAGTAAGACAGAGAGGAGACTCTCTCAGCAGATCGAGGTTTGATACGTGCGTCTTCTGATTTCCCGTTTTCGTGTCGCACCTCAACTCACGGGAACGTTGCCGTGTGTTTCCCAGGACGACAGCAACGACCTCAGGTGCCAGCTGCACTTTGCCAGGGAGGAGTTGGCTCTGATGTGTAAGAAGCTCACAAAGTTGGTGTCCGAGAGCGAAGCCATGCGCGAAGAGCTGAGCGAGTACCGCTCGGCCTACGGCGACATCGACTCCGCCCGGCTGCCCGAAGGGAAGCCCAACCACACGCGCTCACGTGAGGCGGAGGTCAAAGTTCACCTGAAGCTGGTGGAGGAGGAGGCCACGCTGCTGAGTCGGCGCATCGTTGAGCTGGAGGTGGAGAACCGGGGACTGCGGGCGGAGATGAGCGACCTGAGAGATAAAATGGGACGATGTGGAGGGGAAGAGGAAGAGGAGGAGGGAGAAAAGGTGAAGGACGCAGAAAGGAAAGGAGAGCAAGTACAAGGCGAGGGCAACGCGGACATCGGGACGCCTCCGCGTTGCAACCAGTCAGCGTGTCATTTTACTCGAGAAGGTCCAGTAGGTGGAGAACGAACCCTGATTGATAACCCGGAGGAGGATAAAAACAAGAGGAATCTGCTCAAAGGTCCAACCGGGATCTCGGTGGGAGATTCCGAGGCTCTTCTCGCTCTCAGGGATCACGCCTGCATTTTGACTTCAACCATCCAGCTTCTGCTGAAGCCACCCAAAAACGGCCACTGCTGGTCTCCATCCGCTCTCCCGTCTCCATCAGAGGCCGACCTGAACGGGAAAACGCAGAAGCTCCTCCTGCCGGCTCCTCTGAGTGACGCTTTGGAGCTCCTGCAGGCCATGTTGGTCACCTTTAATGGGAGGGTGGAGACACTCTTGAGAGGAGAAGACTCTGGGAAACCTCACGATGGCCGCTCGTTTCTGTCTGGAGGGGGCGTGGATCCGTCTCAGGGGTGCGTGGAAGATCTCCGCACCTCGGAGGTCAAGGAGAGAGAAAACCCTACGAGACAAACGGCTTCTGTTCACCGGGACTCCTTCCAAAGCTGCAGGGATCCAAAAATGCGAGTGTCGTTGCAGATTCTGTGGATCCTCCATCAGTGGTGCCAAGATAAAGGATCCAAGCCAGAGGAAAAACAGGTAAACATGACCTCACCTGCTCTAAATGTCCAGACTGTTATTTAGAGAATCCTTTTTTACTGTATTATTGCCAAACTAGTGAAGGCCATTGAAAAAGCTTTGTTCTTTCATTCAGGGTAAAGATCAAAGCATATTGGCGCTGCAGAGGCTGCTGCAGGACATCAGCGCAGAACTTCAGGACAAAAGTGATTTCAATAGCGCGTCCAAGGCTGCACAAGGCAAAGCAGCAGAGGTGAGGAAGTCTGCCAGGAGTCCGCCAAGTCCTGCCGATGATCCGTCTCTCTGGCCGCTCGGCCCACTGACAGTTCAGGCATCATGTGAAGACTCGTGGCAGAGTATTTAGGCTAATCTCTTGCAGAAGCCGCAGCCAAGCAGGGCAGGCATTTAAAAAAATCTGTAGCAGGACATAAAAAAAGAGTGGGTGTGCTGAATATTCGGCATTATCGTAACAGCACACAGTTCGGTCAGTTCGGTCAGTTTGCAGTATGAATCTCTCTGGCCTCCGGCAGCTACCGTCTGATCCCTCCTTTCGTCAGAGGCCCAAATTCACTGACTTGAAATTAGCGGTTTTCCGAGGCCACGCGTCCGACGCGCACAAGCTCGTGAACATTGCTTTGATCCAAAATTAGCACGCTAACATTCCGGTCAAGCTCACCTCCGTCGCCTCTGCGCTGCTTTAAAAAGTTGTCTGAAATATCACACAGGTCTAAATCAGAGCAATAACATGTAGTGACATCACAAGCCGCCGCCATCCTGCCGGGTTGGAATCCACACGTGTGTCCACGGCTTCCATCAGTGACTCAGAGTCAAATAGCTAATGTTGTTGTCTTCTGCCTTTGCTCAGGGTGTCATCAGTAACGGTGGACAATGGAAAGCGTACAGGTCAGTGTTTCCTCTGTTTACGTTTCCTCCACTTCTCAGCTGTGGTTCAAATCCCTGCGTCACGCGCTGTTTACAGAGACATTAAACCAGCAGCACATCGGTAAATCTGCAGTGGCACAGCGGCGTAAACTCAAGCCGCTGAGCTGGTTTCTTGTTTACATCTTTTGATGATTTGCGTTTTAATTTCTCCTTGCAGCATTTGGGTTTGTGCGTCAGAGCCCTTTGCGGCAGTGAAAATTAAAGTTTCCGTTTTCTTGGGGATTAATGAAGGATTATTTTTTTTTGGCAGCTCCAAAGGGAAAAGACTGTATGGACGGTGTTTCCCACACGGCTGTGCGAGGAAGAACTGGTGCTATGTGAGTCGGGAGGCTGCCCAGCTGGACCAAGAGGACCCTGTTAAGACGTGGGACCATCTAATCATGCCGCTCAGCTTCCCTGACCTCGACTTTGAGCAGATGTCCCTGGAGAGGAGCCACACTGCCCCTGAAAAGTCGGCCCTCCGCATCTACTACAGCCCCCCGTCGGCTCGCAGAGTCCAGCTGTCTCCGCTGAAGCAAAGCCCCGTCGCAGACAGGGAGTCCGACAACACCACGTCTCCCTGGTGCACGCCGCCGACCTCCTTCTCTCAGCTCTGTCTGGGCTCGTCTGCCAACCTGAGCGACGATATGAAGGAAATGACGGTCAGCTGGAGGCAGGCGGTGCCTGTCCCGGAGAAGAGAGGGATGGTGCAGGGACAGTGGGTGGGCATGACCTCTGCGGGCACCCAGACCCACACGAGGCCACAGATGGTGAGTGTTGGTCTGCAGACAGATGTTCCACAGGCGCCCGCCAGCGTGAGAGGAAGCCCCTCTCGTGCCCCGGGCGCCTCGCTCGTCTCCGCCCGCTCTCACTTCTCCACTTCCCTGGAGGGAGTTCAAGGCAGAGCCGACCGGTCCAGAAACTCCACATCCTCACCTAAACTGTACCTGCGGAACTCCGCATACAGCGCTTCCTCTCCGCATTTGTCGGCCGATTTGAGCTCGTCGTCGTCGTCGTCCGCGTCCGGCTCCAGAGAGCGAGCGCTGTGGAACCTCAGCACCCAAAGCCACACTGGTCTGACCTGGTCCAGACAGACCGGTCACAGGGCTGGTGAAGCCCAGGCCAACAGCACCAAACCTCCCAGCAAATCTGCTGCCACAAACCGTTACGGCATGGTCACCGAGTTCCTGCGCAGAGTGAGCGGCAGAGTGGAGAAAACGGTACCGGCGCCGGGCCAGAAGGCAAAGGGCGGACTGAAGAATCTGGAGAGGGTTCCGATCAGATCTCCCCCAGCGACGCTGCACAGGAACGACAGCGTGACGAGGATCGTCAACCAACGGTTCATGAAGCAGAGGGAGGAGGTCGCACGGACCCAGAAAGAGGAGAAGGAGAACAGCGGCGTCCGATCCAGCCCAAGTTCCAGAACAGCTGATGTGAGTAATACAAACCAGAGCTGTCAGGACGGGCCGGCAGATGGCGATTTTTAACGTTATTCATCTTCTTCCCTGATCAGGATGGAACCTACGACTGCAGCTCCAGCAGCACGTTGACCTTCTGCTTTGCACGGTCGTCTCGCTCCAACCTGAGACAGCCCTCCAACCCGAGCAAGCCCCACCGGCACCGATACTCGCCGCCGGTCAGCGCGGCTGCAGAGGTCTGACGCTGGCAGACAGCTGAGAGCTGTCAGAGCTGTGGGGAGCGTTTCACGATGTAATGGTGGAACTGGCAGAACTGGGAGACTTTCTGTGGGACGTGAAGGAGAGATGCGACAACTTTTCTAGTTGTATTTCCTGTTGGTGTCATTTATAGCTCCTCTTTTTAGAGGTTTAGTGCTCGTAGACAGGATATTTATGACACTTGTAACTACGATTTTATATCCTGACATTGTTTTTAGTGGAAATTAATTTCCTGATTTGTTAAATAAAGTTCTATGATGTGAGAGAGCACGTTGTGACAGAAGCTTCAACTGGAAACCTTAATCCTAAAAAAGAAATAGCTCCTGCTAAGCACTTCACAAGATTAAGATTCCCTCCACCGTTAAGAACATCATCTCCTGCCCTCTCGCTGTTTGCGTGACTTTCCCTTTCAACGTGCACAAAGGTGTGATTTTTATTTATCTAATTTATTCTGTGAGATGGAAGCTGAGATTTTACCACTAAGAGTGAAATGACATGTACTTTGTTTCCCGTTGATGGCAGCTGTCCTCTGAGGTCAAGGATACGGCGAATGGAGGAGTCACACAATGACCCGGTGTCACGTTTCTGCTCAGCACACATTTATCCTCTAAAGTTACACACACACACACACACACACACACACACACTGATCTAGGTTACATCCCAGAGGAGTGTCTCCAGTTCACTATAACCCAGATTAATTATCTTAGTTTCTGAACCATAAAAAATGATATATAATATAAATAATCTGAGGTACAACCCAAATCTGAAGTCTAAGCAGCAGAATCAGCAACACAAAACTATATGAGTATTCTAATGTGATGTTAAGAAACCCACAAAACTGTGAAAAATTAGTATAAACTTTCTCATACTGTACCATTGAAATGTACTGATCATGTGCAAGTCCAAAAAATCAATAACCAGCTCATCTTTCAATAATTAAAGAATGTTTTCGATAGTGTTCAGTTAAAAAGAAGGAAATAAATAACAGAGGTTAATAGAAATGGTAATAGCAATACTGTGTCTCATCTGGGAGGTTAAATGCTGTAATACCACTGTTTACCTGAGAGGCGCTACAGCGCAGTACCGTACTTTCATCCATCCGTGTTCCTTCTTTACAAAATTTGTTGGTCACAAATAAAACAAATACCGGAAGTCACATTTTGCCTCATCTCCAACAAAAAATGAATCTTTCGTTTTAGGATAAATCTTATAAAATTATTGGTATGGATGCCGTTTTTTCAAGATTTGACTCTTACGACTTCGAGGCTGATCAGCGATTTCAGGACGGACTGAAAACTTTAAACAGCCGGGACGAAACCAAACTGCTGGATCTGAAACTCTTCTTTTATAACAGGTATGTTTCCATCAGCTGCTGGTCTGTCTGTTGTGGGCACATTCCATCTATAGTTTTACGCTAATTAACAGTATGAAAACAGTATTAATTGATGTGTGACGTCAGTGCCATTGCATACACGACCAGTTTAGAACTTGAATGTTCTCTTCTTACCTCTAAGACTGGTAATCAGGTGATAATTGTATCCCCAGAATTAATCTAGACGCCTCTTCTAATGCAGCCACCATGACAGGTGAACTCAGGTGTGCAGGCAGTGATGCCTAAACTTATAGAGTTTTTTAAAAAAGAGTTTTGTCCTTATTTCCTGAAGAGGACCATTTTCACTTGGACCTGAATTGAATCGTTTGCGTTGAATTACCGGAGTCTTTGTGATCACAGAATAACACAATATTTTACTAAAATAAAACAACTGGACAGTTTAGGGGGGGGCTTTGGTTTGAGAGGGGCCTGAAACTTTACCAAGTTATTACATTTGAGCAATAATATGTTCTATAACAGATAGAGGAAACGCCAAAAATGAATGCTACTGGCTGTATGTAGGGGGGAAGTGTGCACCTGTTATAGTTCCTGATGGAGGCTCAGGTGGGCGTAATCAGCTGATCACCTGTTGCTTGGACAGCTGCTACAGCAGGATGTTACCTCCTGGACCCTGGTGATGTCATCACGCCTGTCTCATCGGCAGGTTTGTGGAGCCGATAGACCGAAGCAGCTACGTGCAGCAGAGCTCTGACGGAGCAAACGTGGTGGACCGGGCGGCGTTTTCACATTCGGGAGTCAGTAGCAGCCAAACAGCACAAGCATCTACAGAGGGAACTCAGCTGTCATTCGCCGAGGTCATGCAGCTGGTTCAGGAGGGGAAGGAGGTGCCCGGCGTGAGAAAACTGGAGGTTAAACCCAGCAACCAGAGTCCCACTCCTTCACAGATGGAAAGGTTGCAAAAACCCTGGGAAACATCATCGGCCTCCGAGTGAGCGTTTTAAAAACTGTGAGGCGCCGACGCCGAAGGACCGGGAAACACAAACGGCTGCTCTTCATACTGCAGATGGGAACGAGGAAATGCTGCTTTGAAGAACAAGAAGCAGCTTTTATGTCTCTTCACCGCAGTCCGTTCAGCCTTTTATTTATACTGCAACAGTCCGAGAGTCTCGAGAATTAAAGTCCTTCCCTCGCGGCTGCGGTCTTAAATAATTAATGCTAATGCTTCACTGAAGTGAAGAAGTGTAAAACCTTTACAAATAACAAAGAGTCCTGCTTGTATTCTTCTACAGACCAGCTGAAGCACAATAAAATACACTTCAGTGTTTGTTGACACGTTTTAATCAAGCTGCACACGACGCTCTAACGTTCCTACATCATCACAAACACCAACATAAAAACCTACCAGAAAAGGTTCATTAGCAGCTGCTGCTGATAAAGAGCAAAAATATACTATTATCAGCTAATAAAACTATGAGGTAAGGCGTCAACCACAGGTTAATCGTACAAACGCGGTCGACAACAAACACACCTAGCGTGGATTCGCACCAGAGCACCATCAGGATTTTTTAAACATGATCCAGTTTAAAATCAAATCACAGTGAATAAAAACAGTTCTGTTGATGTTTACAGAAGACACACACACACACATGCACAAACCAGAACAATCACAGCTGAATAATAAAATGTCACAAAACAATCTGAAAATCTAGGAGTGACCATGAAATGATTAATGATCTGAAAACACTGACGGATAATGCTGACACCAGGATTGTGAGGAATATTATTTGGCCTTCGGGGATTTGACTGTTAATGTTTCATTAAGTTTCTGCATTCTGACTTTTTGTCTTTCGTATATTTTTTCCTGTAACGATCCTGGCAATAAAGGAAATAATCAAGCACGTTGTTATGAGGAAAACATTCTTTTAAGACAGTCCACATGTTTTTCCTAGAAAAAGTTTCCCTTTAAAATCCAGTGAGTCAAATGGTTTAAAAAAATTGTAAAAATGTATAAAATAGAATGTAATAATATTAAAAAGACGAAACATGTTTTATATAAATGAAAGCGTAACAGTTTTAACCAGAAAATCAGTGTTGAGGTAGAGAACTGGGGCCTGGATCAAAAGGCAGCTTTCACAGCTGGATTTAGAACAGCTGGAGGAGTTCTGGTGATCCTGATTATCTTTGACCGTGAGGCTGCTTATCAATAAAATCCAGCGAGCAGTTGTGAATCTAAAGGGACGTTTGTGTTAAAAGACAGGCACTGTGAACAAATTACCCTCCACTTTCATTTACTCATAAAACATCAATATAAAAATATCTTTATTGCACTTTTTAAAGTGTAGGCGAGCAACTTCTGATCAAATGTCTGATGGAAACATGGGTGGATTTTCATTGCAGGGATAAAAACCCGAGTTAAACCCAAACTGAGCTGCTAAACTGTAAATCTGCTTCATGATCCAGGCCCATGTTTGCAGCACCGTTACCGTTTGATCACAACACCGTCTTTAAGTTAAAAAAAAAAGTGTCTGTGCCAGCTGAGATCGGATAAAGCACCTTATTTCTGTCCAATATTTAAGAGAATCCTAATGCTAAAGCTTCGTGTACTCTGATCGGTAAGGCAGTAGGTCCGCTGCTGCTGCTCCAGCGAAGGTCTGAAGGCGTTACTCACATTCGTAATAATCTTTCAGCGGGGCGAAGAGGTGGCGAATGACGGGGACGCTCCAGGAGCGACCCAGGGCCTTCTGCCGCTGCGTCCGACCCATGTTGTTCACGTCTGTGTAGTGTTTGGGGAAGCCAAAGATCCTGCGAGAAGCCAAAGGCAGGAAATCCACCAGGTTATTACTGTTAACCGGGACATTTATTACAGGGCGGCGCGAGGTGTTCTAGTAGTAGAGAGCACTGCCAAGGTACCCTTGAGCAAGGTACCTGACCCACAAATGCCCCTGCCTTTGCCCGTCGTGCACCCTCCCCTCATGACCCCAAAAGGAATAAAGTGGTGACAAAGACGAGAATAAAGACAATGGGTGTGACTGATTAGGGTTAAGACTGTGGGTTGTCTTACTGTTCCAGTTCGGTGCACCACAGATAATCGTCCTTGCCGTTCATGTTGACCGGCAGAGGCCCCGTCTTGCCCTGCCTGATGGAGTTGGACTTCGTCGTGATGGTGCGGACTTTGTCAAACTGTTGAAGAAGCAGCCAACATTCCCCGTCAGCATCACGATCGAAACCTTTATAGAACGGAACCATTTAGATTAAAAATTAATGTTGATGCTTCTACCTTTGCTGTGCGTCCCGACTCCAAACAATCCTGGAGGAGCACTTTCTTTTCTACAGCTGTGGCCAGTGGTCTGAAGAAGAAAACCAAGTGTTGGTGTTCCAGGGTGAAGAAGAAACCACGCGTGTGTGACGGTACCTGTTCATGCCAGGAATGTTCCCCCAAAAGTAACGTGCCCTGTGAGCGGGACTGACCTTCACCGCATCAATAAGTACTGGATTACACTGAAAAAAGAAAGGAAAATACTTCTTTTTTTTTTTTTTTTTTACAAAAGAAAGAGTTCCTATGGTGACATTCTCAGCTGAAACTGTACCTCGAGGAACCTGGAAATGTCCGACTTGTCGTTGGCACTCATGAAAACCACGTTCTCAAACAGCCAGAAAAATGGCCGGTTGTCTCCTTCCTTTGGCTTCAACATGGTTAATATGCGGTAGAACTCAAAGAAGAGCCTCCCGGTACCCTCTGTAGGGCAGAGAAGACAGGTTACGTTTGTAGAAAAATGCTGAATATTATTTTAACCTGCCTGACTTACCAAACAGTCCTTTGCGAAGAGGGTTGACCATGGACAGGTCGTTACAGGGGCTGCCGCCAATCAGGAGATCGAATGGGCCCCATTCAGCCAGCTGACGACAAAATTAGCGGATCAAAGGGAGTTGCTGCAGTTTCTGTGGGGGATTCCTCATTTCCACTCACATGTTTCTTTGTGATGGTGCGAACGTCGTTGACGTATTCGATCTTCCCCTCGTGCTTCACCATCCCCACGGCGATGGAATCCTCACAGATCTCTGAGGCGATGTAGCGTTCGATCTTAAATCCCAAATTTTTGAGCACCAGATAGCCTGTTGAATCAGGAGAAGGGAGAGTTTTATTCAAGTCCGGAGAGGGGCGGAGATGAGGGGCCCGGGGGACGAGAGGGCTACAACGGAGCGGATTACGTTGGAGAAACATCGTCAGGAACAAACCTGTTGCAATGCCGTCAAAAAGCGAGAGCACCCTGATGGGCCTGCGCTGATCAGAAGGGATGGAGGGGTAAACTCTGTGAGGTTCCTATTATTCAGGTTCAGAAGGAAGGATGAGAAATGACATCAGACCACGGTGTACTTTGTAAAAACGGGTGCAAATAGTTGCACCTCAGCTGCAAACGTAGGTGTGGGACGTACAAACTCCATGCCGGTGTTGTTGGCGAAGAAGTCCTGAACTTTGGCTCTCCAGTCTGGCCTGAGTTTGAGGTTTCCGTCGCACTGAGATGGGTCACACATGTAGCACTTCCAGGGATCGATGTCTTTCACCTTGTCAAAGGTTCCTGGGCGAACCAGCATGTCCAGACAGTCCTTGCAGAAACATCTGGGAGGCAGAGAACATCAGTCAGACACCTGGAGAAGCCGATTCCAGAAGGAAGAGACGCTATTCTGACGAGGACCGTATATGATCCGATCAGTTGTTCACCTGCAGCAGCTGACATTTTCACAAAGGATGACCTCCGTGCCACCACAACACACGGTACAATAGGACTGGTAGCCATCCTCATCGTAGCGATACAGCGTCTCAGAGAAGTTCTCCTGCAAAGAGAGTCCAGAGGGTTTTCCAGATGGAATGGAAGAGGCAGACTTGCTCCAGGTGGAGGTTAGATCTGTGCAAAATGGGCCACGGTGGAGCAAAGCGGACCACAGACATCAGAGAGCGAGAGAGGGGTCATCAGGGTCGAGGGTTACCTTGCATTTCACACAAAGACCACCTTCGAACAACGGGTGCCGCACAGGAGTCTCAGACGATCCACAGGACAGACAAAAGTCTGAAACCAACCGCCACACTTTGAGCTTCAAATCGAATATTTTACATCAGGTTTTCTCTATTCGCACAACACCTACCCTCGATCGTTTTGCCGGTCTCGTTTATGTTCTCCACTATCAACTCTGCAAAAGACCAAAAATGAGAAAACGAGGCATTTTATTCGTGTTATTACCGTGTGTCCGTGAAACGCCGGCTGGCAAACGCACAACTGACCTCTGCTGTAAGTGGTACCGGAGGCTCTGGATTTATTCTTCAGCAAAAGTTTCCTCTTCACCGGTGGTTGGTAGTCCGATAGCCCAGAGTCGGAACTCTGATGTGCAGCGGCTATATTGCCTTCAAGACAAAAAAACCACACTAAGTTTCAGTTTGAAACAAAAGAAGAACCTTTCACACACTTGAAGACTCTTAAGACACAAAGGTCCCAGTCAGCCCAGTGGCCTCCAGCAGAGGTTTGGAACCACCAGGACTCTTCCTAGCATTGGCTGGGGGATCAGGGGAGAAGGGTCTTAGTCAGGGAGGTGACCAAGAACCCGATGGTTACTCTATCAGAGCCCCCCCTCCTGTGGAGAAAGGAGAACCTCTGTATGGTACAGTGGAGATGGAGGCAGCCTGCCTGGCCCCCCAAGGCCTCTCAGACCATGAGAAAGGAAATGGTCTGGTCTGCTGAAAATGAACCCAGGTGCTCCTCTTCACCAGGACGACACCGTCGCTACAGCGAAGCCTGGTGCGGTGATGATTTTCATCAGCAGGAACTGGGAGACCAGTCGGCTCAACGACCCTCAGAACGTGCCAGGAGGGACAACTCTCCAAGTGCTGGGCTGCATTAAAACCAGCAGGAGCAAAACTTACCAGCAGGAGCAAAACCGTCAGGTCCCATAGGCAGAAACCCTTCAGAAGCCCAGTCCAACATCAGCTTCAGCTCCTTTTCTCGATCTCTTCCCGCCGCAGAAAAAGACTTGGAACATCTCTCAGCCGCCAGCTGCAGACAAAAAAACACATATACTGTATAAAAAGTGATCATATGTATGAAAAGTGATCGTTCGCAGCGATACATTTCAACTAAAGACCATCTCTGAGGGTTGGAACCTCTTAAAGCAGCGAGCAAATGCGTATTAGAGACAAAAAACATACATTTTTAATGAATCAGAAAACAACGGACATGCTTTTAAAACGTGAATTCACTGGTTGCATATTCACAGTAAAGCAGACTTTCCAAAAACGTGAAAGGTGTGTTACCTCGATGATCTGGTATATGGCTTCCTTGTAGGTGGGAAGGCTGGAAAAGGAGTTTTTGCAGAAACATTTGCTGAAGGTCCCGAATGACAAGAGGTCCTCTGTCAAAATCTGTAAGAGTTGCACGACAATGTGAAACGCGGCCTGATAAACAGGTGAGGACGCTGGAGAGGGCGCACCATTTCCACACCTCTGAGAACTTCCCATCTCCAAACCACTCCACCCTCCGCATGCCCAGGGGCAACGGCTTGCTCTTCCAGGGCATCACCATCCCGGGCCACCAGGAGAATCCCTCTAACTTCCCCCACACCAGCTCTCCCGTCAGAAAGCCTCGACCGTCCTGCAGACGTGAGATTTCCATCAACTCACCGTTTCTTCGGCAGTGTTGTGACGTGTTTTGGATTATTTTACCTGATAGCTGGGTCTCTGATGTGTTTTTGGTGTACCTTTACTGGTCGGTGACGATTCTTCTGCCTGACAATGAAGAAGAGGCGTCAGTATCTTATGACCTCTCTCTGCGCTTTGAGCCGTGTGTTTCTGTTAAAACTTCCCAGATTACGTCATGTCGCAGGGAAATTTCAAGAAAAACAATATGGAAAAATGCTGTTTGTGAAAACATGAAGAGCATGCACGTATGTTGAGCCATTGCAGCCCCTCGGCACTATTTTGGTAGCATTCTTAAGAAAACCTACCACCTTTTCATGATGCTCTATGCCCTTTTTGCTGCGCTTATAGGGCTCGTTGGGTTTGGAGCACTTGATGCCGGCCTGAAACACTGTACGAGTTGGTGGCTTCTGGCGCAAACTGCTCTCCCAGCCAAAATGTCCCCTATTGGTTCCCTAAGATACAACAAGCTCTTATTATCAGATTACTTATCATTTTATTATACACCAACCAAACTTTTCTGTGTGGGTCTATTAGTAGAAAACAATTTACCTCTTTCCACACAGCATAGAATTCACTCGTTATGTCTTTTGGGAGGAAAAAAGAAACATGCTTAGCGGATATTAGCACTGAGATCAAAAACCATTATAAAATACTATGTTTGAAAATAAGACACGTAAAATCTGTTCTTCTCTAAGCTAAAATGAAGACAATTCATCATTTAAACACTGAAGAAAGGTTTCACTGACCACTTAACCTCGAAAGACGGACTTCGCAGCTCTTCACTGTTGAAGGTGTGGAGAACAAGAGCAGGACGAAACCATTTAAAACTGGCCAGAACGATTACTGCAAACATTATAGTGCCAACTAATATGGGGATTGTTTCTAAGTGAATAAAAATGTTTCTCACATTTGTGCTGAAGCAGGTATTCTCTGCTGGTGTTGCTGACAGACAGGACCAAATCACATTCACTTCCTCTTGAGGCGTCACCCTCAGCGTCAGCGTCATTTTCCAGTGCCTGAAAGGACACGTGGTGAATTCAACCGTTAAACTGACCTCAGCTCAAACACGTGGCTCCGGATCCGTTGGTTTTACCTTGGTAAAAACTGCCTTTGGCTCCAGAGGCGGGCAGGGGAACGCCAGCAGGGTCAGAAGAAGCTTCCTGAAAAGTGAGTTTGGCTCGTTGTCCTCAAGCAGACTGGCCCAGCGTTTCTCCTTTCCCCTCTCAAGCAGCCGATGCTGCAGAAACTCGTCTGTGAGCTGAGTCGCATCTTCAGCAGAGCTACAGATTCCCAGCTGGGTCCCCAGCTCCCCGACCGCCTTGCCCGCCACCTTGAGCCAGTGGTGGGGGCTCAGCAGCTGAGCGATGCTCTTCAGCACTCCCTCGCCGAGAGGCAGCTTCTCCGTGATGCAACGCGTCACTGCGATGTAGAAAGACAGGGCCTCCTGTGTCAGTAGGAGCTTAGCGTCTTTAGAAACGGACTCCTTCAGGTACTTTTCCACGGCTTTATCGCCCACGCTCAGATCCAGGCTCGAGAGGTGGTACTTCTCATTTTCAAGATTTTGAGCATCTGGCTCCTTGAGGAAGCGACCTGCAGCCTCAGGGTGGAGGAAGAGGGAGGCGTAGGTGCACAGCAGGTTACTGGCTCCTTCTGCCATGAGCTGCAGACGAGCTCCAGCAGCTTCCTCCTGTGTCTGCAGACATCTCTGGAAACGATGCAGAGGCTTCAGCGCCTGCTCCAAGAACATGAACGTTGCCCTGACTTTGCAATCCTGCAACTGGAAGCAGATGAGTTTCGCCTTTTCGTTACTCTTGTTGCAAGACGTGAAGTACAGAAGAAGCTCGGACCACATTTCCAGGATTTTGGAGACTACAGAGCAACATTTAAGGCAGCTTGTGTTCAGGAGAAATGTTTGGCTGTCTGTGCTAAAGTCTGAGTCGAAAAGAGCCTCCAGGTTGATGTTCTTTGTTGGGCAGGAGGAGAAGTACGCGTAGATATCTGCTACCAGCTCCTGGACCTGTTTGGAGAGCTCTTTCAGGCCAGCGCGACAGGCGGCGTCAGCAACAGTGTACAGCCCACCGAAGGCCACCACATTTGGGTTGAGTTCCCTGAGATTCAAGAAGATCTGTTCTGAAGATTCAGCATTGCCCTCAGAATAGACGGCAACGAGGTTTTCTTTGGGCAATTTAAAGTCCCTCAGCGTCTTCACCACTGCTGCAGCCATTTCATTGCCTTCTTTACCCTCTGACTGAAAAGCATCTAGAAAACGGACGCAGTGCCTGTTGGCTCCAACGTCAAAAAAGCCGACAAGGACCACGGCGATGGTGCCGCCCTCCCTCGAAGATTTCAGAGTCACCCCCGCATAAATGTACACACAGTATGGGCCGCGCTGGCAGGCAGATTCAATATCCCTGGGGTAGCGAGACCCCAGTTTAGAGCGTGCTAAATGTGCGGACACCTCCGCACCAGGAGCAGTCGCCCTTTCGCAATATTCGCCGATGAACCAAATCGCCACATCGCTGCAGGGCGGCGATCCAGGGGCCTGGTTCCTGGGGTTCAGAGATCTCGTCTTGTGCTTGTTTGTCATCATGTGTCTCCTGAGATCGACAATTCCTTTAGACAATGTGCTGAGGTTGCTGTGGCAAATGCAGCAGTAGGTGTATTTGTCTCCCAGGACGCTACGGTCCGCCCACTCGAACATGTCCTTCCACTTTTCCCTATAAGGAAACGATCCGTTCTTTATAGTGGCCTGTTTCAACTTTCTCGTTCCTAAAGGGAGGAAATAGAAGAGTCCTGTTGGTGCCTTGTCTTGGAGTGAGTGATTTAAAGTGGTTTTTACCGCATTGTTGCAGAGCAGGACTGATATCCAAGTTGTGTCGAGCCTTCACGGGATCGTATTCCTCATCCCTCACGTTAGTTGTGTAAAAGCTTTTGAGCCACCTCAGGAGGTCAAGGTTGCTTTGAAAGTCACCTATTATTAGATTCTCCACTGGAACGGTCTAAATGCAGAAATGGGCAAAAAGCTTTACATGAATGCTGAAAACAGAATGATTGGTGGCATCAGACATTAGGCAGAGAGCGGATACCCTCGTTATACTGTTGTTCCTGAAGGCATCGCAGAGGAGGCTGAAGTTGTGTCTGTAGTCGTCCTTGCACTGTGCGTCAAACTTCACCTGTGACATGTCAACAGAGCCAGGAATGACCCAGTCCATGATCTGACAATGGCAAGCACCTATGGAAACACACACATTCCTTAAAAGACAGGCTTTCAACAGTCGGAACGTGTGGATTTTAGGTCAGTTACAGGTGCATTCAGTACTGAATGTGTGCTGGTAAACTACCTGAACCAAACTGCTGCACATCTTTGAAGTCTGTCTTCAACAGGTTGTTGACCCAGTTCACCAAACGGAGGCCCTTTGACTTTTTCTTGATGAACTCTGGAGTCTCAACCGGGGTGCTTGCCATCTTCACTTCGGTAGGAAAGAAGCATTCAAAAGACAATACGGTCATACTGGTTTTGGGGTTAATGAGAGCTGCTCTATCACTCGATCAGCTTCACTCTGTCCTTTAGGTAGTTTAGGCAAACCACACAGTCACTGCGGCACCTCTATTTTTTTTCCGAGAAAGCTGTTGTTTACACGACTAGTGACTTTGCAGGGTGTTTACTGGTGGGCAGGTGGGGGGGAGGGGTGTTAATCCCTTATAGTCTGTATGTAGAGGATAAAGTCTGAATGCTGTCAGAGCCTGCAGATACCGACACCTCCACGATTTGCTGGTATCATTTCCACCGCCGTATTTGCATTAAGGCGCTGCCTTGTGTTGCCCCTCCTGCAGCCCTGTAGGTGACACGTTACCCCCACGGGCTCCTCCCCTTCTCCTCAACGTAAAGAAAAGACAGGGTGAAATCTCGCGTTGTCGCTTTTGCCGCGAACTTCTACTTCCAGCACATGCCTGTCGCGATGATATCGCTCCACTTTTCGTGCAAGACAAGCGCTGCGGTGTCGAACAACGACTTGTGCGAGCGGTTTGTGTCAATAGGAAGACTTTTGACGTGACAGGCAACGTGGGTCTGCAGCAACCTGCCCCCCACCCACTAAGCAGCGGTCTTCTCAATGTTGCTGCGGTGGAAGTGAATGAAACTGATCCGCCCCGCATCACAACAACGTTATTAGCCTCGCTACTCTGCGTGGAGCCGCGCACACGCGTCTATCTGACAGACTGAAATTACACGAGGTGCATGTTTTGAGTGATCAGGAAGTCAAAAGCTTCTGCGGCTCTTGGTCACAGGTTTCACTCGCAGACTGGTTTGGGGGTGGGGGGGCTCTGATGAGCCGGTCTTTGTGTTGCTGTGCCTGCAGAAGGTTGCGCGGTGAACAAAGCAAAACAACGCCGACCGACTCCGACTTTTATCCGTCCGAAACCCGCCCAACTCCGAGCGCATTAGCGCAAAAGAGGGATTTTTTTTAAAGAGTAAAACCGGGGAAACTTACCTCGGCCGTTCCTTTCTAGATGGTCTCCTCGCCTCCTTCCCTACCACATTCTCCGATAGGCAGAGCGACGTCAGTGACGTGCGCAGCCGGCGGGGCCGGGACATTGGACCTCTGACAATGGCGGCAGTCCCGCACTAGTAACACCGGCGAGGAGGAGCT
This sequence comes from Takifugu flavidus, assembly GCF_003711565.1. Taxonomy (NCBI): domain Eukaryota; kingdom Metazoa; phylum Chordata; class Actinopteri; order Tetraodontiformes; family Tetraodontidae; genus Takifugu; species Takifugu flavidus. The sequence continues at coordinate 14,170,029 of NC_079527.1, read as the reverse complement.
GGTTCGCGACACAAAGCATCTTCTACACTTTTAAAATAATAAACCAGGACGCTTCTATATCCTGCATGTTTAATAATTACAGGTGGAAACAAAGTACTGCCTCAACGATAAGCTGGCCCACAACGTTTTCCATTTCATATATTGTTGGAGGCATAATTGTGGTTCTAATTATCTACAGAGACCTAAACGTGTTTATACGCAACTAATTGAATTTCAGAGAGCGCATCCAATCCAAATAGCTAGTTAACTATGATGCTGATTGGATTTATTGTAATAGTTTGTCGTGTTTGTTCGTACATCTATAGTAGTGTGTAACGCTCCCTCCCTTACAAAACACGGGCCTACTTTCTGTTGACAAATTGCTGTTTTCTCACGTGAAAAAAACGTAATAACGTAAAAATTGGATACTGAAAACAAGCGTAGGAACCACGCAACGACCTTAAATTTCAATTAATATCATCAAAAGAAATCGCCATCATGTCTTATCAAAATATCGTTAAGGGAGCTAACTAGCATTAGCCAAGATGGCGGCCATTGTGGCCTCTTGGCGGCGCGTGACCTCGTTCCCTGTTGCGCATCAGGACAACCAAAGTCAAATAAAGGGAACTATTGGCCCGTTAATATCAAACTAAGTTACAAAATTCAAGTTGAGAGTAAATTCTAGCATTTTTTTAAATTTTTTTATTTTATTTTTTACAATTTCTCATTCTTATGTGTGATTCTTGCTATAATGTCGCTATTGTGTAATAATGGTTTCATATGTACAGATGTCCTCTGATTAAAGCTATTGTTTAAACGTGAGCATTGGATTTAACTGAGGTTTATTAAGATTAAGATTTATGGGTTTGTTGGCCAACTATTTTCCATCAGCTGTCACACTGAGAAACCAGACGCTCGTTAGTCAATTTGACCCTTTAATTTCAGTCGAAAACAATGATAATTGTTAATTCTATGATTCGCACTCTGTGACTAAATGTAAGTAAAAGTTTGGAGCGAGGACCACTGAGGCTGTGGGTCTCACTGCACTTGTCCACATTGCTGTGTGTGTAGAACAATATTTCGGTGTAAAGTCCCTGAAATTGCTCTTTTAGTGTGACATACAGCTTTAATAGAACTAAAACAATGCTATCCCCAGATGTGATGCCATCATTAAGACACTGCTGGACCTTTTGAAACAATGGGAGCTGCAGGGTCACCACACTGTTAGCCTAGACCAGGGTCATAAGGTCAAGGGAGGCATTGTTTGACTCTGGGCCACACTCCCAGTGGGCAGGGCCATCAGAGCAGAGTGTGACCTGACTTTCCTCCATTGAGCAGACATTCAATATAAATGTCCAAGCTTTAAATATGGAAAGCTTGAGTGACCTCGACAGAGGCAGTTTTCATGCACCTGAGCTGGGAAGGACAAGTTGTTGTGGACTCCGTTTCACCTTTACTAGTATTAAATATGTCTCACTTGTAATTTACCATAACTCGATTTTATGGGGGGCCACTTGGTGGCAGTAAAGCCAAGCTGGGAATAAAATGTGTGGACAAAAACTCCAGCGTGGGACCCTGAAGAAGACCCGTGATGATAGACTATGGATGAGCTGCTGACAGTATGTCTCAATCAATCGATCAATCGATCAATCTTTATTTATGTAGCGTCTATTACAATCAAAATTGTTTCTAGGTGCTTTACAGAATCCCAGGGCCTGACCTCTGTTCTTTAGTGGCAACGGTGGCAAGGAAAAACTCCCCTTTAACAGGAAGGAACCTTGAGCAGGACCAGGCTCATGTAGGGGGACCCTCCTGTTGATGGCTGGAGGGGAGAGGGGCACTGAGGTCCAGCAGAACCAGCATAGAGACCAGTCCATGATCTGAAGCTATAAGAAGATCATTAGTAACTTTAAGAAGTGCTGTTTCTGTGCTGTGATGAGCTCTAAAGCCTGACTGAAACACCTCATGATTCAGTGATGGTTTTTTAAGAATGGTTTAATCCCTGCCACCTTGTAGGACCGGGGTACAGAACCTGTCACTAAAGAACAATTGATCCAGAATAGAGCTGCCTAACATTGGTAAAACATGTCTGCTTAATTTTTTTCTATCTTTTATACTTTATATTAGGTCTTAAAGTCTTTTAACAAACAAAACACCATCAATGTGCAAAGCAGAAGTAAAAACAAGAAGTCTTGAGAGAAAAAAAGGGAAGAAATGTTTGAAATGGAGAAGGAAAAGGGAGGCAAAGGTCAGTGTGTTGGTGGATCAGGATTAGAGGACACAGCCTGACAGGTGCAATCAAATGATTTACGCAGCCGTGATAAAGTGGATGCCGGTGCAGCTGCAGGGGGCAGTTTAAGAATGACGCAAACAATCAGAAAGCCATGAAAAAGAGCTGTAGAGTGTCGGGGCAGCAGGGACTGTGAGTCTTTACTCACTATGGTTGTCAAGAAGGGGTTGCACTGGCTGGTGATCCAGGCCACAAACACAGGTGGTCCTGACAGGCTGGTTCAGACTGGAAACCAGCAGGTCGTGGAGATCCAGAGGAGAGGAGATCGAGGCCTTTTTATGTTTCACAGCAATGGCAGCATTTGTTCTGTTGAGCTCACCCTTTAAGAAGCAGATGTTGAGTCAAAGATAAGGGTCACAAGCACAATCTGTTTCCTCTGGGCCCCACGAAGCCTCTCAGACCACAGTAGTTGGGACAAAACACAACTTCTGCTGTCTGAAAAAAAAAGCCTTGAGAGTTCTTCTCATATGAACCTTGAGGCTGAACACGTTAAATGTTTTTATTGCACTTCAACCGATCATGTAAATGGATTTTCACTGAAGGATAAAGCAGATCTGAGAGTCTTGAGTTACTGACAGTCAACCCTCAGACCTGCTGTTGATACTCTAAGTTTTAATGATGGAGAAATTAAACAGGAGATCTCTAATTGTCACCACAATTGACAAATCATGTTGAAAAGGTTTCTTGAAATCTAAAGTTTTAGTGATCGATGCCAATGCTTAGAATCATATATTATACATCTTTTTGGCAGGTTTCTTGCTGCATAATAGAGCCACATAAAATGGTAAACTAACACAAACCTTTCATTTGTTTTTCAGAGAAAACAGATGCTTTTTGCAGCCGGTGAAATTAAAGCAATTAATCAAAAGTTGCCAGGCAGCTGAGGAGCGATCTGGAAAGTCGGCCTAAAGCTTCATCAAACAGCAGAAAGCTGTTTCATTCTCTAAGTTCATCTCTATCTTAGAGCCTTTTATAGGATCACATTGGATTCCTCGATGATTAAATCTGCTATCTCAACAGCTAACAGAGAGATGATCCCACAGGAAGGCCAGTAGAACAGACCTGAGGCGAGGACTCGTTTAATCCGCTAGCTGGGAAAAGTGTTCTAGTTGTGCGACCTTGTTGTTCTTTATGTGACCTTCTGTGCAGCTTGCACCTCCCTTCTGTATTATTCAGCTTACAAGACAACTTAAAGTTGAACCTGAATTAAAATGTCAGTATCAATTAAGAACCACACACAGGTAACAGAAGGTGAACTCTGAGGAGCTACTGTGTCCTTTAATTTCGATTAAAGTTCATCAGGTTGTCTCAGCTTCATGAAAAATACCATATGCAAAGCCCTTCAAGGAAAAAGACTAATTAAATTCCAATTTTTTTCTTATTTCTCATTGAGGATATCCCAGCAGTGACCAGAGTGGCGCAAATTCACCCTGGAGGGCTCATCAGTCCATCATAGGTCATATTTAAAGAATACCCCCCCCCCCTCGTTTGTGGCCCTGCTTTAACAGGAGAGTAGCTCCTCTCAATTTCCTCTCCTCCTGGTGCACGCATTCATTTACACCCCCCCATGGATTAACAAAGAAAATGATAGAGAAGGGTGGCGGCTCCTCTCCAGCTCTCTCTAATCTGGTGTCAGTGTGGTGCACGTGTGTGGAGGGGATGGGCCAGTCGCACCCCCGCTCCTCCGGAGAGGGGGTGCTACTGCCCTGATATCCTCCTCATTGTCCCTCCTCCCCACATCTCTTGCTCTCTCTCTCCTCATGATTAACCAATTTCATCGCCCTCTACGGTCCGTCGTTTCCTGTTACTTAGATACCAGTTGCCATGATTTGCCTGGACCGCTTGTGTTTCCATGGTGACAGTGTGCCCATCCTGTCATCTCCTTGGCTGCGCCGTCCTGATGGCCTGTAGCCACCCCGGGCCCTGACCCTCAGCTCCCTTCCTCTCTGCCTCATGGTCCCATAAGGCTGTCAGTGTGTGTTCATGTCGCTCTGCAGCCCCACGCCATGTCAGACCCCAACGCAACTTCTGGCTGATCTTCACTGTTGTCGTTGTCTGAGCACGCACCTTCTCCGCGGTATTAAAGAACACGAGAGAGTGAAAGAGGGAGTTCACAAAAGTGAAAAAAAAAAAAGATGTTGAGGAGCATTATGGATGTTTCAGTACTGAGGTTGAATCTTTAGGGCTGCTATTGTTCAAAAATCCCTTTGGCCTTCGTACTGTTTAAATGCCTTGGAGATGTTTTTCCTCTTCATAAGAATCACTAGGATTTTATTCTTTACTTTGTGTGTATACTGCAGCTCCTGGGCTCAAAATGCCAAAGAATACATTTGAACCCAGCACCTGTATGTTCGTGGGCTCTATTTAAACAGCCTTGAATAAAACAACTGAAACATGGAATGTTAACGGACCAGCCTGAACCAGATTGTTTCTGTAAAAATCTATGTGTACAACCAAGCCAATTAAAACCCCGCAGTTTTCTGGGGCAGGGCCACGCTGAGGATCTGGTCTGGGACGGTTCCGTGTCAGGAGGCACAAAGGAGGCTGCATCTCCCGGCTCCACCGTTAGGGGGCAGCACCTCTCAAACGTCACTCATACTTTATCGGTCTAGTTGGATCAACGGCGGCCAATCAGGGTAAAGTTGTTGGCCTAACTGAGGCTGATTCATCCTCTCTCCCCCTCACAGTGCGTCTGCCCCTCTCATTCAGTCTAACACTCGCAGCTCTGTGTCACTGTCTGTCTGTTGGGTTTGAAGCGCCCCCAGCGCCCCAACCACCCACCCCACTGCCCCCTCCAGCCCCGTTGATGCTGTCGACACCTAAAGGACAAGAGTTTGTTCATGTTAAGAGGACTGACCGGTCGGCTTTTTGTCAGCTGTGTAGAAATTTCTGAGGAGATTAACTTTACGCACGTCTGGAAGTTTAGTTACTGAGCTATGTACAAAAGAATGATCACTTCAAAATGTGCTACAGCTCTAAAGAGGCAACAGAGGCCATTTTTCAAAAAGATATTTAAAAATCACAGAAAATGACGTGAAGTCAAATGAACTTAAACGTTATTTTTTGGGGGGAAATATCTGTGCAATACCAAACAAGTCATTTGTTGCCACGGTAATAAAGCCAGCAGTGGTATGAAGAAGACTTATAACTACGTAACGCTTTTGTTGTTGATGTTGTGGAGAAATTTAACCTGATTCGTATTAAATTCCTCTGATTGTGTCACCAGGCTGCACTTGAGGCGCTTGTTATTTCTGAACGTTGGCCACCTCCATGTGAGACAGCCCGTCTCACCACCCTCCAGGACAGGAATTGTCCCCCCCACCGTGCACCTCGGTGGGGGATTGGGAGTGCAATTACAGCAGTTTTGCCCCATTAGGAGTGAGGAGGCGTGACCCTGCCCGCAGGTCTGACAGCCAGTTCTGCTGGAGGATGATCTCTGTGCACGTGAGCATGCACGTTCACGTAAAGGTATGAACATGATTTACTTTAGTAATGTAAAAATCATGGAAAAAAAGCTCCCTCCTTCTTCCTCACCAATGATTTTGTGCATTACTCAACTGTCTCCCCAGTATTCTGAGTTTAATTAATAATTTCATTTTTTTTTCCAAGTTTCTCAATTAGTCTCAGAAGTTTTCCTCTAAGAATTTTAACGTCCACCCAGTCTGGAATTCTAATAGGAAAAACAGTTTGAAACAGTCTTAAAGGTCACAACTCGGTTACAACAATGGCTGTTTGAGTTTACACACAAGCATTTAACCCTTTTGCAGCTTTTCATCATCGAACTCACATCTTGACTGTAAACCTTTCAAAATAAAAGCAATGTGCAGCTGTTTCCTCCCTCGGGGGGTGGAAAGGGGGTGGGGGTGGCCCCTGCATCCAGGCCAGTCCTGCGAACAGATGCAAAACGGAACCGAATGATGAAATGGGACGAAACGACCCTAAAAGGCCTCACGCGCACATACGTGCGGACACACACAGCGACTCGCGCACACGGGGTTTCTTCTGTGCGCCGGGGTGGGGTCGTTTTTGTCCAGCATTCCGTTGTCTGAGTCAGGATGAAGAGATGAGGACGGGGCATCCCACTCACCCTCTGCACGGCCGGAGACTGCTGCGCTGCTGTCATGGCAACAGCAGCAGTCACCAGCAGCAGCAGCAGCAGCAGTATGGCCCTGTAATGCACAGGCCAGGGGGGAGTCTGACACACGCGCGCGCGCGTGCACACACACAAAGAAATAAAGCACAACACACGCAGTTTTCGCGACCCTTTCAGCCTTGACATGAAAGCTTATTTCGTTTTCCAACTTGGCAGCGTCAGGTGGTTTCACGCGTTTCCCTGATAGCCGCCCCGTTTTGTAAAGTTTATTCCAATTTATACACACTTGTAGTTTAACACAACAGGTCGCCTCAGATTTTGATTAGACCGCAGCGCACCTGGAGCCACTCATACAAGCCGGACGAACGTGTGTTTTCCCGCAGGCTTCCGCGTCTCCCAATCGGACACTCGGCCTGTGCGTGACTCGCACCGCAGGCTGTGCTGCAGACGAGGCAGCCCGATGTGGTGGGCTGGAGACAGCCACAGCGAGTCGCATTCAAACAGGTGTGAGGAGCTCAGACGCCCTCCCAGGTGGCGCATGTTGATCGGATACGCGGCCACGCAGGAGCGCATTGTGTTTGCGCCTTTTTAAGGCTCGAGCGACCCGCATCCGAAAATAGTGGTGTTTGTCAGAAAGTAGGTCGATAGGAACCGAAAGCGCCGGGTGTTTCCACGCTTTTGCGTGTGTTCTCTTTTTTTTTTTGCGTGTGTTCTCTTTTTTTTTTTTTTTTTTGGAGGGGGGGTGTTTTTATTGTTTAAAGAGGGCTGTAGACCCCCCCACCCCAGCCTCTCCTTCAGTGGAGACCGTTTACGCACAGGTGGGAGATAACCCGCTCAGCGGATAGGACAGCCCCCCTCTCTGCTCCTCAGCCGATGATGTGAGGAAGTGACATTTTTTACTGCTGCGGCTCGGGACAGCACGGCTCTGCAAACAGGTGTGCTGCTGTCCGGATCACTTTCGCGGGGAAACAAAAGGGAGGTGGCGTCCCGGAACCCACACGGAGAAACCCGGACAGCGGCGAGAACCGGAGGAGGAAAAACCAGCCCGCTCAAGTCTTTTCTTTATTAGCCTGGCTTGTTTGAACGGGTTGAGCCAGGGAAGAGGGAGAGAGGGGGCGATGGCAACGAAAAAGGCGTGCGTGGATGCACCCAAAAGGAGCCGGAGTCCGGTCGTGTTGGAGGCGGAGATGTTCAGTGAATTTCAGGACTGGTGTCTCCGGACATACGGAGACTCCGGTAAAACAAAGACCGTCACCCGGCGAAAATATAACAAAATCATGCAAACGCTGTTGCAGAACGACGAGTCGGACGGCGTTTACATCGACAACAGCCACATCAACGCCAAATTTAAATTTTGGGTGAAGTCTAAAGGATTTCAGGTCGGGACCAACGTGTTGGGAGAGCACAACAAGAAAGGAGCTCCGGGAAAACCGGTCCTGTACGTCCCGGTCAAGTCAACGGTAAAGTGTGTGCGTGTGTTTCTCTCTGTGCCTGTGTGTGCGCGTACGTGCCCATTAGATGTCCCGTCACCGTATTTAAGTTGTCTTTATTTCGGGCTGCACACACGCACCGTGCCACATAATTCAAACGGCAACTTAACCATGTTTCGCCGTCCCGGCTCGCCCTCGTCTTTCCCCATAAAGCTCCACTTTGTCCACATCCCAACCAGAACAGCCCTACTCTCATCTCTTGCTGCCATAGCAACGCCGGTGCCTCCTGGCAGTGGCGGCTATAAAGGTAGACTATCATGCATGTCCATCTCACGAGTGAGGCCGAAGTCTTGGTGCGCCGCCGGGCGTAAAGCATCACTTAATCGACTATTGACAGCATTTAGTTTGTTCAGGTCCTGTAGCCCGATATGATGATGATGAGGACGAGGATGATGATGATGACGATTATGATAATGGTGGTGGTGGTGGTGGTGTATGCGCACGCGGATGCAATGGCATGCTCTTGGGGCGGTATGTCAGGACACTCCCGTGTGTTCTTTGGAGGACTAGATTATATTTAGAGCAACTTGGAAGGTGACAGATTGACCTTTTCAGCTGCGCGACTCAGCGGGTTCAAATCCCACTGAATGATTGCGCGCGCGCCCTGGCTGTCCCGTCCGAACCCAGTATCCAGAATGCGCCTGCGAACGGCACGACTCATTTTTTTCCTCGGATATCGAGTCACCAAAGGCACTGGATGTGTCATTTCCGTGGCTGCGCGGCTGCCAGCCGGAGTCTCGGTGTTTGCGCCCACTTTTCATTGTCCTGGGCGGGATGCAAATCGCGGCTCGAAGGCACTCGTTGCTCTGGCAACACCTGTGCAGCCCAGGATAGTCTGCATCTGTCGCATCTCATTGTGCGCGTTCCGACACCGAGCCCCCACGACTATATTCAAAGGTACCTTTGAAAGGGGATATTTTTATTAAGGGAAAAAAAACCCTTTTTAGTTGAGCCTGGCTGCTGTGCGTAATTGGGCGATCATGTGAGCGACCGTTGCGGAAACAAAAGGCTCTGCGCGGGACTGATAGCGACGCACGCTCGCAGCCAGTGCACACAGTTGAGCTGTACACGCCGAATGTGTCCTGATGATGTGATGATGGGGTCTGAGGGAGGTCAAAACGCTCCTCATCCCGCCGGATGTCGCAAAGACGGCACGTGTTCCAACGTTGTTTTAAACAAAAGAATACCTGACACACAACACGCATGTTTATGTCACATCGCCTCCCCGTGGGGTGTCTCCAACAGGCCTCTGGGGGGCCGTTCTCCCGTCCTCCCCCCGTCCCTTCTGGGACTTCCCTGGACCATTTATAGGGGCTTTGATTGGGAAGGGCACCGATCCCTCCACAGGTGTCATACCTGTGATGATGCAAAATTTGGATTTGGGATGACTCCTTTTACAAAGCTGCTATGATCTCTAATATCATGCTGCCCCCGGGGCTGAGAGGGCAGGTGCGATGTGTCTCCGCAGGTGCAGATGGCGTTGCTGATTGGCTTTTGTGTCTGGCTTCTGTCAGTTCTTGTCTTGTGGGCTCAGCCCGACTCCTCGGGAGCTGAAACCATCCTCAGTTGTCACATTTGGAATCCCGTGCCCCGTTGTCTAATTGAGACGGGCGCGCGGGCTTTGTAGCTAATATCAAGGCAGGGGGAGGCCTCCCCCCTGATTCAGCTCCACTTGGGAAATTCAAACAACAAACAAAATATTATCTAATCCAAGCCGCTTCCGGTGATCCGAAATCAAAGAACGGACGCGTGCGGCTGTTGCGGAACACCACTCTCGTTCCACTGCGGATCATCCTGGGTGGAGAAGTGACACAGACGCAAACAGACACACAAACATGCGCACATAATGGTCACACGGCTGCAGGGCAGGGGGTGTGTCTCTGGAGCCTGTGCAGTGGAAGCCCGGCTGCAGCTGCTCTCAGGGTGTGCCAAGTTTCTGTAAGGGGGCATGCATGGGGCTAAATGACGGGAGGGAGCGTGGGTGGGGGCAGGGATGGAAGCTGGCTGATGTGCAGACAGAGAGGGTCTCTTCTGTGTGTCAGTGAAGCACACAAGGCAGCTACAGTGTGTGCTGGGACAGAGAGGCCTCCTTTCACCGTCCACAATTATTTTCTTTCCATGTTGTGTGTCGCATTTCGGTCCTGCCGCCTGTCTCCTTGTTACCGCGCCGCGCTCGGAGAACCCAGCAGCCTTCAGTGTGGAGATGCAACCTCGTTTAGCTCTCATTATGTCCTGATTAGAGGATGCTACAGAGGAGGAGGGGAGGACCAGAAACAGGCAGAGATGCGCCGCCGAGCTGCGCACACTATCACCACAAGGCCTCGCAGAGATGAAGCGTGTCCGAGTGCGGCGAGTTTAAAAGCGACACTTAAATTGTTGGCGTACTTCCTTTTGGCCGACCGCGCTGCAAAGAAAAAGGAAAAAAAGATGTAATAATTGGAAGCTGTTGCTTTTTGTTGCCATGTCAACTGAAATCTGTAAACACCTCGCACAAAGGTGGACGCGTTCTCGCGCCGCGATGTTTAAAGTGCTTTTTTTGCGGGGAAATCGTGCTTTTATGAAGAGTGCACAATGAAAACCAAGCCTGACCCAAAATACCCATATAGCTGGGTTAATCCTAAAATACAAATAAATGAATCAATGTTTCTCCTTAATGTTCCTCCTTAATTGTGTTGTGGCTCAGTTATGAAATTTGGGGGGGGGCTGGGTTTTTTGGGGGGGTAAAACTATAAATTAAATCTAGTTCAGGGATTCCTGGTTGATTCTAAACATCGTAGTTGAGATAATTGCTACCAATCAAACTAAACTTAGGTCACAATCCAACAGCAAAGAGTCAATTTAGCCAGAAATATGGTGGCATCCTTCGAAGTGTTGCAGCAGAACCAGAGAAATGCAACATATGGTTCGTACTTAGTCACATTTCCTGTTAAATATGCTGGGAAAAGGGGGAAAATTCACATAGAAGCAGGTCAGAAGTACAGACGACGAACGTGCTACTGACTCATTTTATTTCAGTTTTAATTCAGTGTGTTTCCAACAACAACAAAAGATCAGTTGAATAATTAAGAATAATCCTGGTCTTAATTGGTAATGAAACAATGGCAGCAGCCTGAAAGAGTGAGGACAGAATCAAAAGGTCGTATAATGAGGATTTAAGGAACCGTTTGGAGCCCACAACTGCAATTCCCAATTTGTGTCTTGGAAAATCTACCTTCAACGTCTGCGAGCGCCAGGACAGAAGAGGGAGATCCTCATTATTATCTGGTTAATTAGCCCACCTTTCCTCCCCCGAGACCTCCTCCTTTCAGGAAGGGGCCACAGAGTCCAAACAGGCCAGATAATTCAGCAGCAGTTTTCACCTACAGGATCCTCAAGCGTGCGAGCGCGTCCAACCTGCTCGCCATCCGTCCCGAACCAGAATCCCCCGGTGCCGACTGGACCTGCCGTTGTAAAGGTCAGACTAGGATCTTTCTGGGGTTTCTGACTTTGGACGCAAACGGGATGACGAAACCCGTCCCTGCACGTGTGTGCGGCAGTTTGCTGTGCGTGCGTGCGCGCGCACGTGCGCGCGTGTGCTTGTACAAAGAGGGGGTCGGCGATAGCATGCTCTGTGTTTCCTCCCTTCAGCACCCTCTCTGTTGCCATGGAGAGACCGTTCTTTGCTTTCCCATAGGAGGAGAAATTAACACCATTTTTAACTGGCCCGGGGGCCTCCCCCCTGTCTGTGTGGGAGATAGTCTGGAGTTCTGCACTGCACACACACACACACACACACACACACACACACACACACACACGCACACACACACACACGCACGGAGCAATAATCTCCATAACGCTCCGCTTCTGTCATTTGTAATACTTTTACAAGGCCAACATCTAACGAACTGGGACAGTCTGATAATGGCCGGGAAATGGCGAGATGGACTCGGGGACGTGACGATGTACGCGGGAGACATTTGCATATAACATTTTGCGTCCGTTGCTGGAACGTCAACAGTCTGCGGGGCCGGTGGGACCGTCTGCAGCTCAGCTGGATACCAAGATGTCACACACTCTATCAAATAATTCTAATCCTGGGAGTAGTCGAGAGGAGAACACACACACACACACACACACACACACACACACACACACAAATCAGCCGTTGTAGAACACCTAATGTGGATTTAATGACCAAGGGTTTTTCTTCTGTGAGAGAGGAGGATGGTGAAAACAAAGGAAAGGGGTCAAGATTGATATAAAACTGGCCTTCCTGTCACAAACGCCTCCGTCTTCCTTCTTTCACACAAACACATTTTCCATTTCTTTGGGACGTTCATTTCCTGGAGACCTTACGAACTCTTGTATCTTTGACTTCAATCAGGCCTTTGTCCCCGTGGGTCCCGACACGTAACATCCAAAACATTTCATTTCATTTTTGCACATTTGTATAACTCGTTCTAATATCTAGATCTCCCTCGATAAATATTGAATGCATAAATCAAATATAACATCGATATTCATAAGATTGCCTCAAAGGGGCCTATTTGCCAGAAATACTCAATCTTAATATCATCCACATTATCACAAAAACCACATTTTACCCAACTTCCCAAAGATCCGTTATGTTGGATTAATCATGTGCCAGAAATTCTTTTTTTTTCTGCTTTATTTAAACAGCGTCGGTTACAATCAGCGTTGTCTCCAGGCGCTTCACCTGAACCCAGAGTCTGACCCCCTGACGTAGCAACAGTCAGGAAAATCCCCCTTTCACAGCAACCATCCACCAGGGGAGCCCTTCTGAGATGCTCCCGTAGGACAGTTCTGATAGTTGGACCTGAACCACTAACACTAATAATAAAAGCCCTTTTAGCCCCTGATGGTGGTGCTACATGTTCTAAGAACCACTGAGTAGTTCCTCCTGTGGCCTTTTGTCCACAGCGTGTCTCCGGGCCGTAACCTCCATAAAGAGATTTATGTCCCGACACTGGGAGTAATACACACCTTTCACACACACACACACACGCATGCATGCACGCTGACGCACGAACGTGCAACACAGGCTTTGTTCCATTTTGTGTCCATTAGCCCGGCTGATAGGTTTACAGAGGAAAGAGGGGCCTTGAACAGATGACCTGTTGTCACATCTGCAGTCAGATAATCTGAGTCATGAGTACTGTTGACACGACTGTCTTTTGTACACGCGCGCGCACACACGTGGACACACAGGGAGTACCTGCGCACGCATTTCCGCAACGGTGAGATTCCCAACGTCGTCTCCTGGAGCCAAATTCACACATTTATGGATATTTGTTCGGTGACGAGCTCATTTGTGCCGCGATGCACTTCTTCCACCTTCGTCGGCCTGTCGCTCTGACCCAGCTGCCTCCTCCTCCTCCTCCTGACCTGCCTCTGTGCAGGACTGCTCCGCTCTGCTCCAGCGTGTGTGTGTGTGTGTGTGTGTGTGTGTGTGTGTGTGACTGCCAGCGGGGGTGGGGGCAGTCGACTCAACCCCTCCAGTCTCCTAGCAACAGAGTGGTTTGGTGCGGGACAGGGGATGGGGGCTGGTCTGTACGGTGGCTGGGGAAGAGCAAAGTCCTCCAGGATTAGAAAGATAGAGGGAAGGAGGGAAAAGAGGAGGAGGAAGGCGAGAGTTTTGCCGGCGATCAGGGACGCGAACACGTCTCCTTTGCTCTTTAAAAATGGCACCGCTGATGAGACCAAATATCTGGTGAGCGCTGTTCAACAGCTGTTCTCCTCTGAGATGATTCTGTCGGGGCTGCCTGGTGGATTCGTGCTGCACTTTAAAACAAACAAGCACACGCACGCACACACACACACACACACACACACACACACGGAGCCTCTTCTGAGGTGAATGTTTAACTCCACTCGTGCTGACTCCTGTTTGCAATCTAAAAGGTTAAAGGCGCAGGGAGGGGCCCCTGCGGACTTTACGTAACCGGCGCCGTAGAAATCCACATTCTGTGTTCTTCGGTAGCCATGAGCGAGGCTAAACTGGTCAAACAGAGGAAATAGTTCAACCTCACCAAACTGATTCACAGGGCGGCTGCCTGGTGTAATAACACCTTCTCAGCAGAATATCTGAGTGTGTGTTCTGGATGTTTTGTTGGGGAGAATTCACCAGAGGAGGCTGCCGCGGTGTGGGTGCGCCGCACACCCCACAGTGGTATGAGATTATCTAAATCCAGCATGAATGGACCTGACACTATTGTCCCAGGCAGCAGCAGCAGCAGCAGCGGCGGTGGCGGTGGCGGCGGCGGCGGTGATGTCACGGGGTGAAAGATGACGATACCTCCAAGTGCGATTACAGATGTGATGATGAGGTGGAGGATCGCTATTATTTCATTTATTATCATTACATTTAGCCCGTGCTGACAGGGGAGAGCGGCTGAAAAGGGAAAGGGAGAGACGGGGTCGGATTAAAACAAACCCGCTCGGTGAGCTGGTTTTAGTTGCCATGGCAACGATCATTACCTCGCACTTGGGAGAGCAGGAGCAAGGAGAGAGAGGAGGAGGAGGAGGAGGAGGAAGAGGAGGGGAGAAAGGAAGAAAGACGGGACGGAGGTTAGGGTATGAAGACGCGGAGGCTGGACGGGGGAAAAGGAGAGATTTCAGATCCATGGGAGGTGTGATGAAATGTCAAAGAGGGGAGGAAAAGTGCAATCGTCAACGCCGGGGGGACAACTTTCCCAAGCCAGGACACCCCCCCCCCAACCTCCGGGAAATTCTCGACCTCTGGGTCTGGGAGTCAGAGCAAACAAACAAACTAAATTATTAAATCATTCACCTCCCTGGGATGGTGACTCGCACACTCGTCGAACAAAGTGCGAGGAGGGCCCGATGCAGAGAGAGCAGGAAAATCCCATGTGCACGGTGCCGCGGAAGGGGGCTGTTGTCCTGGCGATCCCACTTGTGCTGCGCGTCACATGACCCTTTGCCCGGCACACCTGCCCGGGAGAAATCAGTGGCAGTTTCTATGGCGACAGGGTCAGGCAGAATGAGCGCCAGAGGTGGTGGTAGGAGGGACTGTCGGGCCTGTTCCAAGTGTGGACTGTTATTTTTAATCGCCGCGGCGACCAGGCGCCTCGGACGCGCTGTAACGCGTGCGTTACTACGGTCGCTGCCTTTCTCACAACAAATTCCATCTCAACGGACACCGTCAACAATAAACGCTATGAGCAAACGTGGCGCGTTCAGGTGGAACGTGCGCATAAACCCGGGTCTCCCGCTGTGTTTCAGTGCTCGGACGGGAATTCGGCTCAAGAAAACTCCTCCCTGAAGCGAGTGGCGGTGGTGGAGGACTTCTTCGACATCATCTATGCCATGCACGTGGAGATGGGGGCCGACCCCGGCAGGGCGCCCAAGCACGCAGGCCAGAAGAAAACCTATAAGGCGGTAAGTTTACATGTGCTGGAAGCGGCGCAACAGTGAGTGGTGGCTTGTTTGTTGGGCGGTATTTTCTCTCTGCTGCCACCAGGTGGCCGGGGTTGTTTTCACTGGTAGCGTCTTTCAGCCAGACCATAAAGAAAAACAGAAAACACAGAGGTTATGGAAGCAAAAAAAGCCCCCCCAAATCATGCAAGCAAACCCAGAGAACAGCAGAACTGACGTCTTTAGTCATGTATTTTAAACGTGAAAGCATGCTGCCTCCTGAACGTATCATTTTTAGCATCGGGAGTTTCCAAGGGAACCACGAACCGTCTTAACCGGGAAAATACTTGCACACGTCTCTGGAACAAAGGCAGCAGAGAAGGTGTCGGCTGTGGTGTCCTGACAAATCAAAAGGCTTTGCGAGAAGCCGTAGAACCCTGTCGGGAGGGGGTGGGGGGGTTAGCAGGACTTTGGTACCCCTGTTCCCTTCCCTCCGGAGCCTCAGGACTAAAAAAATAATAATAATCATGGAGCCAGTTCTTCCTGCCCCGTAGAGAGGTCCTGTCACGTCTCATACAGTGTACCCTTTTGAGGAGGCAGCATCATTGGGGCAGGGCATAATATGGAACTGTCACTGTGGCCTTCTGGGAGGTGCACGCTCCTCTGGGTGGCCTTTCTCTCTCAGCAGCCCCCAAGGGGCAATGAGGGGTGGGGTGAGGGCTTGGCAAAGGCGGCGATGGCAGGCCAGTGGGGGTGGGCACCCCCCCGCTGAGTCCCCATGGTCACGTGAAGGTCGCATTTTGCAGGGAAACGCCGGAGGGTGGTGATCAGAGGAGGGTGGCTGAGACAGAGGTGCAGATGAGCCAGCAGCACCTGAGCGAGGAGAGGAGGGGAGGGAACGAAGGCGCCGTTTAGGTCTGAGAGTGGAAATATGTGCAGGGCCGCAGCTGAAACCAGGCCATCCGCAGGCATGAGACGGCGCCCGGGGGGCTTAATTCCTCCTCATGTCACGCGGAGATAACGCAGAATCCCCCAACTCCCAACTTTCCCTCTTGCACAGCACAATAAAACCTGCACACATGTGCTCAGCGAGCCGCTGCTGCCATTTTAACCCACTCTCCTCCGCTCGCTCCGCTGGCACAGATCGCCGAGACCTACGCCTTCCTGCCCAGGGAGGCGGTGACTCGCTTCCTAATGAGCTGTGGAGAGTGTCAGAAGAGGATGCACATCAACCCCAGCACGGCAGAGTTCAAAGGTAACGCCTCGCACGCACGCCCCGACCCGCCGGACGGTCCGCTAATCCGGGACTTTAATCGATATGTGACATTTTTGAAACTAACCTTTAAGAGAGGACAGAGTTAATTGCTACATTTTGATCCACGTTTAACGGCGTAATTTTACTGGTTGTCTCTTAAAGCCACCGTCACCGGTATAAGATACTATAATATAGAATGTGATGCCAAAAGATCTAGAGAAATGTTGACAAAAAGAGTGATTTTTTTTTTAACCCGCCACCCAATCAGTTGAACTGATTATCTCATTAGTCTGGGTGTGCGTGTGCACGAGCGCGTGCATGGATAAGCCATGATGTCAGAAAGGCTCCACATCTTTGACCCTCTCGACTACATGGTCCCTCTAGTGGCCGGTGTTAGAACTGCAGGCAGCACTGACATTGCTACAATTCTATATGATTATTTTTTTTTCCCTCTTTGTGTTCTATTTATTGTATCAGTTTTCAATTTGCCTTCAAACCCTCCAAACAAATATGACACTGCTTTGGCTTGAGGCTTCACATTTCATTCTGCGATCATTTGGTTAAATCAAAATTTCATTTTCATAATTATTCCCAAATAAGGGGTTTGGTAAGTTGTTGAGCTGTTTAATTAAGTCAGCATCACATTTCCCACAGTAATAGCCCCAGAATCAGACAATTCCCCGGGTAATTATCAAAACCAAAGTACTTTATGCATCAAAAGCTGTCGTAGACCTATTTTTTCAGAGCATGCGTTCACGATTTGAAACTTTATCTTAGGGTGTTTTCTTTGCCTAAGCTTTGTGTGTGTGTGCTTCATAAAAAGAGATCGTTTGTAAAGTTTAATATTTAAATTCCCCCCCCCCCCCCCCATCTGCTATATCAACATTTGATATTGCGTCTTGACAGAAAACGACAGGCCCACGTCGCTGGTCCCGGACCTCATCGACTACAACATGCCCCTTACTGCCACCTACCTGAAGCAAATGAAACTGCAGTGCAGGACGTCCACCGAGAGGGTGAGTTCTTCTCTCAGCAGGCAGGGGCAGATCAGCGTCCTGACAGGTTATTCGATTAAAGCCAGCCCACGGATGACATCTGCTCTTCACTCTAATCCAACTAGTATCGACAGCCGATGTGATTATTTGCTTTTTCGGGCTCCTCGTGGCTGCGGTGGGGGGGGGGGAGGGATAACTTTTAATTCGGTGTTAGAGAATGAGAGGGGTCCTCTCATCAGCTGGGAGGAGGAGCTGAGATGAGGATTAGGAAAGTGGGGGTGACGTCACACCGAGACCACTCCCCACGGGTGAGTGTGACCGAAAGAGTCAGAGCGCCTCCGTCACTGTCAGTCTCTCCCCGTGACGCTGACCGCGTCCCCCGCTCGGGCCTGATTGGGATTATCCAGACCCAGACTGAGATTTGTAGGTGAGTACCACCGAACGCATGGCGGACTGTCGGACGCATCCGTGCAAGGGCTGCGAGGCGGCGGTCAGAGGGTCCCTCCGCCGTCGGCTTGCTCCGTTTAAGTCGTTAGCTCGGTGACTCTGAGTGTTGACGCGTCAGGTGATGTTAGAGCTGAACATGTGATGTCGGGACACTAAAGTTTACCGTGAAACACTTCTGGGCGCTGGGGTGGCTGCAGGTTCGAATCCCTCCCCAAATTTGTCACTTCCCCAAAGTGTGGACATTTCCCAGCACTTGAAAACTGTAATTAACCCCCCCACATACCCCCAACCCCCCCTTGTCTCCCTCTGTAATGCTCACTTGGTACCTAATGGAGCTGTCACTGAGCATTTTGGCCCCCCCTCCAAAACCTCTTACTGAGGGGCGCGTGCATATTCCCGGGAGATTAGGCCCATTTCGGTGCTCTTGCGGGGGGAATGATGAGATGACGAGATGCGTTTTCTGCTCTGATTCCATCACGCTGTGGTAGCTTCGCTCCTGCCAGCTGATACATGGCGTCGTGCACGGGGGGGGGCAGAAGGATGACACCATTTAGCCCGAGATGGTTTCTGTAGTTTGAAGGGAAAAGCTCAGCCGGGGAATGAAAGATTATTCCGCCCTCCTTTGCTAATCCTAACCCGCTAACCCCCGTGTTTACGGCCACGTTTGAGGCTGGAAGCAGGGCGCAAATAAGTGTGTTGGTCAACACGGGGGCTTCTGGATTCCAGCGTGGTTCTTAGAATTAATTGGAATCAATCTGAAGTGCCATTTTTTCCTTGACTGACACAGTAACGTGATGCATAAGCTTTTCCAGAAATGGTTCTTATGGGAGTAACGCCTGACAAATGTAACCTGTCCATATTTGCTCTTCACTGACCCCCGTAGGTGGTTTAGGATGGATATTCAATCCCTGTGATCTGCCGTGCCAACACTAGATGGCACCAAATCTCCCTACACTGAACATTAGCACATTAGCCTTGTCATTAGCCTTGTCATTAGCCTTGTCATTTCACTGCCAGTGCAGCAAACATGCAGACGCTCGATTAAAGACTGCTGTTTTAGCTAACACATCTCTTTGCTCTACCCCCAAACGCGCCGCAGGATGACAGCTCCGTTAGCAGCGAGGACATGAACAACGCCGAGCCCACGTGGGTCACGGCTGAGCAGCCCCCAGTGCCTCATCCCAGTCCGCCTAATGGAGTCGGCAACCCAAAGGCCGCCGTTAAAGAAGAGGAAGGTAAGAGGACCACACATTGAATAGGTGCCCCCACGGGTACCGATATTGTCCGTATTGTTGGTTCATCCCAGAATATTAAGGTAAGCTTGTGCGTAGCGGGAGGCAGATTTGGAGCGATGCAGGAAACAGCTTGTCTCCTTCTTAGTGGACTAATCCAAACAAATCCACTCTTCCAGGGGGTGGGACACCACCGCAGCCCCAATCCTCCCTGCACCCCTTTCCTCTCAGGGTACAGGGCTTTGGGAAGTGGGACAAAGGCCGATGCCATCCCACAGAGATTAGAAATCATTACGGAAGACTTAAGAAAGAAGGATGGATTCATTTCTTGGATAATCGATCGTGTATTTTAAAGGGGGAGGGGTCCCTCTTCTTATGTCTCCAGTCCCATTATTTTTACCCAGGAAGTTTTTGCTCCCGCCCATCCTCACCCTCCCCACTCTTCATCTCCTCAGATCCCCTCCCTTCCCCGTCTCCCCTAACTTTCATTCATCCTGACAGTTGACCCCGATACCGTCTTAAACTGTTTTGCGAGGTGGGGCAGGGAAGCCCCTCCCCCTGTGGCTCGGCTCTTGCGCAACCACATGTGAGCTAGCTGATAGCAAATGTCCGTGAGCCTCATCTCTCCGCCTTGGTTTTCATCCCGGACAGATGACAGTTCGTCGGAGAGCAGCGGCGCTAACAGGCTCCCGGCCTTGACCTCGCCGGAGGCCCTGGCTGCGGCTGGGAACCCCCCAGATGGTGGGGCCCCCTATATGGAGGTGGCAGAAAATGGGCTGAGCGCTCCCCTGGATTTCAGCACCACCTCGCCCTCGTCGTCCTCAGAGGACCAGCAGATGGTCAATCTAAGCGAGCGACTGCTGCCCGCGGGGAGCTCGCCCCCCAACTCGTACACCGCGGACGCCAACAGGAAGTACCCAGTCAAAGCAGACTATCCCAGCAAGGTAAGACCCTCTTAACTTTTGGAGTAACGGACTCGACAATATCGCTCAATCGTCATTTTCTTTGGCTCCTTCCGACCTTTGCAGTCGCCGCCGTACAGCTCAGGGAGCTACGACTCTGTGAAAACTGACGTGGGAATGAGCGCCGAGGACTTGTCCTCCGGCCGGGCGCAGATCATCGACGACGACGACGACGATCACGACGACCACGATGACAGCGACAAGATCAACGACGCCGAGGGCATGGACCCCGAGAGGCTGAAAGCCTTCAATGTAAGTCGGCGCTCGGGCTTGTTTCTTTGAACCTCTGGAGCTCCGAAAAACCGTTAAAACATTGTAAAAAGGAAACTGGAATATTTGTTACACGTTTATAACAAATGTCAGATTAGAGGCGCCGTCCAGTTGTTGGTTTTTAACCTGAATCTGTTAAAAAAAATCATTCGGTTTGCAGCTGATTGAAGAAACAAACAGCCGGTCTGATTCCATTTCCATCACCTCCCCCCTCCTGCTTTATCCTCTCTCCTTCCACTCCACCTCTAATGCTCCCCCATCCTCTTTTGTTTTCGTCCGTCACTCACCCCCCTCCGTATCTCTCTCTCTCTCTCGCCCCTGTCCCATTTTTCTGCTCTACATCCCCGCTCCCCCCCCCCGCCCGCTAGATGTTTGTGCGTCTCTTCGTGGATGAGAATCTGGACCGCATGGTGCCGATATCCAAGCAGCCCAAGGAGAAGATCCAGGCCATCATCGAGTCCTGCAGCCGCCAGTTCCCAGAGTTCCAGGAGCGCTCGCGCAAACGCATCCGCACCTACCTCAAATCCTGCCGCCGCATGAAAAAAGGCGGCTTTGAGGTAAGAATGCTAACCTGGAAAGACATTCGGACCCTGGAAAGGCAGAGTCTCACGCTGTGTCGCCAGCAGATCCGACCGACACCTCCTCACCTCACCTCCGCCATCGCCGAGAACATCCTCGCCGCTGCCTGCGACAACGAATCCCGAAATGCTGCCAAGAGGATGCGCCTTGACGTCTACCCGGCGACGGTAAATGTCGCTAATACCCGCGTTCGGAGTTGTGTCGTCAGCGGCGAGGCTAAATCAGTCCGTTTTTGTGGGCCAGGATGAATCGGCACCGGTGGACAAGTCAAACCTGAGGGACCCCGTCTCCGTGGCCCCGTCAGGCTTCTCCATCTCTGGGGCAGCGTTTGCCCAGGACCAGCTCTACACCAACGGAGGCCTCAACTACACCCTGCGAGGGTACGCGACAGTTGCCGGCACCCAGAACACCGGTGCCGCACAAACCAACGGTGAGCTGCTTTAGCATTTAGCCGAGGCGAACTCAGCGTCAGCCTCACGGCGCTAGCATGCTAACCCTCAACTTCTCCCGGCAGGTCCCACGGATCTGAGTATGAAGTCCATCGGCCCAAACTCGTCCAGCACAAACAGTCACGGTCAAGGAGGCGGAGGCGGCGGCGGCGGCGCCTCGGCCCAGCTAAGCCCCCCGGAGGTCACGGCGGTGCGGCAGCTGATCGCGGGATACCGAGAGTCGGCTGCGTTCCTGCTGCGCTCGGCAGACGAGCTGGAGAGCCTGATCCTGCAGCAGAACTGAGCCCGGGCCAGCCCGTGGCGAGCCCTTCCCAGTGGTGTACTGGGGCAGGCGCACGCGCAGAGACACAAACCAGTGTTGGGCCCTGTAGGTACGCTTTCTTTATGTGTTCTGACATGTTTGTGTGTGGACGGGACAGAACCTCCGGTTTACTTTGACCTCGGTGCCCTGTTATCAGTTCATGTCTTTTCACGCCATCCTACCACTTCGACCTCCATTTGTCTCAGGAAGCAATGTGGAAAAAAGAGCTCTGTGCTGGTGGTGGTGGGGGGGGGGGGGGGGGTGCGGTTGGGGTGGGGGGGTCGGTTTGTTTTTGCATCGGACAAATCAGTTGGTTGAATAGCAGCAACTTAGAGAGAAGTGTTTCAAAAGTGTAACACGGAGGTCTGGGTTTATCCTGAATCTGCATTGCTTTCTAGACGAATCGCTGCTACATTCCACCGACCCAACGCGGGTCGGCCCGGTCCGTCACGGTCGTGTGTTCGAAGCTTCCTCGCCGTTCGCTCAAAAGGAAAACAAAAGAAAAACACTCTTGTGAAACGAGATCATTTGGAAGGAAACGTGTGCCGACAACTGTCAGGGATTGAAAATGAGATTATGGATTAGACAAATAGAGGAAAAAGGTGCAATACTGACGATAATCAGTGATGCAAATTACCCACAATCCTCCACCTGCGGTATCCTGCGCAGCGTTGTAGCCGATTTCAATGTCGTCTGTGGTGGATCTTTACTGTTAACCTCACCGCCAGGCACTTTGGTGTGTTGGGACGAGCCTTCCTCGATGGTCATGTGATCCCGGGGTGGTCATGTGATCCCGGGGTGGTCATGTGACACAATCGTCCCGTGAGTTTGGTTTTTTTTTTTTAAGCTAAAACATCCAGAAATGTGCTCACGAGAGTCAAACCAACACAGCATCTATGTGTGTGTGTGTGTGTGTGTGTGTGTGTGTGTGTGTGTGTGAGAGAGAGAGAGACCACGTCTTTACTCATTAATGTCATCTGTTTAACACACACAGTGTTTGAAAAGAAGCATGAGACAATCTTTGAAAAAGATGTAATCACATCACAGTTTACTCCCAGTGTGTGTGTGTGTTCGTGTGTGTGTGTGTGTGTGTGTGTGTGTGTGTTCTGAGGGCACATGAGAGCACTCAAAGTGGATCTACAGAGCACAGTCTCACAATTTTACTAGTAAGTCACTCAGCACAAACACAGTCGTGTGTGTATGTGTGTGTGTATGTATGTGTGTGTGTGTGTGTGTATGCGTGTGTGTGTGTGTGTGTGTGTGTGTTTATTTCATCTGTTGATCTCTTTGTATTGCTAATGTGTCAAAGTTCTGTTCAAGTGACCCAGTTTGTCCAACATCAGTCTGTGAATCAAACATTCCAAACAAGGACTCAAGCAGCCAGAGAGATATTATATTTCTGTACTTATCACAAATCTATCAAATCTAGCGGTTATTTATCACGACTCGGTACTTTTCGCCTCCGTCACGGTCAGATTTACGCCTCATTCCACCGTTTGGGTTCGTGTCGCGTTCGCATTTAAATGAACTATTGCAAGTTTGGAAGCACTTTATCGCTCAGGATTCAGGACGGTGATGTGAGTGTGTCTTTACCTCATTGGGATGTCAGGAGCAGCCGTCCATCCACTGTGGCTCCAGGAGAACCGGGGCGGGACGGATCCGTCCCAAAGGGCCGGTCTGGGTGTACAGGTTCGTTTAAAGGAACCTTCGCGGGGGGGGGGAACCATCGAGAGCAGCGGTCTGCAGAACTGGGGGGGTCAAACGCAGATGTTGGTGGGACCTGTCGTCCTCATAGACGTCTTCCTCATCCTCTCCAACCCGCTCGTTTCCACGCTCACCCGTCCGGCTCAGCGAGGCCTCTTTGACCCGGTTTTGACGGCCCCAACCCGCTCCGAGCACCGTTTCAGCCGGAGTCACCGTCGCGTTCTTTTGGTTCCCGCGGATTCTTTTCCTCCAGCCGGACCGTGTAAACTATTGGTGTTGGTTAAAAATGCCCTGGTAGCTTGTGGATTGCTAAAGTGGTCAGATAAATGTACTGTATAGCTGTACAAAGAGTGATAAAAGATGTTTTAGACCTTCTTTTTTTTTCTTTTTCTGTGGGTACAGCGCTGTTAAGAAAAAAAAATCCAAGTGGTTTTGGCCCTTGCCTGTTCTAACTTATCATTTGGTGGTGGTCTGTGTTATTGTTATTTATCTGATTTCAATCGTTGCCTCTCCTGCACTGATAAAGACTGTAGCTCCGTGCAGGAGGTTGTACTGTAAACCTGTGTGAAGCTTTGTATCCCCCCCCCCCTCTGGTTTTTGGACTCAGTGGAAGTGTGATGTTTACATGTACAGTTTCTCTGAATACTTCTCTTTTTTTCCCAAGTTTTCTTCTTTTATTCTCACCTGAACGCCAAAATCTGTGTACATCCGCCCAGATATTTCTCCTCCTGTAGCTTCATCGCATCCTGTGTGGACGTGAACCCCCCCCCCCCTTCCTCTTCGGTGGGCAGAGTGTGCCGGGTGTTGTGGCTTTGGGGGCTCCTTAAATTGCTCCTAAAAGAGGGAGCAGGGAAACTTTTCCAGGCGGACCAGAGAAGAGATATTAGGAATCAATCAAACGGTTCTGGATTATTGATCGTGGCCTGGAGGGAGACGGGCAGGGTGTCGATAACACTTGAAGTGCTTAAAGTCTTTAAATAGGAAAACTCCTCGTCCTTGACCCAACTGGTACCCTGGAAGGTACCCTTTGACCTGTTTTAATATCTCCTCGGTAACACAAAAGCCATTCCCCTTTCCTGGCCTTTCAAGGGGGAACCCATAAACCTCAGGAAATGCTGATTCTCCAACTTTAGTTTTTCTTCACTAATTTCTTCTGAAATGAGATTTAATTCTCTAGCGACAAAAAAAAAACCATTCACATTTATATGAGATGTCTATTGTTTTGTACATTTATCTTTGTGATTTAAAAGTGGAGCTTTTTTCCAGTAACTGTGACTTAATATTTTCTTTGTCCGTTTGTTTTTTCTTGAAGTGTATATGGGTATGGATATTTATTAGTGGATGTGAAACAACAAAAAGACAAAAGAAAACGTTTGAACCTGTTTCATTTGTATGTTTCATGCAAACCTGTCCAGGTGAGATTCTCTCTGCCTCTTACATATCACTAATGAGGGACCTGTGTTTGTTTGGAAATAGCGCTTTTTCAGTGTTGCATCAACGCAATGAGAAAAAAAAAGTGGCTCTTCTCTCCTGAGATGTCAGTAATTGAATAAAATAGTGCGATGAGCTATCTGAACCCCCCTGTGCTGTCCTTTTATTTAAAGTCTTCAGTCAGTCACGTCGCCACAGAGAAAACAGCAAATCTGCGGGCTGCTGTGTTCGAGTTTGGCCGCCAGGTGGCAGCAGAGTCGTATCGATTTAACTTGTTTACAAACCTCAATTTAACATATTTTACATCAATATTGATCATGAGTGACTAATAGAACCGGTCAGTGCGGCAGAATACCCAAAGGTCATCTCTCCTTAATGGATCTCCTGTCACTTGTTGAAGTGCGTCGTCCTAACAAAACAGAATCCAGTTCTCGAGTGATCCAGTCGGGTTTTCTGTCCTACCAGGACCAGATGCGGTCCATATGGTCGGCTGGAAATCCCGGTTGGATCACGGCCCTTGAGGACTGGATTTCGACATTCCTGCTTTAAGAATTCCCAGAAACCTACGGGAGCTGCCATGGAACAAATTTGTTTTTCCATTAATGCGTGCGCAGCTGTTTAACACACATTTAAAATAAAATAATTTTCTGTTATTGATTCTGTTAATCTTTCAACACGCTTTCTGATTACGTCTAATTCCGCGTATTTAAATGTAAATAAAGGAAACGATAAAACAAACGTTCTTATAGTGTTTTCACAAAGTAGTGCCACATATTGAAAATGAAGCTTTGATTGCACCTGGATTTTTATTTAATTTTTAATTTTTGGACTAGGATAAATCCCAAAGACACAGCAAAACACACACGTGGGAGATTAAACACGACGTTGTTTTTGTGCGTTCCTGCTGTCGCGCACGCTTCGACCCGACGGTGGCGCCAGGATCAGCTCCAGGATCACTTTTGACACAATTATACTTCCAAAAACGTGTTTTTACTGAACAACACGGACTCTGCTGCTGCAGCGCGATCATATCTGCCCCCCCGTGTGCCTCCCGTGACGTCGGGCGGTTGTGTTTTTTATATCTGACACAGTTTGCACGAGTGTCACGTAGCTCAGGGCGCACGCTGCTGGCGTGCAGGACGCTCTGTTCTGCCAGCTCAGCGAGGCTGATCTCCTATTTTCTCATTCTTTCAGAACGTGCGTTAAATTTCCATAGTAACTCGTCGTGAAACGCTTCTGGGACGTTTGAATTTTGGAGCTGAAACTATGCAGCCCAACACCGCGAGGATGTTTTGACTGAAAATAGGACTAAAATAAGAATAATCCCAGTGTCCCCAGTCTCCCCAGGCCCCAGTCTGTGGCTAATTTTAACTCCACAGGAAGTTACTGACCCAAACCTTTGGACTTGAAACACGTAACCATGTTTGTTTTTTTGTGGGGTTTTTCCAAAACCCACAAATCAGCCGGTGAATTAATAACTCCCGTCTCTGGGACTGATCGATCGCGGCCGGACTTTGGCAGCGAGCCTGTGGACCCAGGACAAGCCCTGAGGTCCACACTTGGTTCTCATGCTGCTGTGCAAACACGGAGGGACTCCGGACCCCCAGCAGACGGGCCGAGGTCGGTTACCAGGAAGACAAACGTGGGCCTCAGATTAGCTGTTTTGTGGAAGCACCTTTGGCCCGGATTCTTTTTTTATCTGTCAGCCAAAAGCGCCGCTGGCGTCCATGCAGATAGTTTCCACTAAACAAACAGCTGACGGGGGGGGAACCGGTTCATATAGAAGCTGCTGAGAGACGGATACGTGAGGCCTCCGCATGCAAAATGCATCCTCAATGATATTGAGGTTGCTCTGCATCAAATCACTGTCATCTGTGACACACGACCGGAAAATTGAGTGACTCCAGGTCCTAACGGCAGGAGAGGGAGGATATTTCTGCTGCTTCTCAAAGGTTCCATGGAACTGTGACGCCTTCACTCCAGCGCAGCTCCACGATTCATGAAGAATACTCCGAATTTACAGGAATTACAGACCCAGAAACCTCAACAACGTCTTTATTTACACAGGGAGCAGAGAAACTTAAAGCTATTTGACCTATTCCGCCCTTCAAATCTCTGAATAAAGCAAACATAGGACACATTTCCAGGTTTTTCCTGATCAACAATCCTGTGAAAATACACACGGATGCCATCTGGAATGGGTACAAGCACCTCCGCTATCTTCCAGTTCCCTGCAGGCAAACAGTCCTGGAGCTGCAGCAGCAGTTGGGGATAAAAACATGTTTTCAACTCTGGCTGTTCCTGCCCGTCCACGCCCGTCTGCAGCTTGTGTTTGCAGGCGCTCTGCACACGTGTCTCCCTCCTCCCCTGACCTCTGTACAGACTAACCCTCATGTTCTGATGATTATGAATAGAAACCTCCAGCCTGTGATGAGACACGTTCGTCCGCACTTGACAGGTGGGTTTGAGACTCCCGTCATTCCCCTCAGAACAGTTCTGTTCCCGGCCGTCATGAGGCACAATTGGCAGCCCGTCAACACCTGAACACAGAGATCATCTCGAAGCCGAATGTAAACCGCACTTTGCTCGCTTTATTCTCAGATGAAGGTTGCCAAATATTTTAAGTATTGATTTCAAAGAAGAGGCCACGGCGTGGTAACTTTGTATCCAGAAACTTCCAGCTTCTCTTTACGTAAGAGCCCGCCGGATAAAGAGGTTTTACTTGATTTAACCTTGATTTCGACCCTCAAACTGTAACACGTGCGTGTCAGGTTGGTGCGCTGGAAGAAAGCGTGACACTGAAGACCTCTGAAATGTAGGGCTTTTATTTTTCCACATATAGAGTCCAAAAACAGGTCATGTGTGCAGGAATAGATGCATTATGACACGGGTAATTCCATATTTATCCTGACATTCTCTATTTCGGACGCTGACCCACATTTGCGTCCAGGTGAGTCACTGCCGAGCGGCGAATTAGCCGTGCAGATCGTCTTACAGGTAATGAGCAGCTGGTGTTGCTCCGCACCTCAGCTCTGTCAATCAGCCAAAAACAGGCGACAACCAGGAGCTTAACAGCACCATAAAAGCATTTTCCTGGAGTAAAACGATAACACATAAAATGATAACGAGTGAAAGTTTGTTTTGTTTTGTTTTGATTTATTTGTATTTACAGTGTCACAAGAACATAATGAAAAACTTTTGGTCGATATAAAAGGAACTATACAAACAGGAAAACTCCACGCTACGGGTAACGGGCGCCCTCGTCATCTCCGACTGTGACGGACGGCAAGACGATAGCGAAAGGGGACCTCGGGTGGGGGGGGGTGGGGGGGGTGAGGTCTAGGATGGGGGGGGCAGGGGGGTTGTTTGCTGTTGTTCGGGCTTCCCGCTGTCGCTGGTTTCGCTGAGTTGCCGCTTCAGAACCATCTCCCTGGCGATGCAGGTCACCTGGCCGTTGGCCACTGTGTAGGTTCCGTTCCTGCGGCACAGGGAAAAGAGGCTCAGTTCCAGAACCCAGAGCACACGCACACACTGTCGGCGCCTGTCACTTACTTTTGGAGGTCGGATCCATTTTGCAGGCCGGGCTGGTTCTGTTTGGCGAAGAAAAATGAAGTCCACCAGTGACCAGAATCTTGCCTTGGAAGCCCTGCGGAGAGCAGCCGTTAGTTTGGGCCTCTCGTGGCCAGAAACGGCGCGTCATGATTTAAAATTCCTACCTGGGTGGTGAGGAATGACCTCGCCTGTGTATTCGGCGCTGCCACAGGAGCTGCTGCTGGAGGCAGAACCAAGGCGTCCTGAAACCAAACAAAGACACCCCCCGAGTTAAACCAAATAAATAAAAACCTTTAAATTGACATTAGAAATCCACGAGACCCCCTCACTCACGTCTGTAATAGTCGTGGGTGGCCACGAGGGAGCCACTTGAGGGAATTGCTGCCATTTTATCCGACTTCAGGTGTTGGAACCGCTCAAAGTTAAGAGATGGTTCACTGCAAGAGACGAGAGAGCTGGACGTTAATTCAGTGGAAACCAACAGAATTAAAAAGGTTCCGGTGGCGTCTCCTGAGCTGAGGGGGGTTTCCAAGACACATTCCACATGCACATTCGTGTTCAGATGCCTTCCCTGCAGTGATGGGACATTAGCAGCTGCTTCCAACGGTCTAACCGGAAAGACAAGTAACCCAACTCAAAGCCTAGAAGATCTGGCCAAACGCCAAATAAGTCATCTTCCTAGTCCTAATTTAAAAACTTATATTTGTAGAGACATTTAGCCTGTGGGAACCAGTTAAAGGCAGCAGACGGATTGAGGGACTTAAATGAATACGTGAGCAGTGAGGGTACAGCTGATGAACAAATAACCCGCTTATACAAGGGCAAAAGGTTATTTAACCCAGGGGAAGTCAGAAGGTTTAATAAAAGACACGTCAAAAACTCAAATAAGCGAAACACATGTTTTTGACTGCGTCCACCCATAAGAATAGTTAAAGTACATTGTTCTTACACGAGACGAACATCAGCCATCATGTTCAACGTCTGACCTACCTTAAAGATCGCCTCGCTGTTACGGCGTCTGCGGTCGAAAGTGCGGATGGACGGATTTAAAGAGGAGCCTACTGGCTACAATTGCCCATTTGTAGATATCTGTCGGTTCCGACCAGTCCGGGTCGATGCGGATCTGCTGCGGTCCTGCGGAGAACCTCGCGTCTTTATAGGCAAGTGGGGCCCCTCGGCGCGTGACCATGTCAGTGGGCGGGGCGTTGGCAGACAAACGCGAGGCTGTTCTTTCTGGTTTGAGTCATGCTGAGTGTTAGCGATGACGCGAGGGTTTAGGAGACGTGTAAGGCTACAGCTGACGGCACTAACTGCTGCCATCCTGTCATTTGAGTTTCAATCAGATATGCTGACATACTTGTGCTTATGCTTGATAAAATAGTAATCGTCTTACTTTACTATGTTTATTGAAAATAGCTCGTAATTATTTGGCCAAAGCACTTCCCTGGTGGTCTAGTGGTTAGGATTCGGCGCTCTCACCGCCGCGGCCCGGGTTCGATTCCCGGTCAGGGAACTTAACTTTTCCCCTCCATTAAAGCTTGTTTTTCACTTTCTACTGTCTTACCCAGCGCTTTGTTGCACAAGCACATAAGCTTGCGTAAGATCAATAAAGATAAAAGACCTGTTTTCAGCCAACCAGGCATATGTTCTGGACTTGTGTTTTTTGGTTTCAAAGAACAGCTGGCGTTTCTTTTGACAGCCACAATAGGAGCTATTGCTGTTACCCTGTGGCGCCACCCAAAGGCTCATTAATTTTGTAGAAAATATTCTTAATTAGACCTTTTGGTTACATAAATCTACATATCCCCACGATTTCAGGTGAAGGGGGAAAAAGGCCGTTCCCTAGGTTTGATAATCAATTTACCTTATCTTGTCGCTACATGGCAGTAGTTTATTGGGTTAAAGTTGTAATGAATATTGTGTTTCCCCCAAAACGCTCTGGAAACCAAAGCTTGTGTTGATGTGTTAACGTCAGTCTTCTGAGTTTTCTTATTACCCAAAGAACAGCTGAGTGTTTGAACGATGGCTTAAATTCAGGACCAGTGTTTTTCCTCATTTTAATTCATTTATTTATACAAAGCATTCATTCATTCATTCATTCATACACATAGCTCAAGACAGAAAATCCCAGGGGTTATTGATCTGACTTTTCATGGCTTATTGTGTGCAAGGTTGACGGGTGCTTCCATCAGGAAGCAACATTTTCAAACCAAAGCATTACTAAACCAAGGAATCTGATCACCAAGCTGGACAATGGACTATCACACTGGAGAATCTGATTACCAAACCATGGAATCTGATTACCAAACTGTGAAAATGGACTTTCAAATTGGGGAATCTGATTACCAAACCAAGGAATGTGATCACCAAACTGGGAATATAGATGATCAAACTGGGGAATCTGATTACCAGATAGATGATATCTTACGGGTGTTCATAATAACAAAAACCTCTTGCTGGCTAATCAGTGGATTTGTTGTCATTTACAGTCACTGATTATCGGTTTTAAAAAGACAGTTTATCTTAACAGCTCCACATACAATAAATGGATCCAGCATGAAGGAAAATAACGTTAATGGTTAAAAACTACTTATCACACACATGTTCTACTCAGCCTTTTGAAACAACACAAAATAATCAGACAACACCTGCGTTCACATGGTCGAAGGCTCGTAATAAAACATTAATGAGGACAGTGGCACCGTCCATCTCATGTGTTGTGGCGAGCGGATCTTCTTTCAAAACCAGAGGTTTCACCATTTGTGCCGGTGACTTTGTCCTGTAAGAACCAGGCAAACGGGCCGTCACAATCCCAACCTTCACTCGCCTTCAAGCCGCCTCACCTTCACACTGCCGACCATGTCCTCGAAAGACCTGAAGGTGGACGAGTGTCTGCAGAGGACACAAACAAGTTAGAAGGTTTAACGGCACAAAGAGACCGTCGGACACCTGAGGCGAGAGGTTCTACCTCATGGTGGGAACGCTGATGGTGTGACTGCAGTTTGGAACAGGACACAGAGAGCGAGAATCAGAAGGGGGGGGGTTTCAAAGCTGCGAGACTGGATTAGGTCAGGTCTTACCGTGGTGGGCTCGGGAGGGACAACGTTCTGTTGAGGTGAAGGGAAAACAGAACATCAGCATGAGCAGCTGCACAAGTCATCCTAATGCTTCACAACTGTCCTCCACGCCCTTAATTTTCATCACAACAAAAGGAAACTGGGCGGCTGTTCTGGGGTCAGGAGGTACCTCATATCAGCCAGCCGCCTGGTGATGGCCACGCCCACATTGGACAGTGCCGCTGACGTCACCTGGCCGGCGTGGGAGAGACCCACCCGCGTCCTCAGACATCTGCACGGGTCAAAGAACGCGTTACAACGCTACGTGTGTGTGTGTGTGTGTGTGTGTGTGTGTGTGTGTGTAAAGGTGGCTGCAGGCCGGTTGCCTGTAATATTACTGCGTGTGGAGCTAAGTCAGGCTGTAAGGCTATTAACAGGCCACCAATCCCGTTTGAGCTGCAGAATCCCATCACTTGTTCCTTAAAGGTGATCCCTCTTGAACACGTGAGCGCACGACCAAAAACAACAGATACGCGTCACAACATGCAACCCGGCTCACATGTCGGACTGGCCGATGTCCTCCAGGGTGGCGGAGGCGGAGAGGTATCTGCAAGGAGAGCACGACAGGCAGGTGATCGTGCTGTTACGTAAGCCAGCGATCTTCAGCCGCCTGGTTGAGACCAGAAGGATCCAAATGATCCCAGCACACACTCACGGGGCTGAGCTCTGCACGTCGTGCCAGCCTTTCGCCAGGTTCTGTTTGAGGTGACTGAAGGGACCCAAACCCAGCTGCCTCCTGATTTCTGTCGCATTCTTCTCCTTGGCCAGGAGGACCTGCCGCAACGTGTGGATTTCCTCCTCCATCTGTGCGACATCACATCAGGGAGGACAGTGAGGGCCAATAAACCACTTCCCTCCCTGCGCGGGGACGTTGTGGTGCATCACCTTTGCAAGTTCGGTCCGCAGGTGATCGACCTCCTGGTCCGTCAGGTCTGAGGGCGAGCATCCATTTTCTACTGTCCTGGTGGAGAAGCTGACGGGTGACGAAGCCCCACCAAACCCTGTGACAGGGAAATATGGATGAACGTGAATAATATGGAATTATACATGAATCTTTATTTTAAATAACTATACACAACACTGATGCTACGGCAGATAAAACTACATAATTCAAAACAAACAATTTAACAAAAGTAAAAGGTAATCAGATTAAATCATGTAGCGTTCATGTTGTATCCTTTACGCCTGATTTAAAGTGGAATAAGTTAGACAGTAGCTGTCCTTGGTGCTGGGAGTCACCTGCTCCGCGAGCTGCAGCTACCTGGACAACAGGTGAAGGCACCTGTCGCGCGAGGAGCGAATAGGAGTCTAAAATCCAACGAAACTCGTGTGAACAGGAATCAAAATGTTACCTGGTCGGTTCATTTCGGCCCCTTTTATGTCGGAGTCTGTCCAGTCAGCCCGGCGCGAACAATGAGGCAACCGCAGTCAGGATCACCGAGCCACACACACACACACACACGCACGCACGCACACACACACACACACACACTGCCTACTTAGCCAAATGCTAAATCTTAAGATAAAAATAGCAATACACTGGTGGGGTAAATGCCATTTGGAGGCCCATTAACTTAATTAGTGTGACGAATTACGTTTCTGGGAAAAACACGATAAATCAATGGAATCAAGAAGCCAATTAAGTTTTAAGTTTTATTTTATTTAGAGCACAAAATCGCAAACATTGTTGCCTCGAAGAGCTTTACAAGCTGCACAGTTGTGATATCTTTTTGTCCTTAGACCCTCGAACCCGGTCAGGTAAAACTCAATCAAGGACTGGACGTTTCAGGTCATTAATATTTTGTTGGATGAAGATAGCTGAAAGAAGAAGATAAGAAGATAATTTAACTTTTAAAATCGTGTAACCACCTTTCTTGATGGCGGTTCTGGTCAGCTCAGGTTTATAAATAAGAAGGTACTGATGTGTCACATCAGTAGTGATGGCGTACAGATGCAAAAAAATGGGGATTTTCCTATGTTTTCTCCACTCTTTACGGAAAATTGTATGTTTTGGGGCTAATTTAATGGACGAACAACGACAAAATAACGTTGGTTTCAAGCATTAGTTAAAATTGTGTTTTGTCTCCATCTGGCGGTGATTTTACGACACTGCAGCATCAAAATGTGCTGCAGTGAAAAAGTTGCATTAATGTGCATTTTTGATGTAAAAGAATCGGACCAAGGCTCAGTGTTCATGAACATTTAATCACCAACAGCAAATCTTATCAATGATTCACTTGCTTTTGTCCAGACACACAATTACCATGCTACAACAAAAACGTTAAGATTTATACTTTATATGACCAGGTGTATGTACAAGCGACCTCAACCAGTCATTCTTGGCTGAATTTTAATGTTTACATTACAACACATACCAGGTTTTAATTGTAGCCAATCATCATTTCGAGCAAATGACAAAGTCTTTGAAATAAATTAAATTCCAAAATTGCATCATACAACCATTTCACTATAATTGCACTATATACTATGTAATCTTTAAATTATTTCCTGATCATTGATCCAGTACAGATTATTTCTAAACACTGTGCATTCAACTGAGAACACTTACAGGAGCATTTTTTCCATATGTTGATGAAAAAGCCATGGCAGGAACATCTATTTTTCATCAAGGGTTACAGGAAACATCATACAGGGGCTACAGAGGGCAACATCCATACCGTTAATAGCACAGGGTGGGCAACAGGAGCCACCATTTGTAAACCACCAAAACACATTATGAGCAGCTATGAATGGCAACAATGAGAAAAAAGGAAGATGCCAATTTTTCCAACTAGGTGGCAACATATGCAATTTGAGTGGTGTGGAAACGACTGTTTACTAAGAGCTGCCTGTTGCACTGGCTCACAGATGATATGACCGAAGATCATCTCAGTATTGAACGATTTAAAAAAGGGCGGACCATTCAGTAAACACGGCAACGAACACACGCGCCATCAGACTTCAAAACACAAGGACTAAAAACAAGCTCGGTAACAATGATAACTCCCAGAACCAGACTGATCACCTGGGCCTGCAGCAAATTGAACTGCATAATCACAACTGATCAATATTTCTCGGCCTTCTGAAACCGTTTTTGCTCATAAGAGATTCACTCCGCTGGACCAGATTCCGAACCACGGTATCAGCGCCGTGGACGGGGCAGAAAAGATTAACTCAAGCTCTGTGCCTTTAATAAGGTGTCGCACATACAGCAGTCAGGGGAGTGCACGAGGAACAGAGACAGGGCGCGACACAGCCGACCGTGACACAGCGCAAATAAAACCAGCATCTAGGAGAAAGCCGACTCTGGTGACGACGACCGCGTTAGAAACAAGAAGAGAGCGCACCTCTGTAACCTGCATGCACCTGAGCGCCCCCCCACCCCCACCCCCCCGCCGCCGCCCATGTTAACTGTGCTGTAAACTCCACGCAGCACCTGCACATCTACGACACGAGTCTCTGAAAGCAAAAGGTGGCTTGAACGAAAGACCGCTGGACAAACAGTGCATGCTACGCCATGTGGAAGAGGAGACGGGCGCGGCCAAAGGCCGGGAAAAGCACAAAGAAAATTCGGGGGGGGGCAACAAAAGAAAGGAGCCGTTTCTTTTTTTTTCGGACCAATCGGGGACAGATTTAAAGGATGTGACGTCATCAGTTCCTCTCTGGGGCCGTGCTGGCTAGTCCCTCTCCTCCGCATCGCTCCCTGTCTGAGGTGGAAAGATGGATAGCCGCTTTTCAGGGGAAACGGGCAGGACCGCAGGCCGGGGCGGGTCTGGGCCCGGCGGCGGGTTAGTTGAAGCCAGTGTCGGTGTGGTAGGAGTAGTGGCCGTCCGATGTTAGCTGCGTCGTCTCTGTGGCCGACGGCTGCATCATTATGGGCTCACCTCCGGCCTCTGTCGCACAAGGACCAAGCGTAAACACACAGAGGTCAGAAGGTCACCCTTCAAACACGCCCCACATCATGCACCGTGTTGGCCCGAATATAAGACGACCTTGATTATAAGACGACCCCCTCTTTTTCAAGACTCAAGTTTGAAAAAAAGACTTTTTGAACACCAAATTTAATTTTTATACAGAAAATAATTACAGTACATCTGAAACAAATGATTATATCTTCGACCCACTTTTCTCCAGATTGTCGCTACATTTCTCTATTTTCTGTTATCTCTTCTCTTATTTTCTTCTCTTTTCTTTCTTACCGCTATTTTTTACTTTTCTTCTTCGTGCTACCGCTATTTTTATTTTTCTTCTTCGTGACAGGGGTTCGCTTTTCCCTGGGACGTTAAGTTCAGCATTCGCTTTAAATATATCTGGCGCCATCTAGCGTTGTGAATGGGTATAATGTCTAGACCGCGAATGTAAGACGACCCCCACTTTTTCAGTCTTATTTCAACGTAAAAAACACCGTCTTATATTCGGGCCAATACGGTAATCGCTAACTGCTCGTCACTGTCGGGGGGGAAGTGACGCGGCGGCTCCTCACCTCTCTCGTCCGACTGCAGCTGAGCCTCCAGGTCTTCGGGAGACACGTAAAAGTCCTGATCTTGGGCGTCCCGGGGCCGCGGTTTACACCTCCCGCAGCAGCAGTTGCAGCAGCAGCACAGGCAGCAGCAGAAGTAGCAGCCGGTCGCCAGGCCGCAGACGACAAACAGAGCCTGCGGGCAGAAGATCCAGGCGTCAGCGCTGCCCGAGCCACCCCCCCGCTCGGCCGAGAGGCTCTCACCTTCGCCCACCAGCTGGACAGGACAAAGTAGGTGTTGACGTTCTCCTCCCCGAACTGCTCGGCCACGTAGAGCCCCAGAGAGCCGTATTTGTCGTAGATGTTCCGTTTGGTGGGGTCGTTCAGGATGGCGTGAGCGTTGTTGATCTCCTTGAACTTGTCCGCCGCCTCGGGATTGTCGGGATTCTTGTCGGGGTGGAACTTCAGCGCCAGCTTCCTGAAAGAGAGGGCTGATCACAGCAGGCGTTTGTTGCCGAGCTCCTGCCTTCGGGTCAGGCCGGGACGCCTTACCTGTACGACCTCTTGATGTCGTCCGTCGTGGCCACTTTCTCGACCCCCAGCACGTGGTAGAGGGACTCACCGGCGGTGGACAGGGAGCGCTGCCTCTGGTGCTCAGCCATGATTTCTAGCTGCAACCAATAGCGTTGGGTTAAGCGCTTTTCAATGTTGCCACAATACTGGAAATTTCTTATTTTGATGTGCGATTTGAGCGCAGTTTCATGTTTTAAGGAACATTTATTAGACTCTATGTAAGTGGGGCGCAGCACCCTCTAACGGTGGGAAAGCGAACTGCATCAAATGTGTCAGGTGGCCATCGGGAGAAAAAGAGGTTTTTTTTATTGTTAATAAATTTAAAAAAAGTTGTTTTGGCTATTCTGAGCTTTAGAAACATTCTTATAAACATTCATATTTACAGAAACAAGGCAAGTAAAAAGGTGTGTTCAGATTGATCTAAAATCACTTCTGAGTTGTGAAGATGGATCGTCCCCAATCTAACATTTGTCATCACTTGTTGTATCGATCGGACCGAACATCTGGTAAACAGCTGCATCCTCCCGGGAAAACTGTGGAAATCTCATTATTTTCCAGGATTACGATGGCGTTAATTATTTAGGAAAACGTGAGAATTATGGCGATAAAAACCAAGGTTAGCTGTAGTCCCGCAGATGATGTCATGCCGACAATTCTATAAGATCATCCTGGAATTGTGACTAATTATGGGATGTGCAACTGAGAGATGATGCTGCAAGTAAATGTCTCCACACAGAGAAATACACCAGCTTCCAAATGGGTGTCATCATCCAAGTGAATGGCTGCTGCTCTATTTTAAGCCCTTTTTTTTATGGTTTTCACAATCAGCGATCTCAGCGACGGATCCCAGATTCTTTTTGGCAGGAATCGCGTCGCGCTGTCAGGATTAAACCGCGGCTCCGACCCCAGGATCATAATCTCCGCGCAAGCATCAGCAGCGGCGGAGCTTTAGCGCACAGCATCCATGTTGGTTCGCTCTCCCCGGCCTGTTCGTGATGCAGGGCGAGGATGGACCGTCCGCGCTTGTCTTCAAGGGCAGGGGTCAGCGGATAAAAG
This sequence comes from Takifugu flavidus, assembly GCF_003711565.1. NCBI lineage: Eukaryota > Metazoa > Chordata > Actinopteri > Tetraodontiformes > Tetraodontidae > Takifugu > Takifugu flavidus. The sequence continues at coordinate 14,132,419 of NC_079527.1, read as the reverse complement.
ATGGAGGATCCCCTCTCGGACTCACCTTTCGGTCGGTGCGGATGCGCTGTGGAACGGTCGGTGCCGGCGGGTCAGAATTCCAGGCGCTGTGGCGTGACTATGGCTGCATCTCTCACGTCCACGGACCCTCTCCGGCTTCCAGACGCAACCATGAACAGCTGCAGCAGGACGCAGGCCCCGCCCACAAAACACCCCTGTGGAGGCCGGACGTGCGCGTGCCCGCCGCCCGGGCCTGGCAGATGGGGGCTCGTGCAGGAGCTAGCATTAGCCGAAACAAAGCTAATGCGCGTTAATAAAAAACTCAAAGCTGTAATTGTATTAAATACATATTATGGGATGTAGATGGCAAAAGGATAATCTCCAAGAGCTCATCTATTTGAATTAAACCGTTTATCACCATTATTTGACAGTGACATTGACATAATAGTACAGTATTTGTAATTTCGCAGTTGACATGCCATTGTAACAAGAATTTCTACTCATGAACTCTAATAATAATTATTCACAAGTCACCTAAATGTTAAAAAAAGAAAAAAATACCTGACCCACCCGAAAATGTTGTCAAGTCTGATAATCAACAATATATTGGAAATCTGTAAATTCTTCAAACTGTATAACTCATCCTCATCCTAACCCAGCCAATAACAATAATTGTGTAATGTTTATGTTGTAATTTTATTTCTATTTTATTCTCTATTTATGTATATATGCTTATAATGCTTATAATATGTATATATTATGTATATATTATATATATATGTGCTGTATATATGCTTATAACGTTCTAATCTTATCTGTATTTATTTATTCTGTTTCTATACTTTGTATAGGTTGCTACTACAATTCAATTTCCTCACGGGGATGAATAAAGTACATATTAATCTTAATCTTAAATCAGTAAAAGAGCTGACAGAAGTCAAGAAAGAAATTAATCTTAATTTGTCATGAAATAGAGCCATTTTCAGTCTGAACTGCTGTTATTTGTCTTCACTGTCATGAATGAGAACCATCAAGCATAAAGGAATCCCCTTTGCATTCCCGACACGTTACTATAAAATTCAGCACAATCCCAACATTCAGTATAAAAGATTTTTTTTAAAAATGAAGGACACATTAATGGGGCACATTCAATTAAAGATTGCTCAAATATTTTTGAAACTTTTCCTCATAAAAAAGACATGATAATTAACTAACTTTTGAAACCTCAAAAATACACATACATTTGAGTCTGAGTAGCTACAGTCAAGAAAATAGTTTTGCATTTATAAATCAACACCAATGCAGTTTCGAAGATGTAACAATTACCTGTGTCATATAGTTTTATACCTGAATAGAAAAGATTAAGTGAGAAAATGCTATACATGCAGACAATACCGCTTTTATAATTCATCATATAGACATTTTTTTATGGTTGTTATTAGCATGTAGTCTATCTCATTTTATTTTTGTTGTAATTATAAAAATAAGCGTACAGAACAGTTAAAACAGTGAACGGGGCCTTAAAATCAAGTACAACACAGCAAACAAGAACCGACGAGTCGCTGCTGTAACTGTTCCTCGGCAACCGTGACGTCACGGCCCCAGCCAATCAGAAAGCTCGGACACCGACGGAACTCTCGCGAGATTATCAGATTAGCTCGGTTAGTTAGCTAGCCGCGAAAAGCTTGACTGTGTTGTCGCGCTGTGGACTTTTACGCTGTTATAAAATCCCCGAGAGGGTCGCCAAGTGCAGTTTTATTGCCGTCTTCAAACACCGGAAAGGAAGAATAATCGCTGGAGATCGTGCTGGTTCGGTAAGTTGTACAAACGCACGCAGACGGCTAACTAGCCAGGACTGTTGCTGAAGAGGAAATAGGTTTGTTTTGGAAGACTCCGGGTCTCACCAGATGGCTTCTAGTTGTCTTAGGAACGCAGTCTTAGCGCATAAACCCGAAAGTTTGGGTTAGCTCATGTTTAATTCAGCCTCTCATCGTTTAATTATTTATTTAAAGAACATACGTTATTCCTTTCAAAATATCAAATCCTGTGTCCACCTCTGCACGGTGGCGCTATTATTGCTTGCAGGTGCAGACTGTGACCGAGTTGTGTCAGGATTGCTCATTTTTCGGTCTCTTTCCAATGGCTGTTAGAATTCCCTGGACCCCAATGATGAGCTATGCTGAAAAGCCCGACGACATCACAAAAGAAGAGTGGATGGAAAAACTAAACAATGTTCACATACAGAGGGCGGACATGAATCGGCTCATTATGAATTACCTGGTGACAGGTGAGACATGTCAAGCTCGGATGATGACTGTGACCTACCTGTTAAGCTGCACGCCACCAAAATACTTACTGGGTTTTTCTCTGTGTCAGAGGGATTCAAAGAGGCTGCAGAGAAGTTTCGTATGGAGTCTGGGATCGAGCCAAGCGTGGACCTGGACACTTTGGATGAGAGGATAAAGATTAGGGAGATGATCCTGAAGGGACAGATACAGGGGGCTATTGCACTCATCAACAGCTTGCATCCGGAGCTGCTCGATACCAATCGATACTTGTATTTTCACCTGCAGGTGCGTGTGCCCGTTGTTAACTCCAACGTCACTAATTGAAGAGAGGCTACAAAGTAGAAGCTAACATTTCCAAATGTTGGCTTCTACGACTCAAAGAAGACAACTGTTTAGCTTATCTTGTGTTCCGTGTCATCAAAGCTGTTATTGTGCACGTCCGTGTTATTTCTAACTTAAATAAGAAAGAAAACCTAATACTTGATCTTATTTACTTCTGCAGCAGCAACATTTGATTGAATTAATAAGGCTAAGGGAGACGGAGTCGGCGCTGGAGTTTGCCCAGACGCAGCTGGCTGAGCAGGGGGAGGAGAGTCGTGAATGTCTGACAGAGATGGAGAGAACACTCGCCCTTCTGGCCTTTGACAACCCAGAAGAGTCTCCCTTCGGAGACCTGCTCAACATGATGCAGCGGCAAAAGGTAGACTGAAGCTGAGGGCTTGAGCACGACGAAGGTGCACCTGGTTTAATCATGTGTTTAAAGCTGGTCCTGTGAAAAAAGGTTTTTTTTTTTTTTATAAGTCCACCTGTTTCAAGGTAAATCTTTGATTATTACTGATGAAATTAAACAGAATTGTTCACATGGCTTTTAGATTTAGCTGCACACGTCCTTAAACTTTACTCAAATGTCGCCTATCAAAGAGCAGCTAAACTGAAACCCAGGAAGTGAGCGATAAAAGAGAGAACTCAGACAAAGGTGATATGTGGGTGGAGGCTCATGCAGGTGACGTCAAAGGTGTTTGAAATCTGGGTGTTTTTATATCTGACCTCATTTCTGGCTGCTCAGGTGTGGAGCGAGGTGAACCAAGCTGTTCTGGACTATGAAAACAGGGAGTCGACCCCCAAACTGGCTAAACTGCTGAAGCTACTACTGTGGGCACAGAATGAGCTTGACCAGAAGAAGGTGAAATATCCCAAAATGACTGACCTAAGCACAGGCACCATCGAGGACCCCAAGTGAGCGCGGCAGACCACTGCCCACACCCCCTTAATTTATGATCAGTCAGTGACTGGGTGACAAGCAGGTAACGCGTCTAAACAAATGCTAACTTCATCTTTCATTCACGAGAGGTCTGTAAACTGTAAATTGTTGTATTTTGAAAATTAACACACAAAAAAAGAAGCTTTTTTTGGGGTCAAAGACGACAAACGTCAGATTGCTGTTTTATATTTTATCAAAAGCTTAATCTTATTTATTTTGACTATGTTTGAATTAATTTGCTTCAGAGAGAGTTTAGATGAGAGAATGCTGACGTTCCCAGACTGGAGAACACGGCCGGTTTTGAACTTTGTAACACCAAAAACAGCTTGGTTGTTTGTCGTGAATGTGTCTGTGATGAGTTCAGGGTCATTTCCAATCACAAATGTGCATATATTACAACTATATGTTGTAATATTTGAATTCTTTGAGTATTTTGTGCTGCCGGTTCCTCTACAATAGGCCCTTGGGAGGATCTGCACCACGCGTGTGCTGGGTGTTTAAAATTAGAAACCACCCCACGACGAGTTCCACGCTCGCATCCTCCAAAGCGTTTGTTCGGTTTTGTGCTGCCAGGGACCGTGTCGCTTCTGTGGACGGATGGAGGAAGAGCGGCGAGGACGCCGCCGATCGGTCACCAGAACACCCTCAACTAAAAACTGAAGAGATTCTAAACCTGAACATTTTCCTTTTCCTAAAACTGCATGCGAGTCTCCTTCAGCTGGAAAGACACTTTTGCTTGTTTCATTTTGTTGACATTTTTATATCTATATTTTTGATTGCTGCTAGCTGTCCATCCTTAATTTCTTTTAAGGTTGTATTGTCCTACTATACGTATTGTCATCGAGAAATCCTGAAGACCAGAGAGCTAAAAAATCCCTTTTATTATCCAACATTTTTAAGGTCGATTTGCAAATATTCAAATAAATACTTTTGCGATCTGAACACGAGCCCTTGTTGTGTTTCCTGACGCCTCTGCAGGGGAGGTGTTCTACCTGGCAGGTGCTCTGAACCTTTAGGTGAAAAATAGATTATTGCTGCTGAACACAATGCAAAAGGAACTCAAACGGGTTCAGCTGGAATCAGACAAAAAGGGGCCGAAGGTGTGACTGAAAAGAGGAGCTACATCATACCGGCTCTTCTGCTTACTGGCAGAAAGTGGAAGAGTTTTGGCTATATACAAATACGTGTGACCACACTGAGACTGACCGGCAGACAAGCCTGTTCTGTGCTGGGACGTGATTATTTTCACAAGGGTAATTTGACTTATTTTCATTATTAATCAGTTTATATTTTCACTCCCGTTACGCTCTCGCACGGATTAGTTGAGCAAACATGCTGCTTATCCGTGCACGCCTTGTTTGCTGCGGAAGGTGACCAAAAAAGGGTTTAAATTTAAGAGTTGGGGAAGGGTTAATATCTTGTAAAGTAAAAGCAGAAGATATAAATCTGGAAGCAGCAATGCTGAACGTAAATATCTGTCTCTTGATTGACAGGAGCATTTTTGTTCAGCAGCCACTAAGAACACTGCCTAGCAGGTTGCTTGCAGTCTTTGCTAACATGTTATCTTTGTCCCAACAAGTTTTACCAGTTAGGTTTGTGCCCCAGCGGATCCTAGGCAGAGCTACCGGAGTATGTGTCAGTGTGGGAGAGACGGTGCCAGTGTGTCCTGAATGGCTGCTAATCACACATCAGGAGATGGCAAAAACACAGAATCTCTGTTGGCTTCCAAAGTTTCCGTCGCCTTTTTCCCACCAGGCGATCAGCCGGCGGACCAGAACCTGTGGCCCAGGTAAGAGCGAGAACACAGATTAGCAATCTGCTCCTCCTGATCACTGCTACTCACAACTGTCTTGGAATCAGGGCAGAAGTTAGTCTGCCAGCCGGTAACATCTGCCATGTTTAAGCCCGTGAATGTTCTGCCGGTCTTCCTTTACATGAGGGATCCTCTTGAGTTCTGAGGTAAAATTCTGCTGCTCTCCTTCCAAGTTGCTTGAAAATCCGCACCTTAGTCACACGTTACCCCTAAAGGAGGGAAGCAGCCCGGATCATCTCACCTCTGCTGTGGTCACGACATCCCGACCGGCTCTGCCGGAGGACGTCTGTAGCCCTCTCGGTCGGCGCCGTGACCCACCTCACCTCTACACGCGTCTCATGTGTCTCTCTCATTTACTCATGCGTTAACCCCTCCCAAACCTGTCTTGAGGGATACTTGAGTAAATAACAATAGCCATGAGTAAATATCCGTGCAGCCATTTTTTAAATGTGTTGTTTTTTTTTTTTTTTAAATCCTCCCAGGCCTCTCCTCAGGAAATGGATGCTGATGCTGTTTCTGGGCACCTGCCTGCTGTACGGGGCCAGGATGACCATGCCCATCTGTGTCGTGTCCATGTCGGAGGAGTTCCACTGGAGTAAAATCGACTCCGGGCTGGTTCTGGGTGGGTTCTTCTGGGGGTACTGTTTCACGCAGATCCTGGGAGGACACGCCAGTGACCGGTGAGGCTTGACGCCCCTTGTTTTCACATCTAAGATTGCTAGACTCGAATTCTTCCTCTTGTCCTGACTCAGAATCGGGGGCGAGCGCGTAGTGTGCATCGCTGCTGCCTCCTGGGGGCTGATCACAGCTGGAACTCCTCTCCTGGCCAACCTGGGCTCTCACATCCTGGCTCTCATGACCTTTTCTAGATTCCTTATGGGCCTGTCGCAAGGTGAGCGCTGTCAATCAGTCAGGAACATGAACATTTTTTAGCCCAACAAGAACACTGTCCAAGGTTTAACACCTTTCAGAACCTTATGTTGTTCTACTGGGTATTTACTCAGCATTTCTCTCTGAGGACATTCCAAAAAAAAAAAAACCCTAAAAAGACTAACAAGTAGCGCAACTTTTGGGCCAAAGCACAACCACCTGTGGCGCCCCGGCTGCTTTTTATTGAGTCATCACTCATCAGGGCACCCACCAAAGAGGAAAATCACCAGAATGTGCTGAAATAAATCCATAAACCTGTCTTATAGGTGTCTTTTTCCCATCTCTGGTCAGCCTCTGCTCACAGCGTGTGTCTGAGGGAGAGCGAGGACTTTTAATGAGCACCATGCACGGCGGCTGCCATCTTGGGTGAGCGGCCAAACTCGTGCGCCCTCAGATACAAACTCCGGGACCCTGTTGACTTTTGTCCTCCTCTGCTCGCAGGACGTTGCTGGCAGGTGGGATGGGGTCGCTGATGCTGGACTGGTACGGGTGGGAAAGCATATTTTACACCATCGGTTTCCTGTCTGGGCTCTGGGCCCTCGTCGTCTGGCAGTTCTTGGACGGTTAGTAACTCTGTCCCTCACAGAATCTCTGACTAAAGAAGCAGACATCTCCGACAGGCCTGACTGGTTTCAAAGAATTTTTTTATGGTGGCGACTGGTTGTGATGGGAGCGGTTATTAACTCTATTCAAACACTTGACGATCCTCTAACGCCCCCCAACATCCCTTTTTCTTGTATTTTTTTAGGAAGTGTCATCACCAAACCGACGGATGCCGTCAAGCAGCCGGCGTTGCCCTTGACGAGGCTGTGGTGGAGACTCTGTAAAATGCCTCCGATCTGGTACAGGGTGAATATGTTGTCTTTCGCTGTTTGGTCGTGTTTCAGTCGTCGGCTCAGTCCCATCGTGTCCTTCTCACTGTCCGTCGAAGGGCCATGGTGTTTGCTCACATGTGCTTGACGAGCACCTCATACACCTTGTTGTCCTGGCTGCCGACGTACTTCAAAGAGACGTTTCCCCACGCGAAGGTATTTGTCCTTTCTCCACCTGTGGACCCGTACGAAGGCGTCCTCCCCGTCCTCTCAGGTGTCACGCGTCTGTTTTGCAGGGGTGGGTGTACAACACGGTCCCCTGGCTTTGTGCGATCCCGTTAGCAGTCGGCGGCGGCTACGTGTCAGACGTTCTCATAAACAAAGGTGTGAACCCAGCGGCCATTAGCGTCTATGTTATTTTCCTTTTTAAAGACATTCATTGTTTCTTTTCTCCCTGTAGGATACAGCGTAATATTTGTGAGGAAGTTAATGCAGGTAAACTCGCTGAATGTTTCCATCAATGTGGGATTTTTTTTCCCACTTTTTCAAACATGAATTTACAAGTCTGCATCGATGCCCAGGGCACAGGAGCTTTGGAATTTTAATGGCAAGCGTGTGCACGCCACTCTCCTAAGATCATGCCTTACCTTTAAGTTCCCAACTGTGTGTTTCTCCTCTGTTAGACCTTGTCCATGGGCACATCCAGCGTGTTCGTCATGCTTCTGGTTGGACCAGTCACGTGTCACTCTGCTATCATTTACGTCTCGGCTGTTATGGGATTATTCAGCTTCACCAGCGGGTGCGTATAGAATTAAGGGTCGGCGTGTTCAACGTCACATATTTTCACTTCCCAATCCTCAGAAAATGGAGAAGAGTTTCTCTGGCATGTTTATGATTCCTAAAAGTCAAGTTTGGTATGAAAGCTGGCGTTGTTAACATGAGGACCTCGTGTCCATTTAAGGTTTGCGGGATAATACATAAACATCTGCCTGCGTCTTGGCTGCGGTTTGTGATCGTGACTGTTGCTCTCCTGTCGCCATGGCAGCACTGGTGGGAAAAACCAAAGCAGCAAAGCTCCTTAAACCATTACAGGGGGATTTTATGTCGCTGCCATTGTTGCCGATATTGTTCTGAAGTCAGTGCGTCTAACGGTCTGATGGCGTTTCAGGGGCGTGTCTGTGAACGTGCAGGACCTCGCCCCCTCGTCGGCCGGCGCTCTCTACGGTCAGTCGCACTCCTTTCATACGCCTGCGCCAATTAACCTGTGCTTTATCTGAGCTCCAATCTGTCTCAACAGGCTTCATGAACATGATGGGAGCCTTAATGGGTACGCGTCCAGCCTGTCACCTGCCTTTTTATCTCCCCGATCACAACACGACCTACTAAGCTAACCTTGTCTTAAACTGCCTATTAGATACTAGACCACAGGTCTGAGTCACAATGTGTGTGGAACTGACTTGCTGAGTTGTCTAACGTGACCCATCTGTCTGATCTACCGCGCAGGAGTTCTGATCGTCTCCTTGTCCGGTTACCTGATCGAGGTCACGCAGACGTGGAGCACCGTCTTCGCCCTCATCACGTTAATTAACACCATGGGACTCGGGATTTTTCTCATCTTCGGGGACGCTCGGCGCGTCGACCTGGAGGGCGACAGTCTGGTTCAGGTCGTCTGACCCGGAATTTGAAAACCTCAAACCTCAAAGAGCTGCAGAAAAGAACCGTAAATGTAGGACGAACATGGACTTCCTGTTCTGTGTGAAGGAACCTTCTGTTTACTGTCAGTCTGTTCAAATGTTTTAGAACTCATGTCAGGAAATTAGAGGGGGTTTTGATAACTTATAGTCTTTTTATTGCTTTTATTTAAATATGTTAAACGGTCTCAGGGTTTTACCAAAACCAGGATTTTTCTGTTTCTTTATTTTTATCAGACCTGCTTCTCAGCTGGACAGCTGACATTTTGCTGCTTATTTTGTAAAGTAAAACATGGGTTTGGTAGCAGAAACTGAAGTTGAGGAGGGGAAATGGCTGCTATTTCAGAAGCACTTGTAATAAAATACCTTTTGGATGTGAGAATGGAGGTTTCTTCATTTCAACCTGATTAAGTGCAGTTCCACGCAAAGCTGCACCTGAATCATCTGATTTCTAATGATATAGTTAAATTGTAGTTATTCCTCATCTTCTTGTCCTGCTTTGTTGTTTTGGGGGGGGTCCACTTGTTGGGTTGGTGGTTCACCATGGGGCCCTGTGTGGGTTTGGTGCCTTGCTCTGGGGTGTTTTGGCACCTCTCCTGGTACCAACAGTCTCTCGCCATCTTACGGATCGAGCCAAGCAGGCTCGCCCTGCCCCTGATCCCGGATCATTACGTCACGACGATGCTGCGTCAGAGCCGCACGCAACAACAGGACGAGTCAGACTTTTTATGTCCAGAAATGCGTGACACGGGACGGGCTCTTTTACAGAGTAAACCCGGTTTAGAACCGGATCTTCCAGAAACCCGGACACTACTGTTATTGTTTGCTTTCGGCCGCTGTGGATCTAAAGAGGAACGGCGGACGGAAGGAGGCGGCCGCGCGCGCCGGAGCTCGAGGACAGTTGATCAACGTGCGTCCGGATGTGACGATCGACAAACACACGAAGAGAATCGCGTCCGAACCTGCGGGTGTAAAATATCGTCACTGGTTAGTTGTTGCTATTTAAAACACCAGAGCTGACGCCGGCGCGCGCGCTCGTGTGCGTGCGTTTCATCCGATACGGCTTATCTCCATCTTTAAACTTTCCGCGAATTCGATCACGGCGGACCTTAATTTATCTGCCCATCAATTAAGGCACGCGGAGAATGCCAAGAGAGGAATCACGTGCTTTCTGTCCTCGAGAGAGATGGAGAGATACAGAGAGGGAGGGAGAGAGACATAGAGAGAGGGGGAGAGAGGGAGGGAGGAGAGAGACATAGAGAGGGAGGGAGGGAGACAGAGAGGGAGGGAGAGAGAGGAAGAGATACAGAGAGAGGGAGGGAGAGAGACATAGAGAGAAGGAGAGAGAGAGGAAGAGATACAGAGAGAGTGAGAGATATAGAGAGGGAGGGAGAGAGAGGAAAAGATACAGAGATGGAGGGAGACAGAGAGGGAGGGAGGGAGAGAGAGAGGAAGAGATACAGAGAGATGGAGGGAGACAGAGAGGGAGGAGAGAGAGGAAGAGATACAGAGAGATGGAGGGAGACAGAGATGGAGGGAGAGAGAGAGGAAGAGATACAGAGAGAGAGGGAGGGAGAGAGACATAGAGAGAGAGTGAGAGATACAGAGAGGGAGGGAGAGAGAGGAGAGATACAGAGAGAGGGAGAGAGAGAGGAAGAGATACAGAGAGAGGGAGGGAGAGAGAGGAAGAGATACAGAGAGAGAGGGAGGGAGAGAGACATAGAGAGAGAGTGAGAGGGAGGGAGAGAGAGCTCCACCACTGTACTGAACTACACTATAAAAAATGAATGGTAGAAATCAGGGCAGAATTATTTCTCACACTAATCAGTCTTAATAAGTCGAAACTCCAATTTGTATTGGGCGTATTTATATTTTAACGAGTGTAAACACTAAAAACATTGCTTCTATGGTTCGACACTAATTTAAAAATCTGAAGATTGTCTTAGACGGTAGAAGAAAACGTCTATTGTATCCAAGTAAGTTTCATATATAGCTTTAAACTGCTTTTTTCGTGTAGATTTGTGATGAGTAAACTTGACCATCAATAAAAAAACATGACCAATACTACAGATAAGTATATGTTTAATAATGAAGATGATCAAATCTAAAATGTGATGACCTGATACAATGGATATTTAATAATTCTGGGATAACTTAAACATTTTTTCTGCATAAATGTTCTATATTCCAATACCAATAATATAACTCTGCTCTACAATCGCACGTCCACTCTCTTCTTTCACTCTGCACTCACACACACACACACACACACACACACACACACACACCACACACACACACACACACACACACACACACACACACCCACACACAATACAGCAAGCAATTTAAATTACAAAAAAAGTCACAAACGGATACTATATAGGGTATTTTCTGGGCTTCCATAAACACTCGACGATAGATCAGTTAATTTTAATGCTACACTGAATTTTGAGGCGATCTCAGTTAGAAATGTCAGAACATTAAAGCTTACATCTGGTGAGGATGAGAACAGGTTTTAACTATGAAAACGATGAAGATGCAAAGATTATAATCGCGTTAAGAGAGAATGAGAGGGAGAAAAACAAAAAAGAGGTGGCGGGCCTGGCTTTGAAAAGCAGAACATGCTACATTTTCCCCCAGAATTCCACAAACAGGCACCTGTGCTGAGCCTCTCCTCCAGTCACTCATCTCAAAAATATTAAACTTTTAATTCGTATGCTCAAATAACACTTACCGCTAAAACACTGATCATAAAGACTTCAAATACATGTGAAGATTTATCATATTCATGTAAAAGTTCACATTGAATGCAGTGGTTTCCTAGGCATGAAAATTAAGTGTGCTTTGAATGCATTAGATTTATTTCATAATACATTAAAATATTTATGTTAGCTGTAGGTGACAGAAAAACACTGGACTAAGCATGACCTTTTATGATGGAATTACATCGTAAACTTGAGGAAAGTCAAAGTAAAAAGTGTTCTAATGTTGAAAACCAAAGTTAAGGTTCCATCTGGAGAGACCACGCGCGTTTTTATCCGCGTAAATGCTAAAATCGGCGGCAAGCCAGGCGAAACCAGCTCATCTCCTAACAACTCTAACAGCACGACCCTGTACGATTAAATCTACGCAAACGGAAACTTCCCGTACGCATTCTTACACCAAGCGCGCCCCTTCAACAAAAAGAGACGGAAAATGTTTCCTCCTCCGTAAAATATAAAACACAGCTGGCCACACACACGCAGCAGACATTTGTCGATAGTCGTCTCCACCAGCACGAGAACGTTACGCTTCTCCAACACATGATGTGAACAGTCACTGATATCAGCAGCATGTCGTCGAGGGGATTTATCAATGAGTTCCATAAGGCTAAAAACAAAAGAGGAGAGGTGGAACGGGCGGGGGGGGCGGGGCGAGCCGCGTCCCTGCGGGTCAGAACCACCGGGAACCAGGGGAAAAGGGGGCCAAAGTCAACCAAATTAAATAGAAAAAAATATTGGTTTTTCGTCTTCTTTGTGTCCGTATATCTATACTCCAGCAACGGCCGTCTTCCGTTCACTTCTGACGTTCCTGGAAAACATAAATCGACATTCGCACTCGTCAGTGTCGCGACCGCCAGCCGCAGGTTCTCACAAAAGGACGAAGGAATGAGGGTTAAACATCGATCGGTCATTAATTAGTGATGGATGATAAGTGGAAACATAAGTGGAAATGCAATAAAACAGAATGTTTTTATTTAAAAAAAAGATGTTTATTCATTTCCTCTCTTTTAGTTCAGTTTAATATAGAGAAACAAAATCATCCACTAATCTCCATAGCAACCCAGGGTACAATGAGAAAGAACTATATGAAGATGTTTTTTTTTTTTTTTTAATTGGTCCCGTTGCAGCAAAGTTGAGTCAAAGGAAAGAAAACTGAAAGACTTCTATAAATAAAGGTCTGTCGTCATCGCCACCATCACCAAAGCTGATGAGCTTCAGGCTAAAAAGGTTGGTCTGCACTGGTCCCAGTACAAAGTTTAAACAGGATTCCCTTTTAAAAACTCACACACTGACAGAAATATTAATAAATCACGGTGTTCCGGCCTCTGGCAGCTTCATTCGTCAGGACTGTTTACTTATCAATGATCCCGCAGCTATAATAAATACTGTAAAACATCTCAGTGGTGTTGGGTGGTGAGGAAGTTACCTTCTTTACCACCTCCTCCTCCTCTTGCTTCTTCTCGTAGTGGGAGAAGTCGTCGAAGATGGAGGTGGTGTGTTTGTACTGGGCGATAATCTTCAGGACCTGCTTTGCCTTTTCCAGCGGCACCTCTTGGGTGTCGCGCGAGTTGGTGACCGGCTTGTTGTCATTGTTCTCTAGGCGGATGTGGCGCAGCTGACTGTTGGGCACGTCCTTAACAAACAACCAGTTCACGTCAAATTTGCCCTTCCACTTGTCCTGCGCCCACACGCCGGCGCTCGTACCGTAGTCCACAGGCGAGCGCATCTCGGCCACGCCGCAGAAGTGCCCGCTGCCGTTGACGCTGAACAATAAATAGACCGGACCCTTGGAGTTCATGGCCCTGAAGGCCGAGTCCAAGCGCTTGTTGCCGTGCTCCGTGCTGCACCAGATGGAGTACTTGATGGAGCGGTGGATGTCGTCCTCGGAGTAGCTCTTGATGATGAACACGCGGCCGTTTTTCAGGTTCCAGTCAAAGTCCTTGGGGTTGTAGCTGTGGGCCGCCCGCAGCTTCTCCAGCACAGGGTGAGATTCTGCCCCCGGTTCTGGAGTGATGCCCCCGCCTCCGTTGCCGACACCGCCGCCGCTTGAGGAGCCGCTGCTGTCCAAGCTTCCGCTACCGTAGCAGAAGGTGCGGTTGCGCGGCGCCACCCAGCGTGTCTGAGGCGTCAGGGCGGAGTTGTGGTTCTGGTAGGAGGGCGGGGGAGGGGGAGGACCCTGCATGGTCATCTGCTGCATAAGGGACTGGGCAGACTGCAGGGACTGCTGAAGAGGGGGCAGCAGACTGGGAGCATGGGAGTGAAGCTGGGGCTGCTGGTGGTGATGGTGGTGGTGGTGGGGGGGTAAAGGCGGAGCTATCTTGGTAACAGTCCCTTTATTATCCCATGTATCAATGTCCATGTTGTGTTTAATTGGCGGAGGGGGTAAAGCTCCGCCGGCTATGGGTGTCCCAGGTTTGTTCTTGCTCTTTTGCTGCTGTAGTTTGGCAGGTTTACTAGCTATAGCAGCCCAAGACGTAGGTTTGGGAGGAGGCATTCCAATAGGTGTGGCGACAGCAGCGGCCACACTTCCACTGCCCCCAATGACTGAGCCGGGACTCTTCACCGCCGAGCCACTTCCTGTCACATCGCCACCGATTTTAAGGCCCAGCATGCCCTGTTCGATGCTGTTCATACCTGGAGCCTTGCTTAGTGTGTCACTGTGGAAACCAGTCTGCCCATCAGGTACTAAAGTGCCACCCAGAGAGCTGGGAGGATAACTATAGCTTCCCCCATAGGCCGAGCTCTGAGTCTGCTGGCCCTGGGAACCGCTGGTTCCCCAGGCTGAGAAAGCAGGGTTCTCTGGAAAAAAGTTAAACCTATGAGGATAGATGCTGCTGCTGAGCCCCCCCGGCTGTCCAAACACTGTGTCGTGCATGAAGTGGTGGTCTCCATTGCTGAGAGGGGCATATGGTGTCAGGTAGGGAATTGGCGGGTCACCACCTGTAGACCATGGAGCCTCACTCAGAGGGTAGGGAAACCCAATGGAGGGGGCATAGTAGCTGGACAGGTAAGGGTCTGTCATGGACTGATAGCTGTTATTCTGCAATAAAAATCAGATCTTTTGTTAGGAAAAGGAAGTGAGGCCGTAAGGAGGTGGATTACAGCGTCACAGTACCTGGTTGGACTGGTTGGTGAGATAAGGTTCAAAGTCTGTGTCGTGGACTGTATCCTTCTGGTGGAGGGAGCCGTTCTGCACCGACACTGGAAATGCTGCAACAAAACCAACCAGCTGTCAGAGGCGGAACATCCCATCAGCTTTACAGGAAAAACATCTTCTATCAAATTAAATTAGGCCATCCCACAGACAAAACATTCTGGCAAGGAGGCAAGGAATTAAAATAAAAACTTGACTTGAACAAATTATTGAAGACAGATTAACGACTGCACAAGGTTAGGCTTTACAAAACTCTCAACTCTTATGTCCCGACCACAACACGACTTTTCCTGTTGGGATCGCAATTAGAAACGGTGCTAGTGAGGTCCAAAAGACGCCTTTCTCTCACCTTTGCTCGCATCTTGTCCCTTCGATGTCTAAGCAGCCACGTTGGGAAGAAGAATACATGCGAAGGGAGGGAAAATGGAAAGCTTCAGAAATATGACAAATAAGGTGCAAACTGACACTCCAGCGCCTGTGCTGAGAACATCACGGTGTAAAGGCAGGTGGACTGCCCAGCCACTGGAGGCTGTGGTCCAGGCCTTTAATTACCAGCAGGAACCAGTACTCTTGCTAACCTCCTCTCAAATTCGGCTAACTAAAAGCCTGAGCTGCGGCATCGTCCTTACAGTAGGATGCACCCACGGCATCTCGCCTCTGTGGAGGGATTAAATCCCGAAAAAAAACCCTGCTCCTTGCTTACCTGACTGTCAATGCTAGCGGCAGACATCATTCATTCACCAGGTGATGTGTTCGACTGAAGCCCTGACAAGACGTTCAGTGTGCGGACAGGCTAATAGCGGAGATGCTGCTCCTCGGCGTTACTTTGCTAACACTTGGATTCAGTTAGCGACGGTTATTCGCCGCCGTTTCTGCTCGGAGCGGACGCTTCTGCACTCGTTAACCGGCGGACACTCCGCGCTGTCCAGTCGGGGCTTCCAACGGCACCGACACCCCCTCAGCGTTAAATCAAAATCCAGCTCCGGCGGACCTGCTCACTTGCCCCAATGGCAGCTTCATCCGGGGTCTGCGAGCTGAGGCGGAAATGACGTCATGGCGTAGAGGACGCGGGTAGTGCTACCCAGTAGCCGCGGTGCTAACGGTGTTTACACGTTAATTATGTTATTATAATAATCAAATCGTTTCAATCATACAGGTACTAATTGGGCCATTATATTTTATAAGATTTATTCTATTTAATTCAAAATTAGGTTAGAGTGTACATGTATATTAAGCGTTAAGGTAGCCCCACTGATTAAAACTAGTTGCATCTGTATCAATAGATAATTAGCGTCCTTCCTGCGCTAAAATGGTTATAGTTCAAGAAAAAACGGATGGTAAAAAGTTAGCATAATTTTAAGTTTTTTTCTTTAAAAAAGGTCCAAAAATAATTACTTAAACCCCTTAACTTTTACAAGTCAAATTATCATTATTACTGACATTTCCAAGCTAAAATAAAAATGCATTTAACAAACACGAACAAAGATTTGCAACATAACTTCAGCTCCAGAAACATTTCTTTTTACTTGACAGCATCAGTAGTGAGCCCAAGGTTTTGTTACAATACACAATGCATGAACAAATGTGGAGAAAAACAAGCCCTAAAGTACTGAAGTCTTCACATGAGCTTCAGCATCAGAGAGAGGCGTTTTTATTGACATCAGTAATCACACAAAGGCAGAAATGTCGTACTCTTCTGGCTGGTTCCCACATTTGTGTACCATCGTGTCCACAGCAGCCTTCTTTGTAATATTAGAGGAACACCTTGGATGTTTTTGAGCGCTGAATTTCACCAATGTAACTAACTGAAATAAATCAGACAAGACAATCACGATGGAGCTCAAATGACAAAAGAAAGTTGCCTCCTTCACCATGGACACTTACGGGTGTCGTCCTCTGCGAAGGCGCTGATGACGACGCAGGCGTTAACAAATCCCAGCAGCTAAAGGAAATAACCACGAAACAACACTCTAGAATAAATGACCTGAAATTTTAACTCTCAGGAAAGCAAACAGCACATTAATAGAGTGCTAATATGATAACGTTAGCAGCCTTTTAAATACGTTTGAGTAGAAAAAAAATCAGAATTGAAGATCAACAAATGCTGAATTGGCTCATTTCAACTCTAGATTTAATCGTTTTGGGTGTGGTTGTCTCACCGATACGACGCAGTGCAGGACCTCCACGTACTGGTATTCCAGCCAGCAGCTCGCCACCGTGGTCAGCTCAGGGTTTGCCTGCTTCTGCCAGCCGGAGGTCAGCAGGTCACACCGGGGCCCGTTGTCCTTCCACCAGGAGCAATGTAACGACACTCCCAGAGACAGAACATCACTCTCCTGGAGGGACACCGAGCTTAAATTTACACAGAAGGTTTATTTTTGTTTTCAGGAAGCAGAAAGGAAGAGTCCAATTTGGAACTTCACCTTTTTTTTTAACATATTAATGATCACAAGTACATTTATTATAGTTTACTTGAAGATTTTCAGTGTATTAGATGATCTTTCCTTTCAGCAAAGTATCTTTTGAACATCTTTATTTTGAATCTGAGGTAAATATTTTTTAAAGACACATATTTGTGTTGTATTCTATCATCAGGATCGTGGAATCCTGCGACAGTTCCTGGCATGTTCTCAGACTAGATGCATTAAGTGGCCGAAGTGTCGCTGCCCTTTAATTACCCGATGCCTACGTGTGCATCAGCTCTACCTTTGAAAGACCCCCCAGATCCAAATAGCTGACGAAGACGTTCCAGCCGACCCACAGCAACGTCCACAGAAGGTACTGACGGGACAAAAGAGGAAGTCATAAACTGCAAAATTCTTCAAACAGGTACAGAACCAAACAGGTACAGCTTGTTCTTGCCTCACAAGGTTGTATTTTTCATTCTTAGAAGTTGTCACAGCAACTGAGCCCTTGGGGGGGGGGGGGGGGGGGGGGGGGGGGCAGAGTTGCACTTCATTGTGATGAGCAGCCACTCGTTAGCTTCAGCAGCTAATGTAGGTTATCATGGTATTTTTCCATCGGTTAGTCTGGAACTATTTAACATGTTCAATCAGAAATGCTTTCAAGGGTTTTCAGAAAATTCCCCCCAAAATAAACATTTTAGTTGGTGTCGAACACCAGATTACAGATGACTTTAAATGATGACGCGGATAATCTCACCACAGCACACGAGGGTCAGCCCGTCTCCTCCTCTCTGCTGGTTGGTTGTGGTGATGAAGCTGCGGAGAGGAACGTTTTATATCTCTCTCTCTCACACAAACACACACACAAGCGCGCACGCATACATACGCGCGCGCACACACAGGGAGGGGACAAATCTCTCCAGCGCCATGAGCAGATGTGTGAGAAAAGCCTTTTTGAGCTTCACCTCCCGAGAGAAACGGTGGTTCCACGGTGTATGAGGCGTGATTGATGACGCTGGGAACCTAACGAGCAGCCTGAGCGTGTTTATGTTTTTTTACCCCCATATTAAATATTTTTTGGAAGCCACATCTTGAGGCAGTGGAAATTTAGGTATTTATTGTTTTTGCTGAATAGGAAATTTGTAGACATCAGTCGAACAACCTGTTATTGTACTACTTAACAAATAAACCGTTGTTTATTTCATAAGTTGACTTTGATCAGAAGCTACAAGTACAAATAACGAACCTTTTATCAGGAATCTAGTTTTACAGTGATTCTGCATCTTTCAAGATCCAAACTAAATTTGACTTAAACTTGAAGAACATTCAAAAGCTTCATTTATAAAGGGGCGGCATAGATATAATAGGAAATGCAAACAGTTCAGCAATTTGACTTTTTTGCAGCAACTTCAGTAACGTATAAATAAGTCATGGGGCCTGCTACATAGAGACGTTTTCCCAGTCAACTCTGACCTCCACGGCCCGATCCAACCCTCCAGAAGGCTGCTTCCACCTCACTGGGGCACGGATCGCCCCTCATACAGCAACAGCGTCTCCTGCGCTCTGATAGGCGGCGGTGGAGACACGCAGTTCCTCAGGGTGACCAGCAGGCGGCGACAGAGAACGCCACTCTGCCACGATTTTAATGGTTCGCGTGTTTACAAAATTTATGCGACGTCAAATGAGACAACATGTCAGAAAAGGTCGGATCAGCGCTGCTCAGCTCGCCTGGATGAGGTTGATTTGAGTGGAAATTCAATGTGGAGTCACACCGGAGTCAAACTGGGTTACTGGTGTCAGATCAATATAAAGAGAATTTGGAGTAAATCAAATTCAATAACGTGGTCAGTGACAGATCGCTAAAAACAATTTAATGGGATAAGTAACACCTGAAAGGAGCAAACTGTTTCATTATTGTGCCCTCATTAGTAGAGACATTGTTATTAAAATGCTCTCATGGATTCTTTATAAAGCGTAAAACTCCCAAATTACGCGTGCATTTTAACCACCTCAACGACCACCTGAACGCTTTTTTTTTTTCGTTGAAAAATAAAACATTGGAAACTTGTTATTCAAACTGCTGATTAAACCTGAGCCACGAACCTCCGGCAGGCACCGACAGATGCTCCTCAGCCACAGTCCACTCAGCAGCATCCCGCACTTCCACATCCTTCCGAGGGATGACGCTAAAACCAAAAGACGCATGAAAAATTGTGGGGTCTCCAGCTCTGCCTGTGTCACATGGAAGCACGGTAGCCGAGCCGAGAGGACGCGAGTACAGATGGAGGGGGCCTGAGGGACCGTGGAGGACAAACTTGGCACCCGGAGATAAGAGTGAAGGCGGCTGGACGGCAGGTCAGACACTTCCCAGCCTCCCTTCCGGCTGGGGAGCAGAGGACCGCGGACGGAGCGCACGACGGGGGTCAGCAGGCGCCGAGAGGATGTCACATGCAATATGCTGCATTCGTGTTTGGTGAGCCCCGACAACACCGAGCTATCGCCCGTGATTGATTATGCGCGCCCGGTCCGTGTGGAAGCAGAAGGAAGCGGCCGGGGTCGGTCGACGCTGCGTCTCCCCAATTCTTAGAGCTGAGTGAGTACAGCGGCGGTTCTAGCGCAGAGCCTGTGGCTGTGTGACAGTCTGGAGGGAGGTAAAAGAGGGTGGTGGTGGTGGGGGGGGCGATCATTCATATGTGCCTATAGATTCAGCTCGATAAGCGACCCGCGCCGCGTACGCAGCATCGTTTTCTTCATCCAGATGTGGCCCGGCGCCGCTCCGCGTCTTTTTCTTTGTGCTCGCCCCGAATTTGCCTCATTTGCTCCCGTCATGCATTTAACACCGAGACACGTGTGCACCCACCTTACTGCAATGCCTTGGTGATTTAACCCCCCCCACCACCACCGCCCACCACCATTAACATGAGAGAACTTCATTGTGATTTGATCAGATCAGAGGCTCAGGACGCGTCCTTTTCCATCTCGGCTGAGCGGGAGCATAAAGATAATTAACGTTAGACCTTAACATTTAGCCTACACCCCTCTCCCCCACCCTCCCTCCCTCCCTCCTTGACTCATAAAAAAAATGAGGGGGGGGGGGCGCTTTGTCGTGCAAGTTGCCGGCTGACCTCAGGGACACAACATCCTTCCTCATCCTCGCTTTGATCTGAAAATAAATAAGCTTTGATGATTAGACAAGAAAAGGCGGGAGGGAATTAAAAGAAACGTGTGGCTACAGGCTCAATGCTAAAAAGCTGCATCATCCTGAAATTCCTCATTTCCTCTCAGTAACCTCCACCTGCTGGGGGGGCGGGGTTTAAAAAAATCATTTCCCAGATCTCCGCATGCTTTCCAGTCTGATCTGGAACCTGTTGTCAGCAGCATCGCTGCAGCTGAAGTCGTCAGAGCAAAGAGGCGAGCCGAACCATAACCATGTGTGTGTGTGTGTGTGTGTGTGTGTGATTGATGCTTACTGAGTGGCTGCCATCATGAGCCACGTCCACGCAGCCTCCCCTGACACAAACACACGCAGATGATTCAACTTCGTCGTTCTTTAAGGTCCATCAAAGCGTTGCTGGGGGGACGTGAGCGGGCGAACGAACACATAATTATTCTCCCATTGGCTGCGAGTAATATCGGGCGGTGTTTAGATCACAGGCCGGGTTACACAGATAAAGACCGAGCCTCAGCTTTCTTCCTCACAGGGCCGTGGTTAATCGTTGTTGCAAGCAAACATTTGACCTAATTCACATTCTCACACAATAGCAGCCTCCTCTCCCCCATCCCTCTCTCTCCCTCACACACACACACACACACACACGGCTGTTATTTGTGTCACACAGGCTGAGGTTTTTGCTCCACATTAAGTCCCAGGTGCTTTATCCAAACCTGAGCAGATTTGAGGCTCCGGCCTGAACGCAGGACCAGCGACGACACCAAGACGGACGCACGCGCGCAGAAATTCCACGAATGTTGCTAGAAAATCAAAAGCCTGTTGGTGTTTTCTGGTGACACTACAGGGCTTAATGTGTTCCTAGAAAAAGCCCTTTTTTATGAGGATTACGCCATAATTCCTCCCTTGACTTTACGGCCTCTTTGGAGACCGTGTCTGCACCAGGAGCTGATTTATGTCCTCGTCGTTTGATGACTGAGCGGCTTTTTTGTCATGACCCCAATCAACCATCCCTTACAAATATCTTTTATCGCTAAAATAGTTTTTATTTACCTTCATGAAAGCAGTTTGCGGGGATTTAGAATTAAAAAGTAAATGTTCTAGGTCCATTTTTTAAATGAATTAACCTTGAATCTGGACATACCATCCAGTTCATCCATAGGCTGCCACCTTGTAGCCATGACAACAGAAATAAAGGACAATATGTCACCCCATCACTTAATCCAGCTGCAAGTAGAGAAGCCGGCAAACGTCAGGATACGAAGGCAGGAAGTGAACAGCTGGACATTAACGTGAGTCCATCTTTGGCGGTCTGACTCCACTCTGGCGTAAAATCACGGAGGAGGCGGGATTTACGGCGGCGTCGAGAGCTGCGGCGGAGCAGACGCCTCTGAGTCAATCAATAAATCAACGGATCCACGCTTTTAATGGCCGGTTGGTGGAGGTGGAGAGGGACAATAATGCGAACAGATTCGTCCAGAAATCCAGCAAAGGTCACACTTCTAATGTCCAAATACATTTAACGGCTCTGATTAGTGGCAAGAACTTGATTGTACCTCAGGTGTGTGTGTGTGTGTGTGTGTGTGTGTGTGTGTGTGTGTGTGTGAGTTTAGCAGAAATGCAGGTGTCACTGGTCCATTTGTGTTCACTGCCTCCGTTGGCCGACTGTGACGAGGCAGCTGGAGGGCCAGAGATTACACTGCAGTGCTGACGGCTGAACACCGCAGGCAAAGGCGTCGGTGGGGGTGTGTGTGTGTGTGTGTGTGTGGGGGGGGGGGGCAGTGGACGCACTCATGGAGACGGAGGGAACTGCAGGAGAGGAAGGCCGGGAAACCTCTTTGTGGCACGTTCAGCCTCCTCTTCTCATCTGCCGTCCGAGTCGTTGAACACCTGGCTCCCACGCACGCCGTCCTCCCCTCTCTTCTTTTCCTCCACCCACCCGCACTCTCCCCTCTTTCTTCTCTCTCTCATTAGGCTTCTGTTTTTCCCATCGCTCCATCCACGCTCAGGCCTGTCGCCCGACGCGATTTCAGTGATCATCGCCGCTAAAGCTAACGCCGAGGGTGGCTAACGCAGTGGCACAAACAGAGTTTCAGGAGTCGTGTGCTACGCGTTAGCTCTTCCTTTGCATGTCTTGTAGCATTTGGAACCATTTGATTCGTTGCCCACGACGCCGGTGGTGCAGGTCACAGGAGGAGGAGACGGGGCCAGAGCGGTTTAGGAAGCGAAACCAGAGGAAGTTATTGCTCAGATGCATCTTTGCTTTCTTCATCCACAGGTTAAATTCTCTAAACACACCCTAAACTTTGTGTTTAAGCCTCAAGCTTCAGCTCCAAACCCAGACCTGCATCCTGGGTTACTGACGCACACACATTTGCAAGATATCCCGCTGCCAAACGCGGAATTACGCGTCGGAGCAGAGAGGAAGCGGAGCGGCCCGTCTGCGCCTCATCCTCCTCAGCCTTTCAGGACCCTCCGCCTGCTGGCACCTCGCGCTTCCCTCTCAATGAGCATGTTTGGTTGCATCTGAATGGCGAGAGACGGAGACGGCGTTCATTGGCGGACGTGAATGGCAGCCCTTGACACGCCGCTGAACCCCTGATTATCTCAGCTACGCTTTATTCCGATAACAAAGCAGGTGTTACAAATTCCACGGGCTTTCTTTGGCGCTCGCAGGTGCCGTTAAGGCAGAAAAATGCTCCGGCGCCGCCGCCACAGGAGCAAAAACGGCCGCTCGCCGTCCCCCCTTTTCCACTCGAAACCTTCCCCCATCTGGATGTTTCGTAAAGGTTGGAAACCTTCGTAACCGAGCGCGCCCCCCCACCTCTGTGTCTCCAGATCCTGCTGAGACCGCGGCACCTCCTGAGCGTGCATGAGCTGTGAGAGCGCGAGTGTGTGAGAGCAAGTGAGCGCCAGCGCTCCCACATGGCCTCCATGCAGGACGGGCTGAACTTCACGGCTCCTCCCTACGGCAAGGTCCTGCTGCTGGGCGCTATCGCTGCTGCCTCGGCCTTCGTTGTCACGATCCTCATCGTGGTGCTCTGCGTGGGCTGCCAGAGGTGAGCAGAGCACACACACACACACACACACACACACACACACACACACACACACACACACACACACACACATCAGATTATGCAGCACTTAGATTAGATCTGTGGAAACCTGATCCATCCAACCTGGACCAGGCAGAAGACTTCAGTTTGGTCTTGTAGTTTATCTCCAAGCTGCAGTTACTCTTCATGGCCTCCGGAGGCGCACCTGGTGCGACCAGCCCGCGCAGCAGCTAGCTCATTAGCGCGCTAAATCCGGTGCGTAGACATTTCCAGTACAGCAGCTAGTTTCCCCTTTTGATTTCTTTTTAAATAATGAAAAAAAATCAGATGCTTTTAGTAAATAAGCGTCCTCTCCACCGCCTGCGTGCAGATATGCAGCCAACACGTGCACGCTCACATGTACAGTCATGTAATGACTCAGTCGCATTTGGGCGATGACTCAGCACTGTTACAACAACACACACACACGCGCACGAGCATCAGTGTGACGCCGACCGGTGTGACAGACTGATTGTGTTTCTCACAGGAAGGGGAAGACACACAATGTTCCCGGCGAGAGTGGAAAACACAGGCTCATGCACATGGTAGGTACACGCCACCGTGCACACGTTTGTGCTGCAGGTCGGTCAGAGGTAACGACAGGGACGCTCCTACAGTGTTTAACCGTGCGTGTGTGTGTGTGTGTGTGTGTGTGTGTGTGTGTGTGTGTGTTCAGGGTATACTCAGGCAGTCGAAGCTGCGGTCCATCAGTAAATCAGACGCCGAGATGAACAAGTTGAACTGCAACGGCAAAAGTGAGTCCGTTCACGAACACACGTCACGCCGCCGCTGTAAACAAATAAATGAGCAACAAACAAAATAAAGCGCAAAAAACTGCGTAGAAACGAGCACAAAAGGGGACGAAAAAATCCAAAATAACGCAACGTAAATAAGCAGATGTGGAACGTAAGTCTGAGGTTTTGTTGTCGTACCTTAGTGTGAATGTTCTCTCTTGTCCCACGAATAACGGTGCAGTGAAGGCATCGTTCTGCTTTGATCCCCGTTCTTTGGCTTTGATTTCTGATAGAGACACAAACAATCCACAGATCAGCTTTGATGATAAAATAGAGACATTCCCACCAGTGTCCCCAGCAGAACCAGAACGGTCTGATTCTGACCTCTGACCTCTGACCTCTGTCCTCAAGGCAGGCAGCTTCCTCAGATCCCGTCTGGAACCGGAGAGGACGGCGAGCACACCTACTCCGAGGTGGGCCAGCGTTCCTCCGCGGCGCGCCCTGACGATACCCTCTACGCCATGGTGGGCAGGGCCGGACAGACGGACACGCCGGCCCCTCCGGCGGTGCCCGCCAACACTCCCGCCCCCCCGGACCCGGACGGGGACGTGGAAGGAGGGATGCCCGAGTCGGAGGCGCAGGTGATGTCGCCGCCTCACCCTCCGGAGGCGGCCGAGTACGCCTGCGTCAGGAAGCTGAGGAAGGCGCCGCAGAAGAGGGACAGCGGGACGGACATGGGGGAGCCGCCGGCGCCGCCCCCCAGACACGCCCCCCCGTCGCATCCGGCCCCGCCCCCGCCACACCCTCACAGCACAAAGCTACCACGCAGAAACGTGGACGCCTTCAACGTTCCGGCGTTCCCGAGGGTTCGTAAAGCTTTGTTATTCACACCTGGAAACGGCGTAAAAGTGTGACACAAACCGGTTTTACTGGGATTAACAGGCCTGAAGGAAATTAAAGGAAGTGGTTATACTGGGACAGAGTTTAAGAGGACTGGTTATACTGGGACAGAGAGGATAAATGGACTGGTTATACTGGGACACAGAGGAGATAAATGACTGGTTATACTGGGACACAGAGGATAAATGGACTGGTTATACTGGGACACAGAGGAGATAAATGACTGGTTATACTGGGACACAGAGGACAAATGGACTGGTTATACTGGGACACAGAGGATAATGGACTGGTTATACTGGGACAGAGAGGATAAATGACTGGTTATACTGGGACAGAGTTTAAGTGGACTGGTTATACTGGGACAGAGAGGATAAATGGACTGGTTCTACTGGGACACAGAGGATAAATGGACTGGTTATACTGGGACACAGAGGATAAATGACTGGTTATACTGGGACACAGAGGATAAATGACTGGTTATACTGGGACACAGAGGACAAATGGACTGGTTATACTGGGACACAGAGGATAAATGACTGGTTATACTGGGACATAGAGGATAAATGGACTGGTTATACTGGGACACAGAGGATAAATGGACTGGTTCTACTGGGACACAGAGGATAAATGGACTGGTTATACTGGGACACAGAGGATAAATGACTGGTTATACTGGGACACAGAGGATAAATGGACTGGTTATACTGGGACACAGAGGATAAATGACTGGTTATACTGGGACACAGAGGAGATAAATGACTGGTTATACTGGGACACAGAGGATAAATGGACTGGTTATACTGGGACACAGAGGATAAATGAACTGGTTATACTGGGACACAGAGGATAAATTACTAGTTATACTGGGACACAGGATAAATGAACTGGTTATACTGGGACAGAGAGGATAAATGGACTGGTTATACTGGGACACAGAGGATAAATGACTGGTTATACTGGGACACAGAGGATAAATGACTGGTTATACTGGGACACAGAGGATAAATGACTGGTTATACTGGGACACAGAGGATAAATGGACTGGTTATACTGGGACACAGAGGATAAATGACTGGTTATACTGGGACACAGAGGATAAATGGACTGGTTATACTGGGACAGAGGATAAATGGACTGGTTATACTGGGACACAGAGGACAATGCCCTGTGTTCACTTACTGACGTGATATTTTACTTCCTGTGTGTTAGCAGCAGCGGGAGTGTGTCTCCAGCTGTGTGGTGCACTCCCGGTAACCGTGGGAGATGCTTTGTTTCCATGTGCGAGGGCAGCGAGGTCGTGCTCTCCCGGTGACCTGCGCAGAGCGGGACACGGGTGTACAAGCGTGCAGGCTGCTCCGCGGCGTTGTTGATGCAACACTCAGAAACTCCGTGAGCTCGTAGCTGCTGTCCTGCGTCACGGCACCGACGGAACCTCGTTTAGTTCCTACAAACACGCCAGACGCTTCACTCCTAGACAAACGTGCATTTAATCTCCTGTTTAAACGGCCGCCGCAGCTCCAGATATGTTGTGTCCTGCCCGACAGGAGGTGATGTTCATGGGGAACGGGGAGCAGTACATCTGGAAGCCTCCAGAGGACGACGAAATGCTCGTGCACCAAAATAAGGCGCTGGCACCGCTGGGTGCTCACACGGTGGACAGCATCCAACCATCTGCTGCTGTGGTGAGCGACCAAACTCCAGTCCCGTCTCTCACTGCTCGCGCATTCGGGTCATTATTCCGCAACATTCCTCGGTTGAACCCCCCCATCGACAGTCGTAAAAGCGGCACCTCAGTGGGTCCCTCTGGTGGCCACGAAACCCCCCCGAGCCTCAATCGTGAGGCGTCTGCGCAATAAAGCTGTGGTGGTCTTTGATTTCAGGTGGCTGAGATGTACTCGAAGGTGTGTAAACCGGGCAAGAAGAAACGAGCCGTGCCGGGCTCTCCCCCGGGCAACTCTGGCTTCCGGACCTTGGGTCGAGGCGACCGGGACCGGGACCGGGACGGAGGGTTCAGCGTGGTCGTCAAACCCCAGACGTGGGCCCTCCAGGAGGGCAAAGCAGCCGGGGGGCCTCTCGATGACCACTGCTACGAGTCCATCGGGACGGAGGAGTGCGAACCGGCCTACGAGAACCTGGAGGGAGGCGCCTGGAAGAGGGAGCGGCCCCCCAACACCTGCGCCACCCTGCGGCCACGCAGGAAGAAAGGCCAGCAGCCTCAGCAGCAGCAGCAGCCCCCGCCGCCGCCGCCCACGCAGCAGAACCCCAAGTTACAGCACCTGCCCGCCAAAGCCCTGCTGCTGCCGGGGGAGAACCTGTACGAGAGCATCGGCGACCTGAAGCAGGGCTCCGCCACCTCCAGCACCACCACCATCTTCACCTTCAACGACGGCATGGAGATGTACGTGACAGGGCTCTGAGCCAGCGGCTGCACTGTGAACCCCCCCCCCACCATCCTTCCAGCACCAAGAGCGGCGGCGGAAGCCCCCGTCACGCCCACACATACGTACTGTTTACATTCTTGTCATGACGCCATGCCTCTCACGGGCTCCGAAGGCCTTACGGGCAACAGTGTCCATCCATCACGACGTGAAGCGAACCCAAAGGCGGCGAACAAAAGCGAGCACAAGACCATTGCAGCGCGATCTGTAGGTAACAGTAGCACTTCTATTTTATCAACACCACGCGTGCAAAGCACAAGAAAGCTAAATTTGAATCCCAAATCGCTCCCCCTCGATCCTCGGGGGGGGTCAAAGTCGGACGCGTGTCGGCACAAGGTTGTGGGAAATGGCTCCGTAGCACTTAGCGGCCAGTCACGACGCCATTCAGGACGAAATTTAGATGATATTTTGAAAAAGCTAATCAAAATGGTTGAGAGCTCAGGGACCAAGAGAATCAAGTATGAAGAGTATTATCGAAGGGAAAGGTGCATATATTTTGCGATTCCTGCTATTGAAAAGACGAACGCCATCGCCATACACACGTGAGCGGGCGCGTTCCGCCCCCCCCATCATGGACTGAACACTGTCTCCATGGCGTCTGTAAATGAAGTGTTTTACTTTGTTGATCCCGTTTCTGCACTTTGCCTGCTATAAATTGCATGCTTAAAAAAAAAAAAGTGATAAAAAAAAAATCAAGCACTGTCATGTGGTACCTCTATATGAATGTTTTTATTTTTTAATTACTGTTGTTGGTTGTTTATTTATTTTTTTATGGTGTTGCTTTACTTTTCTAATGAGGGCGTCTTCGGGCTCGGTGGAACTGCACACGACTCGAAACTAAAGAACTGACAGAGTCCTAAAGATGGAGGTGGTCCCTAAACACACACACGTGCACACACACACACACACACACACACACACACACACACACACACACACACACACACACACCATCGTCCAGCCCTGTGGTCGTATGAATCTGCTCAGTTTCTCCCCGCGCGTCATCGTGGTCCCCCCACGAAGGAACCTACTCGTTCTCTCTGTTCTGAGTGTTAAAAAAGAAAAAGAAAGAGCAGAGGATGACACACTCATCACATCCTGGACAGTTTCAGTCGAACAGTACCCCCCCCCCCCCCCCCCAAACAATGTGATTATACTGTATGTCGATGCGATGTGTATGTACATTACAAAAGAGAAAGAATAATAAATATATCATTAGTGTCAAGCAATCTATCCTTTTCCATCATGTTTAATTGTGTTTTTGACTTATCTTGTGACACAACCTGCGAAACAGCTGCAATGTAAATTTCCGTGTGTTCTGTTTGTTGTTTTTTGGAGCCATGAAGCTAACGGTGTGTTCTCGGAAAGCCTGGCTAAGTTAAATGTGGCAGCTACTGTGTGTTTGCTCTTCAGACTTACAGGGTCTTGTACTCAGAAGCGTGTAATTAAGTGCTAAAAGTGCAAAAGATTGTAATGTTTTATATCAAGATTACTATTCATGAAATGTCAGTCAAGTTTATACTTTTGTAATAAAGTGGCACAAAAAAAAAGACGGCTCATCTGATAGTGTTGTGTTATTAAGAATTAACACAAACCGACGAGATCTGAACCCCGTGCGTATCATCGTCTCCTTCCTTTGTGAGCAGCCCTACAACCTCACCGTGGAGTAGGTGCGCGTGCACGTACGTGCGAGTGGCATCGGCATGTTTATTTGATGTGCGCGAACGTCAGGGCGCACGTGCGGAGAGTAGAGGGGCCTGCGTCTGAGTAGCTGTGCGGGAGGAAGGGGGGAGAGAGGGGGAAAAAATAGGTCACCCCTTAAAACAAAAAGCTCGCAGTCAACATCGCAACTGTCTGCCGAATTTTCATTGGCCGGCTTGTCTCCATGGTAACAGGTTAACCTTGAGGCAGTAGTCACATGGGCGAGTGAGTCTTATGCTGTCTTGGAGAATACGGAGCGAGTCGCGTGACATCCGTGATCACGGTGTCACCCTCTCAAAAAGCGACGAGGCCAAAAAAACGCGCGTTGGAGCGCACGTGCACGTGTGTGTGTGTGGGGGGGTGCTGTAGGTGTGAAGATGATAGAACATTCACAGCTTATGCGCGTGTTAATCTCGCCGTCGCAGGAGCATGAATGACTGCACACACATGAATGGAGGCTGAAAGATTCATTGAAGGTGCAGGACGGACGGCAGAAATGATAAATGAGAGACTGGGGGGCCACCAGTACCACCAGCCTCACCAGGACGACTGGACTGGGAACACAGCAGCCAGGAAGGGACATTTTATTGCTCGTTTTGTACCCAGGTTAGGAATAAAATAATTAAACACGTGGTCACGTAGACTAAAATAGTCCTGAAATCTGAACACTTGTAGTAAAGAAGGAGTCTGTTGCTCCTCCACTGTACATGGACCCCGGCCTCTCCAGAGGGATGCAGATGCTCAGTGAACCACTGTGCGGCTAACTGGGGGCTACAGCGCCCCCCTCAGGCCACGGAGTGCATCACAAGTGGAGCTGGGTGGCCTGGATCTGAACCCTGAGAATCACGGGAGCGTGATGAACGCGGCCCTGACCTCGAACTGGTGAACCACACCTCCCCAGCCGGCCCAGAACCCAAACACGGCGTCCTGGAGACAAAGACTCCGTCCGTTCGTCTGAGAGCGGCGTGATAAAGTATTGGACACAATAAAACCCCACAAAATTAGATAATAAGCAGGAATATTACAAACAGGCTGAAACAATGTCAGGATGGGCTTGAGCATATAATAATTATTTAAAAAATCATCAGTGTCTTAATACATTTCTTAATACAGCCCCCCCCCAGAAAACAGTTAGAAAACATTCATGACGCCTTAGAAAACTCTGGTGGTTACAAAGACCGAGGATAAACTCCCTAAGAATAGAACGGTGTCTTCTGTACAGCACCAGGACAATATTGGCACTAAAAATAGAACTGAAAATGCTTTGATGATGAACTGGGACTCGTAAACTACAGGCCTGGCGTCTGTACAGGGGCGTCTTCGGCTTTTTGGAGGCGGCTTTTGTGTCGGCGCGACGGCTCCTCTTGGTCTTCTTCGCTCCAGCTGTCGGTGCCGTCGGTTCCAAAGTACCGGTCCCCAAAATCCCCTGAAAACACAGGAGAGTCGGCTCGGTTCATCACACGGAACCACCAGCTGTTTAATGTTGTTCGGAACCATAAAATCCTGATTCACCGCAGCTAATTAATTTCAGCTACAGAACTCATTAAATATTCATCTCAATGTTGGCGTGTGATGTTTAATTATGTGATTCATTCGTTCACTTATGTTTACAGACGACCTTCTGGTCCAACCGCGGGAGTTTGCTACGCTGATCCGGAGCACAATAATTCCATTAGAATCGGTGACGTGCGGAGCCTTTTTTTTCTCTTCGACTTCCTGTTTCTTCAGCGGCGTCGCCACTCACCGATACCAGGCACCACGTGTAAGAGGTCGTCCAGGCTCTTGTCCACGGCCGTGGTGATGATTTTGACCTTGGGGAAGGCGTAGGCCACAGAGTGGACGCCCAGCTCCGCCATCAGCAGCGAGACCAACACGATCTGGTCCTCCCGCACCTCGTGGTCCTGCGCGCACACAAATAGTTCCCTCACCAACTGAATTCTTTTTTAATTCTTTTTCTGCCCGTACGTGCACGGCAGCGGCCTGGCCGAGCTTGCGGGGGGGGGGGGGGGCTCGGTTTTAACTGGTTTTACTGCCGAACATGGACGCTAGTCTCCACCCACCAGCAGGACTCGCACTGCCATCATGGCCGCAGCTCCGGTGGAAACTGTGCTGTCCATGAGGATGACATGATCTTCGCTGATGTCTTTGGGCAGACGCAGGTAATGCAGCTGGCGAGGCCGCGGGGGGAGGAGACAGGTTGCCATGGTTACAGAAGCAGGAAGGGTATGGTTACCACAGAGACACATGTTATGTGGAGGAGAGAAAAGAGGCAATTAGAAAGAAAAAAAAAGGATCTGCTGCGACTCACCTCCGGTTCTCCTGAATCCACGTTGGTCTGGATCAGGATCTTGCCGATGCGGACGTCCTTGCACACGGCCCTCAGGGCGGGCTCCATCGTCTCGCCGGCGCGGAGGACCGACACGCCGGTGATCTGTGGAGACGAGGATGGATGAGCGGAGGAAAACCTCCTGGAAACACAACCGTCACTCACCCCTTTCCCGTCGTAACGCCGGCCTTCGTACTCGTGACCCTGCGGCGTCTGAACCACGCACGTCTGCCGGAGGAGAACGATAAAAATAAGACAGCAAAATACAGCTGACGACAGCAGCCACACCTTTAACACGAGCGCGCGCTCACCTGAGACGGCAGGAAGGTCAAAGCGCGCTCTATCAGGAGCCGCATTAGTCTCTTGGAGTAGAAGATGAACTCATCTCGGCTCGTTTCTCTGTTTCTGCATCGGGGGAAAGAAAGAGGGGTTAAAGATCAGACCCGTGCCTGGACAGGCGGGGACGTGTCCGAGCGGCGGCCGGTACCTGATGATGGTGTGCAGGCCTCTCACCTGCGGCGTGCTCTCCAGCACGCTGAGCGTCTGAGGCAGCGGCTGCGTCTGCTGAGCAGAGGCCAGGAGCGCCCTGAGGGCAGGAAAAGCAAAAGGTTAGTCTGATGAGTCTGATGAGGCGCCACATCCAGAGCAAGTCCAGACAGGTTAGGATGTAGTGTGGATGAAAGAAAAGGAGATAATAAATATGAACCGGCGTACCTGACGCTAAGCTCACGCTGCAGGAAGAGAGGAAAAGAGGAGTGAAAAAGGAAGAGATTTGGTGAGAACAGCAGCATCTGAGCTCAGATGGAGGCGTTTCTGCTGACGGATCAGCCCTGACAGTTTCAGGTCTTTTTGTGCTTCTACTCCCTGACGAGGGGACGGAGGATTTAAACGGCTTTCTTTCCAGAGCACAGGCAACAACAAGGACGACGTCTTAAGATCACTTTAGCGGTGATAACAGGAGGCGGGCGTGTGACTCGACACGAGCCGGAATATGTGCCGACAACTTCGGCGGCTTCTTAAACTCAGCTAAATTTGCTGCCACCAGATCACATTTAGAGCTTTTCTGTTTTGACTCGCGGCATCAAGGACATTTGCAACCGAACGTCTCATGTGGTGAGAGACGCTAAAAAGATTAAAGGACTCAAATGTGATAAAATAAACAGATGATACATGATTTTACTACTAAATTAGATCAAAGGGAGGCAGGCTCAAGTGCAGCAGCAGGGGTTCTGCCACAAGGTGGCGCCATCCTCTCAGCGTCCCGTGACTCACCTCCTCCAGCTGGCTGTGAACGTGCTGGACTATCAGATCGATGGCCACCATGTTTCCACCACCTGAGGAAGAGACCTGTGCATTAGCAGGCGAAGACGCGCATCTCCAGAGCTAACGAGCTGAGTAATGAGGCACAGATGAGTGGTGAGGGGACCCCGACGGCCTCACCTCTGGGCACAACGATGTCCGCCAGCCTCATGGTGGGTTCGATGTACTGCTCAAAAGCCGGTTTCACAAACTTGTTGTACTGCTTGATGACGCCTTCGATGTCCCGCCCGCGCTCTGTGATGTCCCTGCGGAGCCGGCGGACCAGCCGGATGTCTGAGTCTGTGTCCACGAAGATTTTCATATCCAGGAGCTGCAGAGGGAGAAAAACAAACTGTAATTTTCCACTTAAGCTGCTTCGTGTGACCGAAAAATCCTGCACATCAAAAACGCCTTACTTGAAGAAGCTCCTTGTCTGCAAAAGACATAATTCCCTCAAATATGATTACGCTGGCACCGTACACGTTCTTCTGCAAGAAGACAAATGGATATTTTGGAACATTAAAGCTGCGGAACTTCTTTTCATCTTTGAAACATGAAACCACAGAAAACACTGAATGCATCATTTACAATCTGTCACAATCTGTTACCCCAGATAACACATTGAAAATAATATTAACATCTCTCTCAAATGTTTACATCCAGATCAGATCACTCCACCAGTAAACCAGTCAAACTGGGCGTTTGTTCTGGGAATTTGACTGTACTCAGGAACTGGCATGTGTAACGCACAGTTCCACCGACAGGTGGTGCTGTTTGACGGACTGAAAGTAAACTCACCCTTGGCAAACAACTCGGTAAAATAAATACACACAACATAGTTATTGAGTGTGGTCACACCGATGATGATCCTCAAAGCCTTACAGCTGTGCTTTTATTGTGGTAAAAGAGCGAGACATGTCGTCCCCGAGCACTCACCCAGTCTTTCTGCCTCTTGTGTGTAGTGAAGTCATAAACGGGGATCTTCACACTCTTGCCCTGCTTCAGCTTCCGCACGGTGGCGACCAGCAGCTCGAAGTCAAACGCCCCGGGATGGTCAAAGTTGTAGTCGTTGCTCGCCGCCAGAGTCTGCTCTTCTGGGGACAGAACCTGCAAAACAAAACCCGTCCGTCAAAGCCTGATGGCCAGGAAAATGTCATGCTCGTTAACAATAAAAACGATTGGGTTTTTTTCTGACCTTGTAAAAAGAATCCATGGACAGCAGCACGACCCACGGCACATCCAGCGCCTCGATGATCTTATTGGCAACTGTGGTCTTCCCTGAGGCGCTGCCGCCACACAACCCTGCACACCCACAGTATTTCAGAGGCTCGTTTGTGTGTTTTCCAGAGTGTGGCTAATGTTGCCTGGCATTGTGAGTGTGTGGTGGCTGCAGTAGTCACAGCAGATGCTGCCAGTTCAAAGAAAATGGTCAGAACTCATCATACCAATGACGAATGCCTCCTTTGACTGTGCGCCATGCTCGTCATACCAGGGAGGTCGGCCAGCTGTGTAGATGGTGCGTGTTCCCGTGCGCAGCAGAGGAGGTTCTGATTTGCTGTGTGAGGTGGTGCTTTTCCTCCGAGGGGCTCCGGTGGGGGGCAGGAGCCGGTCCAAGGAGTCCTCCCCGCTGCTGCAGGGAAACGACACAGAGGCTGGCAGGTTAGAACACACAGGTGAACACACAACCAAAGCACTCCGTGATGTCACCATTATGGAACTGTTACTTTATGAAGTCATTATTGGAGTTAACAATAGGTGGGAAAAACAGATTTTCCATTTTAAAATGTATCATTTTTTTTAAAACTGGTCATTAAAATAGCATCTATATACCAGTGGGTGCCTTTATCACATTTTTCCTTGAAATTTTCAGGATTGTTTCCTAATAGTTTGGAGTGTGTTTTGTTTTTGTCCGAAAAAGTTTTGTTATTGTCCGACATAAAAAGGCTACCGATGTGAAACTAATTCCACGCCATGGTTCCGGTCTATATTTAACTCGGACACTTGAGCCTGTTTTTTTTTTAATATACTATAGTATTATTAGCTGAATATTGGACCGTTTGTCAGTGAATGCCTGTTGTGATTTTTTCTTCATTTTTTTATTTTCCAAGTCAATATTGAGAAAGACAAAAATAAGACGAAGAGAGAAATTTCCTCCCGGTCACTGACCTCCCCTGTAATACACCAACCTCACCACAAGGGTGCGTTAATACCTACTATAACGAGAGCTTTAACTTTTATAACCATACACAGTTCAAAAAACAATTAAACAATACGCCATTTAAATTGCATTTCATTAAAAACTAAAATTTAAAACTTAAACTCTACATATTGATTAATTCGATGAGCAATTCGTGATAGTTTTTGTAGTTTTGGCTTGGTTACAGGGAGGATTGTAATTTAGGATTATTCTCAGATTCCACAGCATTTGAAAGTAGACACCATGGAAAAAGAAAGACTTATCTTATCTTACACACAGTGTATTCTGTACCCGAGGACATATAAATGACAAAGAACCCGTCTCTGTGTGTAAGGGGTGTTTCCAGAACACCAACAACATTTTAAACATTCCAAAATACCTGCAGAACAAAACGAAGAGTATTTTCTCTCCTAAGTTTAATAGCAGTTTTCTGCCCTGGGGTCTAATCCAGTTTTCTGCAGAATATTCACACACTGTCTGATCCTGACTGGCATCCCAGTAAATAATTTATAGGTTATAAATTGTTTAGAGACAATAACACAAGCGAAGGTGTCAAAGTGAGCTGCAGGTCCCACCACTATAGGAAACCAGCAGTGCACACAAGCCTAACCGGGAAAGAAACTAATGATTATTTTGCATTTTCCACCGATGCGTTTCATAATTCTGCAGCCCCCTGCTGAGACAGAGCAAGGCTGAAAAGCCAAAATCCCGACAGTAACCCAGATCCTGCTCTTCCTCTGACCTCTCAACAACCCCTCAGTTTACAGATTATATTTATAGCTCCATATAGTGCCTGAGAATACCCAGAACGTGAAGTTAAAGACAGAAAAAAGGGAAAAAAAACATTCACATCTTACCTGCGATCAGACCTCAGGGACCAGCAGCCAGAGATTCTGGCTCCTGTGCCCTCCAGCAGAGTCATATCGGACCCGTACGACAAACGCCTCTCCTCCGGCTCACCTGTTGCCATGGCAACCAACCTTAACACACCACCGCCTCAATAAGCCTCAAACCCCGGCCTGTGTCCATGAAACCATCAGTGAAAATGACCGGTCACACTCATCTCCTGACTGCCGCAGGGTTCTCTGACCGCCTGGTGTGTGCGACCGTCACTAAGAGGATCACTGGGACGGCAGGAAGGGCGGCTCGACTGGTATTAACAGAGGAATCTGCCAGTCAAAGCAGGGCAGAGGTGTCTTCTGGTGTAAAATAAACCAACCTATTCCTGAAGAGGCTCCAACCCCGCCACCGCAGCTGGAGCCTTACCTCCTTTGTTAGGGTCAAGTTTAGTTTAACATCCTCAGATTCTAAAGAACATTTCTGAAGCGGATGCAACAAAACTAGCACGATGGTTGTGTTGATTCAGCGTGTAACCGTTTGGACCAGTGTGCACAGCATCTGCAACAGGAAGTGGAGGGTGACGTCACCCCTGGGGGGGCAGGTTAGGCCACAAACAAACTCACCTAAGAATGTGTTAATTATACACACAACTGAAGATAACACCTACAAATCACATTTATCCTTTAATGCTTTATCCCTTTAAAGGGTTAAAGGTCTTGGTACAACCGAAACTCGACAAAAATAAAACAAAACAATGAAATATTGTCATCTTGTCAAACACAATTTTCATCACTGGGGAAATTAATTTATCTTGACCAAAATCACACAAAGCGCGACAGTGAAATAAATATAATATCTGGGAGTAGTCTTCTACAACTACTACTACTAAGTTGATCTGAAATATTACATATTATTATATATAACATCAAATATGGAGAGACGCGTCAGACTGAGCAGCACGACTGTGGTTAGCGTAACCTTGCGCGATGGGCAGGTTGATTAAAAAAAACCAACAATTTCGACACAATCATTCAAACCGCGTCAGAGAAACATTTTGATACCTGTCCGAGCGGGACGACATTGTTCTGCCAGACTCCTGTTCCACTGAGATTCTGCGACCTCGAAGCCGGCATCGGCTGATGAACGCCATGGATGCCGCCTGTCCGCGCTGGGGGATTGTGGGTAATGTAGTGTCTTCGTAGCTCCGAGGAAATTCTTGATTGTGAAGGATTGATGCGCACAAATCACAGCGTTATCAATGCACAATTATTGAGTTATATTTTTATTTATTTTACCTTCTGACATTAAAAAGCCAAACACACAGAACATTAAAAAACCGTTTAATACAGATAAAGAGGTAGAGACAGACAAAGAGTTTCTTGTTAAATACAGAAAAGAGTGATAAAATGTCAGATTGTCATGGGGTTTCCTCATCGTGGGTCAAAGTCTGTCCATATAGATGATGTCTGGTGCAGATAAGGAAAGAAAAAGCTGCCAATGTCCACAGAACAAAATAGTTCCAGATATTCCACAGCAACAAACTTATTCCAAAAACCTGCTATGAGATATTTCCAAAAGAACCTGTGAAACAAACAGAAAAATATATTAACACAGCAACAATAAGAAAGGCTAATAATTAGTTAAAAAGAAAAAAATTCTATTACATAATGTGTACAATACATAATATACAAGAATGACACTGCCTCAATCTGAACAGTAAAAATTCCCCCTGGGGATTCTTTGCAATGCAATTTTAATTAATTAATTTAATTAAGGGTCTTACGATTGATTGCGTGGCAGTTCCTGCATCCCTCATGCTAAGCTAAGCTAACTCTGAGGACTCAATCCTCGTCCGAGTCGAAGCAACGATCTACGAAGAGAGAGAATCGCACCGTGACTCCTGCTGAGCAGCTGCAGGTTGCGTCCCTCCTCCTGCACCTGGAGCTGCAGCACCTGCTGCAGCAGCTCCTGCCGCAGCGTCTCCTGCACCAGCCCCATCCTCTCCAGCTTCTCCCCGTTCAGCCGCAGCAGCGCGCGGCCTGGAGACGGAGCGAGCAGAGCCCGTGATTACCTCTCACCTTTAACCTCTGGGCTCAACCAGGTGCTGTTTTTAAAGGGCGGACCTGTGATGGCGTGGTGGGAGAAGGCCTCCACGTAGGTCAGGTAGTTGTGTGGACAGTGTTTCTTCAGCCACTTGCAGACGTCCTGCTGCGACCACAACACCACGGGCCGGATCAGGCTGGGCTGAGTGGGGCTGGTGTGATATATCCCATAATTGTCACAGGAGCGATGCTGCATCGGCCAGAGATGCGGGCGGGGGAGGAGACACAAACGGCCATTTAACACACGGTGCTTCAGGGTGATGCTGAAACATCCACACACAGGAAATGTGATGCACTGAAGCCGGTCCGATTCCCGCGGTCGACCTTCAGCACCGCTGGGTTTGAAGCTGGGTTTTTTTGTGGCTCCCGAATCTTTGGGTCTGCAGCAACGTGACTTCTGACTGATTTTTGAGGGGGTTTTTATCCGAACATCTACTTGTGACATTCATCAGGAGAAACTATAGCAGCGAATTTTACCTGTAAATCAGTCGTTCAGATTCTGCTGCACCGTCCCGTGATTAAAGAGTTTGACTGGGTTGAGGGAAACTGTGGGACCAGGTAACTGTTTAACTGACTAACACCTGGATATTTGGCCTATGGACAGTTGATCTGTGTCTGTCAATCAAACAACAGGATTATGAGGAGGGGGAGGAGGAGGAGGAGGAAGAGGAAGAGGGGGAGGAGGGGGAGGAGGGGGAGGAGGGGGAGGAGGAGGGGGAGGAGGGGAGGTCAGGATTAGGAGGAGCTCTCTGATGGTTCCCATCTAGGGGGAGGGACTGTTTGTGGTTTCATAATTGAAGAACAGATGCTGAAAAAGTGCAGAGGAAGTCAACTAAACTCTGAAAAGAGCGAAACAGTGAAAAAACAGAAACGCTGAAACGCTTCCGAACACAAACGGCTGCTTTAACTTGTTCTTCCCAACAAAGACGACGAGAGGCCGGCGCCGTTATCAGGGCAGCGCAGTCCTGCGTCTGCAGCCTGGGCTCATTACCGCTGGTTAAAGGATCCGTTGGGGGGGGCGGGGGGGGGGGGGGCAGGAGCAGCCGCCTTAAACCAGGACAGTTCACAGCACAGAGCGACTGTGTCTGGCCTCTAATGAAGCCGTCGCCATCTAAAAATACACTCAAACTGGAGCCGAGCAGCAAAAAAATCAGAAATCTCGGCAGCAAAAACGCAACAGTAACGGTCGAATTCTTTACTGGTGGGATTTGCGCCTGATCGGGCGTCTGGGTGAGACCTCCCACGTCACGCAGCTAACGCACGATTCCGTTGTTTTTCCTCCCTCCTCCTTTATTCTTCTGCTTGTTGCGACACGATTTAGTTCAAAGGCCGTTGTCTTTATAAAACAGCTCAAATGGGGGCTGGAGCAGTAAATTAGCCGCTGCATCAGAGGAACAGGAGGAAGCTTTTGTTCGTCAGACCCCAGCTGAGGCGCCTGTGGGCCAGAGGAGGTCGGCGAGAGGAGCGAGAGACGGGTCGCTGCCGTTCTAACAGATAAAATCTTAATTTTCCATCTCAGGACGGCTCGTTTACGTTGGGACGCCGTTGCCTTCAGCCTGTGGAGATGAAACAAGAACTCCTCCTGGAGGCTAACGGACGGCCGGGTGGTGTCATGTGACGTTGTGAGGCGGCGTGCCCGTTCAGTACCTGCAGGGCCTCCGTGCCCGGCCGCTGCAGCAGCTTCACCGTCCGGCCTCCCGCCGTCTTCTGCCCCCGCCCGTCGTGCCAGGTGAGGTTCCCGCCCGTCCGCCGGCTCAGCTGATGCCTGAAGTCCTCGGACAGCGCCCGGTACTCCACGGCCGGGCGGCAGAAACTGAAACTGGACGCCGCT
The DNA here is from genome assembly GCF_003711565.1 of Takifugu flavidus. Lineage (NCBI taxonomy): Eukaryota > Metazoa > Chordata > Actinopteri > Tetraodontiformes > Tetraodontidae > Takifugu > Takifugu flavidus. Next base: position 14,092,686 of record NC_079527.1, on the reverse strand, counting down.
GCGGAGACAAAAGCAGAAGCCGCGCTGAGGGCGAGGCGGCAACGACAACGCGGCCGAGACGACGAGAGGCTGGAGGCCCCGTCGGTTACCGGTGACCTCATCGGCACGCCGCCTGCTCACACACGCTGTGTTTACTCTGCCTCACCTGGACAAGTTCCTCTTCCAGATGTTTGCTAGCAGGGGCGGGAGCATTAACCCAACATCCAGCCATTAATTGTAAACAGGGCGGCGCTGGCGCTGATCCCGACAGGGTCGTTACTGATTCATGTGCCAGATAGGGAGATTTTTCCTTGATGTGTTTGAAGCTACGCATGCACACACGAGAGTGCGCGCATCCACTTTCGAGGGCCTATCCGACTAAGAGAATTTAAAAGGAGGACAGAATGAGAGAACGTGCATCCTGGGAGATAGTTGGGGGATGAAAGAGCGCCTTTTTAGCGTTCCCCCTTTGTTCCTCCTTCCTTTCCGTCACCGAACACGTCCGAGTCCTCAAGGCGGAACAACGCCATCAGCCTCTTGTGGGGAAAAGTCTGGATGTGATTTTTTTTAAATGAAATTAAATGCAGATAATCAGGAACACTTGTCCGCCTCCTTTTCCTTTTTACGAGAGGAAATGTTCTCATTAATGAACACAAAGGAACTGCGGTGCGGGATGGAAAAGCTGGAAAAAACCTCTTTAATGACCAAGAATCCCATTAAAATGCGCAGCTGATTAACGCTCCAATTTGTGGGTTGTTTTCTTCGGCGTGATTTCGGGTCATACCGAAGAGGCAGGTCACCTTCAACCACGGGGATTGGAGCTCTCGGTGCCGTTCGGAGCGCTGTCCACTTCAGCACCGACAGAATCCAACCTCCGGACCCTAGAGGTCCGGAATGGGCCGCCACACTTTCGGTTCCGCCTGCTCCCATGTAAAATCCCCCCAGTGGAGCCTAAAAGGGCACTTTTCTCTCATGAAGTCCGAGCTCATGTGGGTTTTGGTGAGCAGCACCGGCACAGCGGACCTGGGAAGCCGGTCTCGCGAGTCGCGCGCTAAACCAGGCAACTGCCGCGCGAGTGTTCGGTTCCAAAGGAACCTTCGAACCAGGTTAAAGAGACGTAAAGCGGTGCCTACCGTCCACGGCCATGGCGCTTCTGCTCCGTCGCGGATCTACTCAAAGTCTTCCATCGTCTCCGGACCGACCCCGTCCCGGTGCCACCTCTGCGCGTCCTTCCCTGCGTGCTAAAGTTTCTGTGGCGCGTGCGTGAGACAAGAAGAAAGTGTGGTTAACGCTTAAAAAAAAAAAAACCGCCTTTAAAGCGGCTCACGCGCCGTCTGTCTGACCTGACGACAGGAGTGTCCACGCGCAGCTGACGGACTGGTTCCGCTGGCTCAGGCGCGCGCTCGTGTGTACTTTTACGTGTCGTGAGAATCAGCCGCGCGGCTTTTTCTCAAGAGTGCGTGAGCGCGCGGCCCCGGGCCCTGTAATTAACCAGGCAGAGCGGCTTCTGAAAACAGCCGGATGAAAAGGCTTCTCATCACCGCAGCATCCCACTAAAGGAATCCCCCCCACCGCCAAGAAAGGGAGCTCTGTGCGCGCCCCCGGGCACTGGGCCCTCTCTGTCACAACCACTCTGTGCGGGGTTTGTTCAGAAACGCGGCGGAAAACATCACCAGATCCTTCTTTCAGCCTTTACGCGTCCCACAGATCAGCGGAAACGGAACCTAATGATAAAAACCAATATACCCGCTACTATAGTGACGATAATAACAATAATACAGGATGTTGACAACATGGACCCCCCGCAGGGAAATGCTACTGTAGGTAGATTGGTTACATAAGTGAAAAAGCTTTTTAATTTTAAATAGGGCAACCTAAAGTTTGGCTGCTCGCTGCAACAGTTTTTAATAAAACCTTTGGGAAAAGCCGATTCTCGACGTGACTTGAATTAAATATTTTATCAGCTCCTCGACAGTATTTTCCATAAATAACTCATAAATCAGGTTAGTCTGGTTTTGGGAGCCTCCAAAGACGCGCCAAACTCTGATCCTGCAGCTAAACTGGCGCAAAAATAAAATAAACAAAATCGAAATTACAGACTCAACCGCGACATAATCTTCAGGTTTTACACGAATCACATGGTGGATGAAAGTTAAGGGATAAAAAGATTAAAGTGGCACCTTGAAAGTAAATAAATATGCAGCGAGACGCAAACACCGCCCCCTAGTGGTCACCGGGGCGACGCACAACAATAAATGTACATATTTTTAGAACTTGAAATAGGGGGAAATAGACAGAAAACCACGATAAAAAGCAGAATTTGCTCCTTTTTCTTTCCGAAAACAATATTTGGGCCAGTCTGATGACGTCCGATGTGATCACAGCAAAGTTTAGCCTCATGTCCGAGTGTCTCCCCCTCGTGAAAAAAAAGCCCCCCCCCAGGTTTGTTAAAGGACGCTACACCCCCCAGTCTGAACTGTAATTACTCCGATTCTCGAGCAGAAACTATTTTCCCAATACGTTGTTGGTGATTTGGTGGTCATTTCCTGGGAAACAGAAGAATTGTTTGAATAAAAGCGCTCGAAGGAGAAACATCAATGAGATCAATCGATCACAAATTCAGTTTACACGCCGACAAACTTCGCTGTTTAACAAAGATGGTTTCTCATCATTTTACACCGAGCCAAATTACCTTTTTGTTATTGTTAAATTATAGAATATATACTGAATCGCCAATAATACTGTCATTACCAACAGCCAACACAAGGGGGCGGCATCGCTCCAGTTACAAGAACACGAGCCAGTTGAGATTTTCTTTTAAAAATAAAACCCTTAAAAATACATTACAATTTAACTCCAATGCTATAAATAATATTGCTCCCCCCTCTCTTAACATGTGATGGAACAAACTATTAAAGAAATAATGGAATCTTCCTTCCAGGTGGTCACGGATGTTGACCACGAGCAAGCAAATAAAATACATTCCTCTATCTTTGGTTGGGAGGTTATTTTTACGAGAACTTTGGCAATGTTGTCTCGCTTTACTGCCAGAGTGCTCGTAAAAAATAATCAATAATCAATCAAACAGCCATTCTGTTATGCATCTATTTACATTCTGCAGGCACGCACACATGAAATTAATTTTCCCTGTAATCTCCAGTCCCTTTCTTCCCCCCCAGGAGGGTTTCAGTCTGGCAGTTTTAATCACAGTAGTTTTATCTGTATTCCATGGCTGATATTAAAGAGAACGCAAACGACCGTCAACTTTTCAGAAACAACGTTTCCTGAGCTCCTCTCAGATGGATTATCGGGGGTCACGCTCGCACTCTGGTTTTTAACAAAGCTTTGGATATAAACACATACACTCTTATTCTTTACCATTTCTCTGAGTGGTCACCTGCCTTCGGATCACACATCTTATAATGTGTGTGTGTGTGTGTGTGTGTGTGTGTGTGTGTCTTCCAGATGTGTACACCCAGCCAAGACAGTCCAGTAAAAGTCAACATCTTGGCTAATGTGTTAAGTGTGGGTGACCTCCGGCCCTGCGTGTGGTCTCCAAATGAGGTTTAACCCAGGAAAACATTTGCTTTGTTTAAAGACGCCTCATCAGGAACTCTTCAAATCTGCCAAAGTCCTGACATGAAATCAGAGCTGGGTCTAATTTCTGTATTTTCTAGTCCTTTAGGGTGATTATGTAACTCGCCACCCTTAAAATGCCCCTTTTCAGCCTTCAATTGGTTATGGAGGTCAAATAAGATAAGAACTTTTTAGATATAACAGACACCACATTTATGAGTGTTTCCATAATCCGTGTGATTAAAGTTGTTTGTTACCCGACACAGTCGAACCACTACGCCGCCACGTTAAGCTGAATGAAGCATAAATCTCAAAGAATGGGGTTTTATCTGGATTAAAATGATGCCACGAGTATAAAAAAAAACCTTCATTCTATAACTCATCTGTCTGTCGGCTCCAGCAAATTCCGAAGTGATTCAGAAGGACTGTTGGGGGAGAGCGGCCGAGGCTAAAGCCGAAACCACTCAGCCTAAAGACCCACAGAGAGATTTTCATCTCCCTTCAGAATCTGGACCAGCGGTGTGAAAACCAAACAGGCACAAAGAAACAGGAAGGAGGCAAACACAAATGCAGCTGCGCAGATGCGGCACAGAACTTCGCAGACGTGTTTCAGGGGTCAAGGTCGCCCCACCTGCATGACGCGGCCACGTGGAGGCTCCATGAGCAGGCCGACGCACGCCCCGCGATGGGCAGCTGCGGGTGTGTGATGCCATCGAAGGAAAATCCTGGGTGGAGCCGCCGGAGGAACAAAGCTGGGCCTGTTTCACAGCGGCAGAAAGTCGGAGTCAACGTGATTTATGTGATACAATGAGCACTTGTTTACAAAGCAAGTGTGTAAAAAAGAGCTGAATGTTACACACACACACACACACACACACACGAACAGGGTGGTTCCAGGTAGAAGAAGGCAGGACTTCATGCAAACAGGATACAGGAAATGAGCCTGTCACTACAAGACTCTTACAAAATAATGGACACAATGTTGCCTTTGATGAACATGAATTTAGTTGCAACAGCAGTGTGTGTGTGTGTGTGTGTGTGTATATGATCTGACTCTAAATCGCAGAATGAATCCTATTTTCTTTTATTTGAGCTAAGCCACAAAAGAAAACCCCTCATAAATCTCCGTCGCCCAGCTCGGAGCCGTCGTCTCCCCAGTAAACAGGCTGGTTTTGTCCTTCTTCATCCTCGTCTTCGTCGGACTTTCTGCAAAAACAACCATGTGAATCAAACGCACACGCGTGAAATCTTTGCCGCGATTCCTCCGATTCAAAAGAGGATATGATCCCGTCCGTCTAAACTAGGCCTTTTTAAGCTTCATACTTGCATTTAATGGACCGGCGCGGCTGATGTTGCCTCTAAACGACCTTTGAACTCTTGTCAACACAGGAAGGTGACTTTATCCCACCGCACAAAGACCCATGTTGTGACTGAAAGTCCCGGTTTGTGTGCAGCTCGTGGGCGTGTGCGTGTCGCAGGCTTCCACACAGACCTTTTATTTTTATTTGTTCCCGTTTCTGGAGGTTTGCTGTTAAGTGGGCGTTTAAACGATCTCAGTGTGCACGTGCGCAGTAAAAAGGCTCAAGATGCTTCGCAGGTTCCGCTGCCCAAGATTAAACTAACTAGCAACAAACCCTTTAAAACGAGGAAAACAGATCCCAAATCACATCACAAAGCCCTGATTTATGTTCCTGTTGATGCAGATTCACCTCCAGACCTCCTTCACTCGTGCACTTGGTGCCGTCGTGCACACAGTGACGTTCTGTTCCCAGTCAGGTTCACCATGATCTCACCACGGGAAAATACGTGAAGTCCTGCAGCTGCGGCCCTGGTTGGTCCCAGCCCGGTATATAATAAAAAAAAAACACACATTCTGGACTGAGGGTTACGGAAAACCACGACCGCGGTGACGGCTCTGCTCCATCGCTGTCAGTTTGGCGTTACCTTTCGGGGGTAGAGGGGGAGGAGACATGCAGATGGAGCCAGGGGAGACCTTTTAGTGGCGTCTGTGCTGCGGCAGCCTCACAGTGGACCGTTGTCGCGTCCACAGAGTCCACCACACCCACAGCATCAGCGCACAAGGTGGAATTCTGCTGCTTTATTCCAGGAGTGAGTGCAGCTGACGCTAAACCTCGAGGAGAGAACTGGAATATTTGTCTCCTTTGGAATCTCCTCGAACCCAAGAGGAGCGTGTGTGGATGTTGGAAGATGACTTTTGCGGAGTGCAGTGTTTTCATCGCTCTGTGTTTGTCCCTGGCTGACGCCAAGTTCTACAGACCGTTCCAGCTTCACCAGTACAACACTGGACTCAGCCACCACCATGACCAAGGGAAACCAACCAGCAGGCACGAGTAAGTTCTCATCCTATCACCTGCCTTCCTCCTCCTCTTCACATGAAACGAGTGTGTTCCATTTATCTTCTGTCGCCTTTCCTCTCCCCTTTCAAAGCGGCCACTGCGCCTACGTGGTGGAAAAGACGGTGACCTTTACGGTCCAGGATGGAGCTGCGCCGTACGTGAAAGCCGAGTACAACAAGTGCTCCTGGGGTCAGAAGTGTCCGACTCTCCTGTGAGTAAACGGCTGTTTATCTGTTGGAAATCAGCCCTTAAACCCTCACAGCACTTCTCCAACTCTTCTGTTCAGGTACCGTCTGCTTTACAAGCCTCTTTACAAAGTGGCTCATAAAACTGTCACCGAGCTGGAGTGGCGTTGCTGTCCTGGGTTCTCTGGTTACGGCTGCGTGGAGGCGCGTCCGATTTACCAGCACCCCATGAGACCGATGCCGCCATTCAAAGGCCCGCCAATGAAAGGGCCACCCATGTTCAAGGGCCCCCCTAACGCTGCCGTGAAGTCCGGCCCATGGAGTCGACCTGAAGGACCTCCCACCAGCAGCTTTAACCCGTACACAATGCGCCACTTTGGGCCTCCGAGGTCCTCCCCCCACATAGACACCTCCTTTGAGCCTTATCCATCGGAGCCAGAGCTGCTGCCAGAACCAATGCCAGAGCTCCAGGAGCCACATCAAGCAGAGCATGACCAAGAACATGAGCACGAACCTGCAGAACATTTACCAGAGGAAGCCCCTCCACCTCAGCATCCTGAGGGGGAGACCACAGGTGGGCGGGGTTTTCATATCACATCATGTCTATGTGTGTTTCATTTTTCACAATGTTTTTTTCCCCCCTTTTTAGGTCACGCTCTAGACACTGAGACGGAGGACCGAATATATCGAATGGAGGAGGACGTCCAACGTCTCCACCAGGGTCTGGAGACCCTGAGAGGAACCGTGAATGGCCTGGAAGACAGTCTGAGAGCATCACTGAGAGAAGATGCCAATAGGATGCTGTCAGCACTGCTCTCTGCAGCGCCTGGTCCAATTTCTGCTCCCGCTGTATCCTCCAGCCCATCTGCTGTCGGGTTTGGGGAGATTCCAGGGGGGGATCTTGAAATCGAGGGTCTGGATGGCAGAGGTGGGTTTCCTGGCCTTTCGGAACTGAAGGTGAAAGTAGAGGAGCTCAGAACAGCGCTGAAAACTAAAACAGCAGAGCTACAAGAACTCAAAGGAACGGTGCTGAGACACGACGGCACCATAACAAAGATGACCGGCAAACCTTCCTCAGACTCTGCTGGAGGTTTGCACGGAACCAACCAAACATCTCTGGAGCAGCTGATCGAGGCCAAGCTGAGTGAAGCCAGGACAGAAATTCTCGGTGGGTTCGAGAAACGCGTCGAGACCGCAGAGGGCAGATGCGAGGAGAAGGTCGGGGACGTGCATCGACAGTGTCAGAGGGAGCAAGGGGAGCGCCAGGAGCAAATGGGGGACGCCTTGGAGGAGAGCACCACAACTCTGAGAAAAGAACTGACTGATGTCAAGACGCAGATACGCGGTTTAAAGTCTTCACAAAGCTGCTGCGGCAGAATGGCTGGACTGGTGGAAAGAGTACAGCTGCTGGAGACGTCTGTAGCGGGTCTAAACCAATCACAGGGGCACCTGAGAGCAGAGCTTGGTGGGCACAAAGACCACATAGAGGGAGTTCTGGAGGGGCGTCTGGGATATGTAGAGTCCAAGCTCAACCTGACTGGACAGAGTAGGAATGAGTCCAGACTTGACAAAGGTGAGGAAGGACAGGGTCTGGAGACCAGGATGGAGGGTAAGTTGAGGGCTTTGGAAGAACGTCTGCTGATAGCTTTGGAGGAGTTGGGTAATGCAACTGCTCCGGCACTCCTGGAGGGTCACTCTGTCCCCACTCTGGAAACAGAGCTGGAATCCATCCGAGGGAGACTAGAAGTGGATGTGGATCGAGTGCAGAGAAAAATGAGCAGCCTTAAGATGCTCTGCACCTCCTCCTGCTCCTCACCTCAAAATCCACCCGACATACAAAGAGACTCTTCTGCACATATGTCGGAGAAGCGGAGCGTAAAAGAGGCGCTGGACATGCAGGATGACCGCTTAGACACCCTCAACGTTACCCTGCAACACATCATGAGGCACATGACCATCATGGACCGCCAGAAACAAGCAGAAGAGTACCCCATCCAGGGTGAGCTAACAATACTAAAATTCAATATCCGGTCAGTCAACCACACCCTGAGGGACCTTCAAGATACACTGGGGTCAGTGGTCCACCAGGTGGGTCAAGCTAACAGCTCCTGGCAGGAGAGAGAGGCTCGCCTCGCCCAGCAGATCAAGGGTGTGGTCCAGTTGGTGGGGCATCAGGCTTCCATGCTCGGGGCAGGAGAACGTAGGCTGACCCGACTCAAAGGTGAGCTGCAGGAAATGAAGAAACGGCTTGCTCAAGCAGTCCAGGGCTGCCGGAGCTCGGCCATAGGGGTCCAGAAAGAGGTGACTGAGGTCGGGGGTCGCGTTGCAAACGTGGAGGACCAATGTAAGGGTTTGAACCACTTGGCAGAGGACCTGGAGAGAATCAGGGAGGAGTTGGAGGGACAGTCGAACGGGCTCCTACAGCAAGTCAACGGCACTCTCTTCATCCACACACAACAGCTGTCCGAGTTAAGAGACGAACTCAGAAACTGCACCGCCACCGCGAAGCCATCACAGCAGAGACGTGGAGACACCTTCGCTCTGAATTAGCTGTTTTGAGAGTGTGTGTGTGTGTGTGTGTGTGTGTGGGGGGGGGTGCTTCAAAACTCCAGTTTCATCATCTGAACTAAGGGTGGTAAAAGTGCACTGAAATAAAGATGTTTGTAGATACAGAAGGAAGCGGCAGCTAATTGTGAGAGGACAGGTTTAAAGGAGCCACCGGGGCTTTTTTTAATGTAACGGACTGTTGCAGAGGGCCCTGGGATGGGCTGCTGTTATGTTTGAATATATGTAAGAATCTGTTTAATTTTATTCTGATTCCTTCGATCGCTAGAGTAGAACTACCCAAAACATGTTTTATATTAGAATTCTCCATCAATGTTCTCTACCTGATTTGTAAAAACACCAGCTAGAGCTACATAAAACTCAGCGCCAGGGTTTTAAAACACTGACAAACCAATAAAAACGATGCTTATGTCCTTTGCTTTCTTCGTACGTGACTAAAACGAACCATCACACGCGCCCCAAACTGCATTAATTAAAACATTGGAGGTGAGAAATTACCGCCAATTGAGGTGACGAGGCAAGGCTCATATCTTAGTCCTCCTCTCTTGCTGGGCTATAAATCTACCTGCCTCGACTCACTTCCGAGATGATGCTAATAACCCAGGCCCGTTATTTCCTGCCTGCCCATCACACAAACAACCATTAAAATGGCAGCAGTGTGGGGGATGAGCCCACTGCTGCGTGAAAACCTTTTAGCCAGTGACATGGAGGGAATAAGAAATGTGGAGGTGGGGGGAGGAGGGCAGATGGAGGAGATAGACACCTCATTTACTGTACGTCGGCAGAGTGATGGAATCATTTTTATATGCGTTGAATATGAGAAACGCAGGTGAGTTTATCTGCATTTCTGTAAAATTTCACATCACGCAACAAAACACGCTGCCGCCAAACAGCGAACGCGCTTATTTCTTATCGTCCATGTCGTCGGGCAACACAGCGTTCTTGACTCTGACATCAAGACCTTAAGACATGAGGAAGGTCACCGAGGCTTGGGTCGGCCGTGCTGCTGCCCCCTCCGGCGACCGCGGCGTTTGTGATGATGCAGACGTGACGCTGCTGCAGGACCAGAAGAAGCAGAGAAGAATCCGCCAACAGGAGAAGAGACGAGGGGCAAAATAGGCTGGCGACGTGAGGCTGGATTAAAAGTCTTGTGGTGCAGATAACAACCAGCCTGAAGCGTTGGCACTACTGGACTGTGTAGCAGATAGTTAAGAACGCCTCAGCGTCCTCCTCCAGGGACCAGAACACTCTGGGCGTCCACGGTTTATAAGCCGGACTCTTCAGGAGCTCCTTAAATGGAACTGCTCACACAAGCCCCACGTTTGCCTGGAGCCTTTCTGAGTAGACGTCGGGACAGAGAGGGCGGCCGGTGCCTGGTAAAACTGTCTCCCCCGACTCAGAGTCTCGCCACTGCTCACACGCGGATTTTGAGGTCCGCTCCCGGCACACCCACGGAGACGGAGGACAAAAGACGTGTGTGGAACCAGAGAACATCTACACACGAATCACCCCGTGCCATGTGCCTGAGCTAAATGTGTAGCACACACACACACACACACACACACACACACACACACACACACAGAAATCAAAACACTTTTGTCCTTCAGATGTTATTACTGACATAAAAACCACTCTGGAAAGACATGGCAAGAGGTTGCATCATGAATAATTCCAATAAAGGGATTAAGGGCTTTTTAATGGGAATCCTGCGCCCATTTAACGAACAGGCCCATCAGATGAAACACTCGGTGCTTATCTCACCACTTCCATTCGTCCTGGCTCCAACACACGACGGGTTCCGGTCAGAGTTAATTGTTAAAACCTGGCACAGCCCTCAAAGCGGAGGGCGAGGACGGCAAGGAGGAAATTATTTCCAGCCTATGGAGCAACTATCTGACACGCTGCTTAATTAGATGTTAACTGTCCTCGGCACGGATTCCCCTCACGCACTCCTGCTCCACTCGGATTGGATGTTTGCGGCGTCAACGGAGCTCAAGGATCGCACGCAGATACGAGCCGGAGAGCAGGATTAACCGCCGGGGGAGCCCTTTAGCGCAGCCAAACCTAATAACCGTGGAGACAGTTCACACAGGAGCACATCTGCCGCATCTGCAGTAAAAATATAGATCATAATGGAAAAGGTGGGGCCAGAACAGCATGTTTCCGGTGTAATGAAGCCCTCCACCGGTCTGCCTGAGCCTGCCTGCTGTCACCCACAGTGAGTCACGCAGCAGCAACGTTCCGGACCTCCAGCGGTGACCCCGGGTTCATCTAAACGTGTCGGAGGGAGCAGCCCGGACCCTGCGCTGGAGTATTAATATGACAGAGGCTTCCTGACAGCCCCGCAGCCTCGGCACAGCTCCGCCACTGAGCCCACGCAGCCTTAAGCGGCTTTCTGTGACGGCCATTCAAAGTCATGGAGCAGGGCGGCGGGCACGGCGAAGCACGGCGACGCGCGGCGGGCGCCGTGCCTCAGGTGCAGGGTAGGGACGCATTCACTGTCAAGGTGAGGAGGAGATCTTCTTTCTGAGGCTGTCCCCGGTTTCAGAATCTATTTTATGTGCGTTGTCTTCGCAGCCACGCCCCTTCCTAAATAATCCTTTTCATTTTTCTAAAGTGCGAGCAACAGGAATTAATATTATAAAACGCAGACCGGAACTCAGCACTCAAGAAAAACACCTCTTCGGTTGATTTCCTTCATGATGTTTTTTGTCTTTGTGCCAGTTCTCTTGTCTTTCTCGACAACTTTCCCATCCAATTTATGTATGAAGCACATTTCTAGCATAACAGAAGCATAAACATTTGGTGCTTTACATTTATTTATCTTCAAAATACAACCGAGTGTCACGTCGTCTGTCATCGTGACGCCTGTCGACACCTGAGGTTGTGCTGGTGAGACACCTGTGGTCTGAATCTCTACAGTAAATATGAAAGCATGTTGAGCCCCGGGAGCAGAAACACAGCGACGTCCTTCCACATCCAGACGGATTTAGTGTTTGATTTATGACAGACGCGTGAAAAACAACCACAAACGCATAAAACAAGGAGGAAAAAAATGAAATGTGCATCATTGATTCGGGGATGAAATGTCCCTGGAAGCTGAGAGAGAAATTAAAGTGTCAGGGACGAGTGCGGAGAAGTGCTGAGAGTTTGGCCGGATTGAAGAGCGGAGTGGGGAGGGGCTCTTTGAGTCATCACACTCCCAGCTCACTAGTATTAGGCTCATCCCTCCCTCCCTCCCTCCCTCCCTCCATCTCTTACCTCTCACCTTTCCTCTCTCCCCTCACTGCTTCTCTGCGTCCTCTCTCCCCACCCTCTTCTCTCTGTCTCTCACTCCTCTTTCCTCTCATGTCTTTCCTTCCTCTCTCTCCTCCTCTTCCTCTCTTCTCCCTCACCTTCTTCCTCTTCCTCTCTCTTTCTCATCCTCCTTCTCCTCCTCTCTCTCACCTCTTCTCTCTCTCCTCCTGTCTCTCTCTCCCCCTCCTCTCTTCCCCTCTCTCCATTCTCCTCCTCTCCCCTCTCTCTCCATTCTCCTCTTCCCCTCTCTCTCTCCATCCTCCTCTTCCTCTCCCTCCACTCTCTCCCCTCTCTCTGTCTTCCTCTCTCTCCATCCTCCTCTCCCTTTCCATCCTCCTCTTCCTCTCTCTCTCTGTCTTCCTCTCTCTCCATCCTCCTCCTCTCTCTCTCTCTCCTTCTCCTCTTCCTCTCTCTCATCCTCCTCTCCTCTCTCTCCTCCATTCTCCTCTTCCCTGTCTCTCATCCTCCTCTTCTCTCTCATCCTCTCCTCTTCCCCCCTCTCTCTCTCCATCTCTTACTCTCTCACCTTCCTCTCTCTCTCACTGTTTCTGTCGTCCTCTCTCTCCATCCTCCTCTCTCTCCTCCTCTCCTCTCCTCCTCTTCCTCTCTCTCATCCTCCTCTCTCTCTCCATCCTCCTCCTCTTCCTCTCTCTCTCTCCTCCTTCTCTTCCTCTCTCTCTTCATCCTCCTCCTCTCTCTCTCTCTCCATCCTCCTCCTCTTCCCCCCCTCTCTCCATTCTTCTTCCTCTCTCATCCTCCTCCTCTCTCTCTCCATTCTCCTCTTCCCCTCTCCTCTCCTCCCCTCCTCTTCCCCCCCTCTCTCTCTCCATTCTCCTCTCCTCTCTCTCCATCCTCCTCCTCTTCCCCCCTCTCTCCATTCTTCTTCCTCTCTCTCATCCTCCTCCTCTCTCTCTCCATTCTCCTCTTCCTCTCTCTCCATCCTCCTCCTCTTCCCCCCTCTCTCTCCATTCTCCTCTTCCTCTCTCATCCTCCTCTCTCTCTCCATCCTCCTCCTCTTCCTCTCTCCTCCTCCTCTCTCTCCATCTCTTACTCTCTCACCTTTCCTCTCTCTCTCTCTCACTGTTTCTGTCGTCCTCTCTCCATCCTCCTACTCTCTCTCCTCCTCTCTCTCTCTCTCTCCATCTCTTACTCTCTCACCTTTCCTCTCTCTCTCCTCTCTCTCCTCCTCTCTCTCTCCACCCTCCTCCTCTTCCTCTCTCTCTCCATCCTCCTCTCTCTCTCCTCCTCTCTCTCTCTCTCCCTCCATCCTCCTCCTCTTCCCCCCTCTCTCCATTCTTCTTCCTCTCTCTCATCCTCCTCCTCCTCTCCTCTCTCTCCATTCTCCTCTTCCTCTCTCTCTCCATTCTCCTCTTCCTCTCTCCTCCTCCTCCTCTCTCTCTCCCTTCTCCTCTTCCTCTCTCCTCCTCCTCTCTCTCTCTCTCTCTCTCTCTCTCTGACCTGCAGTGACTGGTGGCTTCTTCCATTTCAGAGAAGCTCGCTGCATCTCTCAGAGCTGACAGGAGCCCGTGTGCGTGTGTTTCCGGGAGAATACCTTAACTGGACTCTTCGGGGACACCGGTCCGGTCCCCCCCCCCCGCCGTCTCCCTGCCCCCCCTGGTCTTTGTTCCTCCACCGAGCCTCCATGAGTTTAACTGAGGATGAGACATCCATCCCTGGAAGGTAAGCGGCACAGGACACAATTAAAAGAGTGATGGTGATTAATTAGGAACGGCTTCTGTTTACAGATCCCAGACAAATCATGTCAGAACAATAATTATGCCTCTTTGTTTATAAAAATGAATTATTAATCAAACTGATGACTGAAGGACAGTTAGTCAAGGTTCAGCAACCAACAATGTGAGTCAACTCTGTAATTATTGTTTTAAATTAACAGCCTGTTGACACTAACGTGACTGTCAAAACAGCACGTGCACGTGTTATTTTCCAATTACCTACAAGCATTGACTCAATCAAAGTGGATGACCTTCAATAATTAGGCCCACATATATCTCACACTGAAATCGGCCCCCCAACACCAACTCAGGCTGTGATTATGTAATCTATGATGAAGGGAGGCAGTTCGGGGTGAGTGATGAACTGCGCCTGATTATCTCGTGCGCTCTCTGTGCACGTTGTCCTCCGATCATCAGAATTGAGACATCTCCAGCTATAGTTGGGGGAATGGCACCAGAGCCGTGTGGGACGACTCGGATCCCCTTATAATCTCTGCCTGACTGTCAGCTCCTCCATTCTGTGACCGTTCCAGTTCCCTTCCATCTCACGGGATAAAGAAATAAATTGGACCTTAACGTGATCGGCATTTGCGGGAAAGTACCGCAGGTACTATCGTCACATTTAAGATCATCGGCCCCCTCTGTACCAGGAGTCTGCAGCACATTTAAAAGTATTTCAGAGGTTTCTTGGAAATGTTGGAATCTTGGCTGTGATGATCGGAGACCCATAAAAGTCTGAAATATCTGGACTGATATGAAAAACAATAAAGCAAAGTCAAAACATCTCGCCCAGGACTGTCGACAGTTCTCCAAAAATGACTCGGGTTCATCTAAACGTGTCGGAGGGAGCAGCCCGGAAAAGACGTCTTGATGGCTCCAGAGTGGCTGGTCGTAAATCACATCAATGTTTTTTTTCCCTTTCTCCTAAATCATTGGTTTTATTTGTTGCACTGAAAATGAAATTGATGAGCTGATCACCTTTGATTGGACGTTTACAGCGACGGCAGGATTCGTGCGCAGATGTTGATATTTTTGCAACAGTTGCAGGACATTTCAGCACGATTTCACATTATAAAACAACTAAAGTTTAACTAACTAACTAAATAAATAAATGAGAAAACTGGTAAACTACGTGGTTATTAGTTTGATACCAGAGCCTAGTGTCATAATGCAGTCAGCCACTAGAGGGCGTCTTTATTGTTAAAGAAGACCTACACATAAATATAGGTTAACCTGCATGTATTTATTATTGCATATAAAGAGCAAACACTGCAGTAGCCGCAGGATTTTAAAAGCTCCACCGGGAAACTCGTGAATTAAGTGATTTAATTCATAACTAATTGTTGCAGTGTTTTGGCTCCAGTCGCGCAGTGACAGGAGGAACAGATGACCTGTCTGTCCTTGTACTCATCATCAGGGCAAAACAGGCAGATTAATGCATCTGTCAGTTTTTGCATGGTAAAATCAACTCGGCAAACTGAAACAATTGACGTCGGTTGACGAGTGATTCAGATCTGGTCAGCTCAGATTACAAGAACGCTTCAGCGCAGATACATTGAATGATGTGTTCATTCTCCACAGTCATTACATAAGATATGTCACCGCACTGCCTGTGATGTCTGACAGAGTGGCCTCCAACTACTCAGTCATGCTGCTAAAGGACATGGTAAATACTGTCATTCGCTCCCAGACAGTCACACACAGCCACAGCAAATATTCCATCTTCGATCTCATAAAGGTCTCGCGGCTCTTGGGGCACAAACGCATAAAAAAGGTTAAAAACAACTGAATATAATGCAGCAAACTGTGAGCTTAAGGGGGAAAAAAGAATGGCTACAATCAATATGAAGCTCTTTTGTTTCATTTCAGGTTGATGCTTTTAGAAAAAGTGCCCTTTTCCCAGCTGCCGTGCCTTGAAACCTCCTGGAAATGCAACGCAATTACATTTTGAACTGAAGGGACAAAGCCAGGAAATAAGGACAAGAGACACGAATGTTAAAAAGCTACATGTGACGTCCAGAATTGTGGGGCTCCGTTAAACACGGGAGGTTTGACTCAAACACGAAGATTTCCTCCTGCTATGAGCTGTTTTACCACAGCAGTGAGGTCGGCGTTGCTGCCCGTGTCAGAGACGTCCAAATAATCACAACTGAGCACCAGTCAGGCAGAAACAGCAGCGTCACAGCTCCAGCAGTCTGTCAGACCCCCCCCCCCCCCGCTTCACTCGTGTGGCTGAAGGCCGTTTGTTACCATTAATAAGAAACGCGTCGCTACATTCAGCTCCAAAACGCAGATATGACTCCAGATCCGGAGCGTTCAAGCATCCAGGTGTAAGAATTCCCCTCATCCCACACCTGAGCGTACAGACAGAGCCGGAGCCCGAGGTGGTCACATGCCCGCTAACCTTCGCCGGCATCATTACTCTCAACATCTGCGACGGCGACGATTATTTGCCACCCCGGAGAATCTGAAGGCAGAAGGATTAAAGCGCCGGTTTATTAGATCGACTTGGCAGAAAGCGAAGGAGGACAGGACGTTTCTACCGGTGCTGCTGCTGACGTCGGGACGGAATAGTGATTATTCCAGTTATACTCTACGGATGATGTCATCTGCTGATCACTGCGTTGTCCGAAAGCGAATCTCTTTTTTTGTGACTTTGGCGTTGACTTTAGACTCTGAAAGGCTCCGACTCAGGTCCAAACCACTCAGGCCGGCTGGACGTGTCGTCAGCGGCGGACGCGGCAGATCGCATAACGATGAATTCTGGTGCTTTATCCCGGGCGATTATCCGAGTCCTTGAACATCAGGGTTTTCGCGGCACGCTCTCAGATCATTGTGTCCCCACTCTGCTGGATTTATTTCTTTTCAAATAATAAGTATTATTATTCCATAAAGCAGAAGCTGCGTCAAGGGACATAATTCATCCCGGCTGGATCCGGCTGGGGGAGATGATACCGTCCAGATCCGGAATTCATCCCAGGCTGAAAGAAGAGAATTGTTCTGTCAACATGTGACTCTGGTGCTGACCTCTGACCTCTTCACACCGTCACGTATGACCCCGTGTCAGCTGAGGGCGCCGTGGCGCTCCTAATATAGTGCAGTTGTTTTAATTGAGGCTGTTTTTCTCCCACAAAATCCCACAGATCTGTTGCAAAGCCTCAAAGGTACAACCCTCCTGATTCTTCCCATCTGCAGCTCCAGCTTTTTATATTAGTGTTTAATACCAGCTGTCCTCAGCTCTTTTTTTTTGTACGGGATTATTTTTTCAAAAATCTGTTTTCACATCTGCGGCTGTGAGCTGTTGTGCAACACGGACAATAGAACTCCGGCTTTTACTATGGACGACGAAAGCGTCTCAGCCGGCGCCGGAATCCAGCCGAAACATCAACACCGTTGACTCCTGCGCAGCTTCAGTGGTGATTTACTTTAATGCCGTCTGCGATTAACTATTCTTCCCCCCTTTTTTTAAAAATTATTTTAGATGGGAAACGCTTCTGAGGCCTCGGATATATTCCTCTCCAAAATCTCCAAAGAGCACGACATCCTCATTGGTTCAATCTACAGCGTGTTCTGTAAGTTGGCGGCGCGGCGCAGACGCTTCCCGTCCCGCACGGACCCCAACGGCGTGTTTCTTTGTCCCCGCGCAGGTTTGCTGTCCCTGGCGGGCAACTGCATTCTGCTCCTGGTAGCGTATCACAAGCGGTCGATGCTGAAGCCGGCCGAGTTCTTCATCATCAACCTCTCCATCAGCGACCTCGGGATGACGCTCACCTTGTTTCCTTTAGCGATACCTTCGTCCTTTTCGCACAGGTGTGTCGCAATGTGAAGAGCGTTCGGTCGTGGGATGGTTGGCACCGGCGCTTGTGAACTGTGGCTTTGGTCTCCGTCACACCTCCGTCTTCTCCTCACCTGTCAACAGGTGGCTGTTCGGAGAGATCACCTGTCAGCTCTACGCCATGTGCGGCGTGCTGTTTGGCCTGTGTAGCCTGACCAACCTGACAGCTCTCTCGTTGGTGTGCTGCCTTAAAGTCTGCTTCCCTAACCACGGTGAGGCGCCAAAAAACCCACCTGGGGTGAAGAGAAGCTCAAGGTCACCGAGACCTCGGGTGGGGGTTGGGGGGGGTTATGACACGAGCGTGAAATTCCATCTACTGTCTCAACAGGGAGCAGGTTCTCTTCATCGCACGCGCGCCTCCTGGTGGTGGGAGTGTGGTGTTACGCGTCGGTGTTTGCCGTGGGGCCCTTGGTGCAGTGGGGCCACTACGGTCCAGAACCTTACGGCACCGCCTGCTGCATTGACTGGCGGGCGCCCAACCACGAGCTGTCCTCGCTGTCGTACATCGTCTGCCTTTTCTTCTTCTGCTACGTGCTGCCCTGCGCCACCATCATCCTCTCCTACACGTGCATCCTGATGACGGTGCGGGGGTCACGCCAGGCCATTCAGCAGCACGTGTCACCACAGACGAAGACCGCCAACGCCCATTCTCTCATTGTCAAGGTGATTTTGTGCATTTTAGACACTTTGGGGAGAAACTTAAAGTACAGTGGGACCTCTACTTACGAACGTCTCTACATGCGAATTTTTCAGGTTACGAAGCGTCTCAACGGGAAAATATTTCCTTTTGTTATGAGGGAAATTTCAGGATACGAAAGGCAAGAATACGCTACTGCTGCTACTCGCAGCTCGTGGAGTTTAGCGAACACAAACTTACTGGTAGCTGCTCTGCCATTGGCTATCGCCTAGCATCTTCCTGTCATCCCATTGGCTAGGAGGGACGTCAATATGTACAAGTTTGTGTGTATCCCAGCGTCTGGGTGTTCGTATGTTTGTCCATTAGATGGCGGTGTTACCACAAGTGTTAACGTTCGTTGCTAGTAATGACGGCTAATGTAAGATTAGCCTGTAATAAAGTTCATTTTGTTCCTGGAGAAGCCTTGCACTGAATTCCTACATTTATTGTGCGGTAATCTAATTGTAACATGTATTTGTTACATGTTCTGATGCATTTTTATGATTTATATAAAAAAATTATGTCCGAATTTTTGGGGGCGAATTTTTGGGACGTCTCTACTTACGTAATTTTCAGGTTTAGCAACTTCTGGAATGACTTAAATTCGTAAGTAGAGGTCTCACTGTATTTCATCCCTTTTTCGTTGTGTCTATTCATTGTTTGGAGTTTCATATCCTCTCTGTCCCAGTATGAACAGTCCTTTTATCATGTCCTGTAACTTTCCCTTGTATTTTACACACTGTGATTAACTAATCACTACAACTTTGGACTTCTTCTCCCCACAGCTGTCAGTAGCCGTATGTATCGGCTTCCTCGGCGCCTGGAGCCCTTATGCGATTGTGGCGATGTGGGCTGCTTTTGGAGACGCCACTTGGGTTCCTCCTGATGCGTTTGCCATCGCCGCCATCCTGGCCAAGTCCTCCACCATCTACAACCCCGTCGTCTACCTGCTGTGCAAGCCCAATTTTCGAGAATGTCTCTATAAAGACACGTCCACGCTACGGCAGAGGATCTACAGAGGGAGTCCACAGTCTGAGCCCAGAGAACGCTTTGGCGGCACGTCGCAGCGCCACAAGGACCTGAGCATCTCCACGCGCCTCTCCAATGGACAGCAGGACAGCTACGGCACGTGCCTGCATTGTGCTGATGATGCTGAGCGGGGTCATGTGACCACCAGTCAAAGGACCGCGTGCATCCTGACAGGCTCCACCTTCACAGAGGTGACGGTCGGCCAGCTTTCAGCCGCACCAGCTGATTTACTGTAGCTGAGCTTTAGTGACATCGGTGTCTGCTTATTTCCTGTTGGATGATCCTGCGTCGTGTTCCACAGGATCCACAAATGAGCCCAAAGTGTCTCGGCCTCCGTCAAAGTCAATCAGGCAAAAATGTGACGTTTCAGAGCAGGAAGGCAGTCAAGCTGGGAGCAGTCCTGTTTATCGTTTTGCGAGTGTTCAGCATTTTTAATGTGTTTTTCTGGTATCACTGAATATAAAGATATGTATATACCTGCCTGTGGATGTTATCAGATTCTTGTACAATCATTTGAAAAAAGAATAAAAGCATTCGACAATCATGTATCTACTTTATTTCCCCATAAAATCTAGAATTTTCAGGATAAAAATGCCCTGATAAGATGAGATAAGAAAACAGCTTATGGCACGGAAGATTGTTATCTTTTCATTTTAATAGATTTGACCTGTGCAAGTGAATAAAAATCCATCTGTCTCTCTGTCTCCATACGTCCTCACTTTAATTAACCTTACTTTATCCATCAACATATACTACAAAGAATTAAAACATTATTTGATAGTATTGTTGGTATAAATCTGAACGCATCTGAAAAAGCAGCTATATTGGATTCTTATTTATGGACATTTCCGGCTTTCTGCATCTTTATTTGATCTGCATTTACTGTGTATTTTTCAGCACACTGAGCAAAATCGTGATGACAGCTTAGCTGCAGCTGCAGGCGTTTCAGCCCCCTGAAGATAATCAACATGTGCAGGAGGAAAATATAAGAAAACACAGCAGAACTCATCAAAACCGACGCCAAACCTAAGAGGCAGGCTTGTCACGTGATCAATGTGATTTACGTAAAAACTGATTTTAACTGGCAGGAAAACAGTCTGCAGGATAAAGACTCACCAAGTGGCAAGAACAGCCAGAAGCAGGAAATAAAGATTTGGTTGAAGATATTTTAATTGGGGGTAAGTCGCATTATTCAAAATGATACATATGTCCGTGTCAAACTCTTTAACTAATTAACTTCACAGACCGTTTCCGAACGTTTCTGTGCGGAAGTGACGCGCTTGTGCGATGCCGCCATCTAGCGGACAAATACGAGAACGGCACATTACAAATCTCATGTTTTGTATCGTCGAGATGTATTAAACGAGACGCTTATATAGAGAGTCTTGGTTTTAAAAGCCAAATACAAATATTTCTGTGCTTTCATGTCGTGTGTTCTGCAGTACCTCAAAAAACTGGACATCTTGCTTCTTCCCGAGCTTTTGCGGCGCGCCTTCAGCTGCAGTTTGGGCTCCTTTACCCCAAGAAATGACGCTGTTTTAAGAGAAGGAAAACATAAAGATTTCTATTTAAGTCTCATTGTATGAACAAAAAGTTTTGATTGTGTTCTTGGAATGATTCGAGTTAAATCAACCTTTTATTATCTCTGGCGGAAGTCGCCATTGGTCTCGCGCAGAGGAAACGCGGCATTTTTAAATTTCGAAGCCCGGCAGCTCGATTAAAGCCCGGTTATAAAAGCGACGTTTGTAAAAATTTAATCAAAATTAAGCGACTTTATAGCTTACCCTGGGGTTAGAGGGAAGTGAAATGCGTGCCATCGTAGAATCGTGTTAATTATATCGAGAGAAAAAAACAAAAACTATTGCATCGAGACTGACGCAGATTATTTAGCTAATTAGCCGACCTTGACCAAAGAGGCTAGCGACGCGACTCGGTCATAAAAGTACCGAAAGTGACCAACATCGACACTTTTGTCAGCTGTTGCCTGCAGGGCGCCTCCATCGTCCCATCACGATGTTCTACACTCAACTCTTCACATCCAGCCGGGGGCCTCTCGCCAAGATTTGGTTAGCAGCACACTGGGAACGGAAGCTAACCAGGGCTCAGGTTTTTGAGTGCAATTTGGAAATAGTCATAAGAGACATGATTTCGCCCAAGGTATATATATATATATATATATATAAGGAAACAAAGAACGTCTACGATAACATTGTTACTTTTGCAGTAATGGTTTGGAAATGTCTTTGTAGGTGAAAATTGGTTTGCGGACTTCCGGTCACCTTCTGGTCGGAGTGGTCAGGATTTACTCCAGAAAAGCCAAGTATCTGTTGGCAGACTGCGGCGAGGCCTTGATTAAAGTGAAAGATGCATTCAGGCCAGGTACAGGACAAATAAAGAAAACCAAGTATGGAAGTAAATGCACCGTTCAACATAGAATAATGTTACGGTGCAGCGTAGAAGGGTGTTGGAAACGCGTGTTGCACGTTGTTTTTCTATATAATATTACAAACTTGTAGGTATATAAAGGAGGTAGACCAATTGCACCAAGTATTTTATGGGTTTTCCTATATATGGTGGGGAAAGCCACCAGAGGGAGACAGAGCCTTGGTCCTTTAACATGTTAATTTAGTGTTCAGTGTAACCTTTCTGCAGTGTGTCTGTCATATGTACATAAAATAACACAGGATAATAATCCTCATCGGTCCACTACAAAAAAATCTCACTGTTATCCCTAAGGCTAAAGAATACATCTGCAAATAAGTCTGTGTTATGAATCAGTGGGAGCTTTTCATTGTTTTTCTCATGTTTTCATGCACCAGGTCAGACGGATTTGGCTGTCAAGGAGGCCGAAAGAAGAGCTATCACACTGATTGAAGATTTCACGGCTTTTGAAGATTTTGCTGTGTTTGATGCCCGGCTGCCGGACCTGAGGTAAAGACCTGCGGTTCTCTAATCTAAGCTGAACAGGACCTGAGTGCTTGTTCTGCCTTTCAGTGACATAGACCTCGTGGATCACTTCTCACTGAACCAGAGTCGAACAGAAGAAATCACTCTGAAGGAGGATTTTGGAAACGAGTTCTTGACCTTAGTTGATTTTGGTAAGGAACATGTTTTTGTGCTTGATGTAGGTTATTGTTTAAATGCAGCAGCAATAAATCTGCCACACCTGTCTTGCGTGTGTCTGCTGGGGGGGGGCAGGAGATGAATCTCAGATCAACCACACCGGGCTGATGGACATGAGCCTGCAGAGCCTGTCTCACCACGGGGACGCGTTTGGAGACGAGGACAGAGGATTTGACCTGCTGGGTAAGAGCGTTTCCTCTTTCTGTTACCTAGAGTCCTTTAAAGGAGGATTTCTCCGGCCATTCGGTGCAGAACATATTTAATTTTATTCCCAATAATTTCCTCCTTGACTTTCAGATTTCCTGACAAACTCCAGTGACGACGCAGAGTCGACCGACTTCATCGCAGGAGGAGCTCGGAGGGAAAACGCCACGATCCCGCCGCTCGCCTGCTCACAGGGTGATGAACCCGAGTGCCCTTTAAGACGCGGCCCAGAATCTGCGTTCGGACTGTCCGTGCTTCCAGACGCAGGGCAAACGCGGGTGGAGACGCCGGCGCTCAGCGAGACCACCGTGCTCGGCGTCGAGGAGACGGGCTTTGCTCTGGAACCTGTGCCCATCACACGTACGTTCCCGACGTCCTGCTGCCTCACCCTGATCTCCTCAGGAAACCTGGTCATTTCCTAATCTTCTTTTCCTCAGCCAACTCTGAGAAGAGGAGGGGAAAGAGGAGACGCAAGCTGATTGTGGATCAGAACAAAGAGCTGAGCGACGCCACCATCAGGGCGCAGATCTCCGATTTCTCCGACCTGGTGGCCACCATGGACCTGGCGCCGCCCACGCAGCAGCTCATGTTCTGGAAGGAGAGCGGAGGCGCCCGGCGGCTGCTGTCCCGTCCGTGCTCCGCCGTCGTAGCGCCGCAGGTGATCGAGGTAAACGCACGCAGCTGGCGTCCCCGAATGAACGCCGCCGTCTTTAGAGCCTGTGTTTTCTGTGAAGCTCTTCTCCAAGTGTGGGAAACCTGGCGTCCGAGGGGAGGTGGAGAAGATGCGCCAGGACCGACGGGAAGGCAGGAACAGTCCTCTCAAAGGTTTGGACGGCCTGTTTTAAAAATACCCCCATTCTGAGCGTTATTGTGCTATTTAGATCGGAGGGACGCCAGCGTCCTCAGCGCCGACGGCATCAGTATTGCGGATTCTTCGCTCCACCGCGACCTCGCACTCACCAGTCACATGACTGCTCCTCTGGAGACTCCTTCCAGCTGCACACAGGTGGACGAGAGCCAGGTGAGCTGGCGCCTTCAGTGATGTTTCCCCCCCCCTGGATTTGGGATTGATCCTCTTTCTTTCAGGGTGAGAGCGGGTCAACGTTGGCTCAGCCAGAACTTCCGCCAGAAAACTCCACGTTGGTCCATCCATCCCTGGAGGAGGAGGGGATTCATCTGTCTTCGCTCAACTCTTGGGTGCCTGTGAACACACACACACACACACACACACAGGGTTGGACCCCGCTGGGCTCCATATTTGTCTTGATCACACTACAAACTGTTAGCAGATGGCGAGTGTTTGTTTCCTGGGTTGTTTTGAAGATCTGTCCAACGCTGACTGGAATCTTTTCCTAACGTTCAGTCTGCAGAGGACAGCCAGGTCTTTGAGGACGGCAACATAAAGAGGGATGTGCAGGAGCTTCTGGACACTCTAAACGTAAGAACCTAAGCGAGAACGCAGCTAGCTTTCAACATGCTGCTAACCGCAACGCTAAGTGTATCATTCTCTCTGGCGTTTTCTCTAAAATTCCTTCTTTTCGGGTTTGTCCAGAGCGACAGGGACGCCACCTTCAGCCTGAAATCGCTGTGTGATGGCGTCACGCGTTCCCAGGCTGCCAAAACCTTCTTCTGTCTCCTGGTCCTCAGGAAACGGCAGCGGCTCCACCTGCAGCAGGACGGTCCCTACGAGGACATCCTGGTCATACCTGGACCTAAAGACAAGTCCTCTCACATGGGCGCCTTCTAATGACAAACTCCAACTTTTCTACACTTTTGTGCGTCTATTTTTGTCTCATTTGTGAGGAATCTTTTGTGTGTGTGTCCCTCCCCGGATCCTTGGGATTTACTGGGCCGTATCCATGGCAACAGACATGTTGGTTCGTAAGTCTGGTGTTCATTCCCAACACAGGCAGGTTTACTTCTGGCCTGGAGACTAACAGACTGTTCTTTTGTTGTTTAAAAAGGTTGTTTTCATCGTTCTTGGGCTGTAAATATGTGTTTGATGTAACTCATTGGAATAATTCCATGAACTTTCTTTACAATTTAACCTGTCGGTCGTTCCAGGGTGAAAATTCGGCGTCACATTATTGTCTTGCAAATCAATTATTTAAAAAATAAATAAATTTCTCTATCTGAAATGTAAACATTTAATCTGTGTAGCCCCCTAAATGTGTCATTTCTTAAAATGGTCCCTAAAAAACATCCAGTATTTTATTTTTTTAATATATCCGTGACCTGTGGTGGTCAAAGTGGGCGGGGCTTGCCACGGCATCGTTGCAGAGGTCGAATATAGCGGATTAAAAACCCAAATGCTACCTGAGCTCTGGCCCCCGCAGACAGCACGACGACTGAAGCTCCCCCCGGTGCTGAATGCGGGTCTTTTTCCCGCACTGCGCCTTTAAGAAGCACCGCAGCAGCCGCAGCCGCCTCACTTGGTCTCCGGCTCCAGGGCTGCAGGATGGACCCCCTCCGCGGCAGCAGCATCTTCCCTCCCCGTTGCCACCAGCGACGGTTCGTGCGCGCGTCGTCGGAGGCAGCGATGGCGGCGTGTGACCGCCTGCGTTAGGACCCCACGGTGCTCGCGACATTGGGACGCCAGGTGACACCCCCGTGCTCCGTGTAGGACACACCTGGGATTAAAGATGCCGTCTGGGAGCCCGGCCGGAGTGTCAGGTGACCGAGAAAACGCACTGTGTCCGCGTGCGCGTCCACGTTTTCATGATTTCGCAGCTGGACTGTGCGGGGGGAAATGTCTCGCGCGTCGTTCAAGGGCGAAGCGTGAAATCCGCGTGCCCGTGATCCCGCAACGGTGCGTGTGGGTGAAGTTTGACACGCGGGCGGCGAGATGTCGCCTGCTAACTCGCACTTACGTAAGATGATTGCGTATTTCTCACAGTAACGCGCGCGCCACCTGTTGCGCGCGGAGGAGGCGTGAGGATGCGATTCGCTGTCCTAGAATTTAAATTTAGCGATTCTTCCGTCTGTAAAGTCTGGTTTTATTCCGTGCGTCACGTGACAAAGCAAATGACATCACAACCCGTATATCCGCCACGTGACTGTCGCGAACAACGTTTGTTTGTTTTTTCAATTTCTCTGCTTTGTGTCATTTCAGGCGCGTGACGCCTCGTGGCGCCCCCTCCCTGGAGACAGCAGAGGACAGTCCGGCCGCCCCCATGTCTCTGACCCCGAGTCGAAAGCCCCCCCCAGGTCAGCGCAGGTACCGTCACAGAGGCGACACACGTCCCACATTAGGAAGGACGCAGGCGTGTCTCTGTTGTTGATGTTGACGTGTTTACCCTGAAGGCGCTCGGGGGGCACCGGCGGGAGACAGTCCCACAGCGACCCGTCCACCTACCTGGGACCAGTCCGGACACCAGAGGACAGCCCAGTGGCCCGCACGTATCCCAGTACACCCAGGTAAAATCAGCCTGGAACTCCAAAGGTGGACCAGCTGCACTGGTTATACTGGGACAGCAAGGATGGTTATAATGGGAGGGAAAGGATAAATTAGCTGGTCTTATTGGAACAGGGGGGGCAGCTGCACTGGTTATAGTGGGACAGCTGCACTGGTTATACTGGGACAGCTGCACTGGTTATACTGGGACAGCAAGGATGGTTATAATGGGAGGGAAAGGATAAATTAGCTGGTCTTATTGGAACAGGGGGGGGCAGCTGCACTGGTTATAGTGGGACAGCTGCACTGGTTATACTGGGACAGCTGCACTGGTTATACTGGGACAGCAAGGATGGTTATAATGGGGGGAAGGATAAATTAGCTGGTCTTATTGGAACAGGGGGGGGGCAGCTGCACTGGTTATAGTGGGACAGCTGCACTGGTTATACTGGGACAGCTGCACTGGTTATACTGGGACAGCAAGGATGGTTATAATGGGAGGGAAAGGATAAATTAGCTGGTCTTATTGGAACAAGGGGGGCAGCTGCACTGGTTATACTGGGGCAGCAAGGATGGTTATAATGGGAGGGAAAGGATAAATTAGCTGGTCTTATTGGAACAGGGGGGGCAGCTGCACTGGTTATACTGGGGCAGCTGCACTGGTTATACTGGGGCAGCTGCACTGGTTATACTGGGACGAAAAGGACAAAGAGACCAGTGTTAGTGGGACACTGAGGATACCTGGGCTGGTTTTAGTGAGACAGACTGTTCCATGAATAGATTTTGCCTGTCCCACTTCTGCCCCCCCCCCCCAGGCGCCAGGCGAAGCATTCGGGCTGCAGCGACAACCATGGGATCAGGGCGCCCCCCCCCGAGCAGTACCTCACCCCGCTGCAGCAGAAGGAGGTGTGCATACGACACCTGCGCGCCCGGCTGAGGGACAACGTGGAACGCCTCCAGCACAGGTGGGCGGAGCCTAACGCGGCGCCCAGGTAAAGAGGAAGTGCTCTGTGCCTAGAGACGTTTCTCTCCTGTGCCCCCCTCAGGGATTACGAGATCGACGAGTTGCGGAACCAGCTGTACAGGATGCAGGAGGACTGGATCGAGGAGGAGTGCCACCGCGTGGAGGCCCAGCTGGCCCTGAAGGAGGCCCGCAGGGAGATCCTCCACCTCCAGGAGGTGGTCGAGTCCGTGAGGTCCGGCGCGGGCGTCCGCGAAGACCCGCACGACCACAAGTCCCACGCCGGGTTCCAGAGACCCCCGCCGGGGGGAAGTCCCGCTCCTGCGGCTGCTCCCCCGCCAGCACGTTGACCCGGGGCGGCGCCCACAACCGCCTGAGCAGCGAGGCGCTGCAGCTGGAGCGCTCCGAGGCCAGCAGGGCGGCGCGGCCCGGGGGCCAGACCCACTTGCTCCTGGAGGCGGCGCTGGTGTCGGAGGGCCGCGCCCCCCCCCCCGGCGGTGCCGCGCTCCGCCACCTACGAGAGGATGTGCAGCGGCGGCGCCGTGCTGCCCATGTCCCACTCCTGCCAGACGCTCAGCAGCAGCTGCAAGTGCAGCGGCCACGCCTTCCTGCCCCACCACCACCTGTTCCTGCACCTACCCCAGGAAGAAGCCCCGCCCACGCTGGCCGCCGCTTCCGATCCGATCCCCGAGGCCAAGCCGGAGGTGCGCTCCCAGGCGTGCAGCCCGACCATGACGTGGCTGGACGACGACCACCTGGAAGACCTGAGCGTCATTTCTGCCGACGTCACGGCGCCGGAGATCCGTCCAATCCCGTCGCCCGTCACTCACCTCGCCGCTCCAGAGCCCTCGCCGGGTTTAGACCCCCCACCACGACAGGTGGAGGGTCTGAGGCGCTGCGAGGTGGGAGGTCCAGCGAGAGGGGAGGCCCACACCTTCCAGCCTCATCCGACAGCTGCACTTCCTGTTAGGCAGGAAGTCGTCGTCCTGGAGACAGAAGACGACGGCGTTGAATCTGACGGTGACGACGACCCCCCTCAGGTCTCCCACTGGAGCCGCTATTTCCTCGTGGACCTGCTGGCCCTGGCGATGCCAGTGGTCCCGACCGTGGCGTGGCTGTGGGGGGCGGCGAGGGACGTGGTGCCGGTGTACCACATCGGCTCCCTGCTGAGAGGATGCTGCGCCGTGGCCCTGCACTCGCTGCGGCGCCGAGGCGCCGGCGGGGGGCGGAGACCGGCGGGCGCCAATAAAAAGACGCAAATCTGACGGGTTCAACGGCGCCACGCACAAGCGTCGACCATCTGAAGACCACGCCGCCTCTCCCGCCTACGTCCTCGTCCTCCGCCGAGAATCGCACAAACCCCTGTAATCTGCGGAGGCCGGCAGGTTGCCGTGGTTACCGAGCTGGCTCTGATGCCGAACCAGTTGGTCCTCGCGTCCTGTCACACCTGTGCGAACGCCACCGCGCGTTTTTTTTTTGCTCCTCCGGAACAGTTTGATCCCTCAAATGTCGAACGCTGAGCTCAGCCGAGGCGCATCAGTAATGCGGTTGATTAAACCAGATTAAACCGGACCGGACTGACGCCGAACTCAAACACGGCGCGAGCGGCAATCAGAGGAGGCGTGGCCACCTCTGGATCTGTGGAGGGTCCCCAGAGACCCTGCAGCTGGATCAACATGTGGATTTCTCCGTTTTAGAGGAAACGGCAGCAGAAATTAGCTGAACGATCTGATCAGAATGTAAATAAAAATCAGAAAAAAGGTGGTAAAATTACTCTTTTATTGTGTATAGAGAAAGGAACAAACATCCACAGCTTGTTACACACAACTCCTTCAAATAAAGTCATCACGAACCCCCGATGTCTCCTTCAACCGTCATGCATGTTCAAAAACTGTTTACACCAGATGTTTCTTCACAACCTATGGAGGGGGGGGGGGACTGTCCAAAATAACACAAATACTGTCAAAGTTGTCATTTCAAACCCCCGGAAATGAAAAATAAACACTGCGACTGAAATAAAACCCCAATCCTGCAGACTTGTAGGCAATTCGTGGCAATAATGTGCTTTGAGCTTTAAGATTTTCCTCGTTTAACCTGGAGCTTCGCAAAAATACACCCGGCCAAAAGGCTTTTAATTAAGACAATCCGACGAATTTTAGACTAAAAGGCGGCAGAGCCCCAGGAATGAAACCCATTAAATATCCATGACAAGATTCTGAAGCTGGTCCTGATGTCAAAGACACTTTTTGGAGATGTGAAGACACACAGAGAACGAGCCAAGCAGCCTCTCTGGTTTCTGGCTGTGACCTCTAAAGCAAGAAAGGATCAAGATTTTAAAGCAAACGTTGGGACGCAGAGGAGGGGGAACCTGTGAAGCTAGAGACACACGTAGGTCCGATGCAGGGATCAACAGCAGGAATCATCCGGGTTTTAGTTCTCATCCATGTTGCCGAGATAGGAATCGACCTGCGGGGGAGGGAAAGAGAGGTCATTGAATGATGTGGGCGTCTTTTATCTAATTAAACCACTTGTGACGCCAGCGGGAAATTCACATGGAGTCACGTCCTGGAAGAGAAGTGGGCTTGTTAAAAATAATAACCAAAGCTCTCCCGCTTCTCTCTCTGGAACAATCCGGCTTCGGAGGAAAATTAAAAACAGACAGATTAAAGTGCCTGAACATGCAAACCTGATTACCTTCTGATGGATTATAAGCAAAAAGTCCACATGGGTTTTATGGACCCTCCATCAGGAAGGAGGCCCACCCGTGACTCTAGTCGCAACTTAAGGCGTTTTGAGCTAAAATAAAGATTCGTGCCAATGATTTAAATCACCTCACCCTGAAAGTCTGAGTGGAATTCAAGTGGGTGCAGAAGTTTCAGGCTTCCAGGCTCAGCAGCTCCACGTCGAAGATGAGGGTGGCGTTCGGGGGGATGACGCCCGGGTGTCCTTTGGCGCCGTAAGCGTAGTCTGGGGAGCAGGTCAGCTTTGCCCGCTCACCCACGCTCATCTGTGGCCATGCGAAAACAGGTGCTGAATTATGCATCGCATGGGGGAAGACCGTGGCGTTAGCATGCTAGGTGCTAGCTTACTTGGGCTACTCCTTCCTCCCAGCCACGGATCACCTCGCCGCGTCCAATCTTGAACCTGAACGGCCTTCCCCGGTCCCTCGACGAGTCGAACGTTGTCCCGTCCACCAGCGTGCCTGAACGAGCCCCCAGAGACGAGAGAGGCCAGTCAGCGGGCAGATTAGTGGACCAGAGCGACCCCGTAACCGAGCCGAGCGTTAGCCGCCGTTAGCATCGCGGAGGGGTTAGCTGCTAACGTCGATGACAGCGCCACCGATAGCAGCGCTAAAAACCGTCTCAAACACCACAACCCTTCAATGTAAACGCAGCTTAAGCGACACTAAACTGCGGTCAATTTCCACACAGCATCGTAAAAGGCAGCTGAGGAGGACATGGAATAAAATAAACCCCCAGTTTAGCACGCTAGCTGCAGCGATAGCATCAATATCCGGTGCAGCTGGATCCGAAATTTAGTTCCCCTCCCCTCCAAAAGCCCAGTTCCACACCAGAAGAATCCCCCATTTTCGTCTAATAGTTGGGATTATCTGCCCCTGGGGTAGTAGTTCCACCCAGCGGGGGCAGCCTCCCCACTCACCGACATAGTGCACCGCGACCTGCTGGCCCTTCTTCGGGAACGTCTGTCCTGAAAACAAGAAGACAAAACCTCAACGAGGCTGCGGATCGAGCCGAACATCGGCACCAAGGCGGCGCTTCTCACCGTCTCCGGGGGTAATGGTATCAACCTGCACTCCCATTTCGGCTCTTCCCTGCGCCTTCCTCGCTGGTCACGACTGGTACCTTCGATGAGAGCGGAAGCTGGAGGCAGGGGCGGTGCCTGGCTGTGGGCGTGTATTGTGGGCGTGGTCGATGTGCGCGGGGGCGTGGGGGCGTGGCCTCTCCAGGTGGAACCTCCCACAGATTATGTTGTTATCTCAAATTAAAACCTCGGAATAATTACGGAATAATGTGCTGGATTAGCATCTGATCACTTCTGATGAGGACTTAATCTGACCTTGTTAATCTGACCTTGGGGTCAAACGCAGACGTGGTTTGTTTATTTTAACAAATTTCACTTTTCTTCCTGTTGTTAGGGTTAGGGTTAGGGTTAGTTAGTTAGTAGTTAGTTACTCTCTGTTTTTAACTGTGAAGGACACGTGAAGCATTTGGGAATATGTTCAATTCAATTCCAAAAGTCTTTCAGTTTTCACTGGTTTCTTTAAATCATTTCAGTTTGGAACCAGGAAGTGAAATGAAACCCAGGAAATCCGACCATTCCAAACCGGTTTATTGGAACATCAGAGTGAAAATACGGTAAATGTGCGTGGGTTGTGGACAAGAACTTGCATTTTGTTATTCTTCATCTTATCGGTAATAATGCGGTTACTTAATCACACTGCGGTTAGCTTGTTGCTAACTGGCTACACCCACGTCACTTTGGTCGTCACATTTGACCTTTTGGAGTAGGACGGAGGATCTGAACCCTCTCTGGAGGACCCGACGTTGTGGTTTAAAGGGTCTGGAGCCCGGGCAGCCGGTGGCTCCTGCAGACCGGTCGGCTCTTCAGGGTCTCTTCTCACCGCGGTTGAAGACGAGGCAGCTTCTGGTCTTTATAAGACATGAAAAGGAAGGATGTGGTTATTATACAGGTGATATCAGAACCTCTAGATTACACGTTTGGAGGTTTCCAGAGTCGTGATGGACAGATGTAGCCCCCATACAGAACTCACTTACTGGGTCGTACTCGTCACGTCCCGGAGACGTAAAGGTTTCCTCTCATGGATCGGGTAGGAGCGGAAGATGGCCATGCCCACGAGGAGAAGCACGACGGGGACTGGGGCAAACAGCACGATCAAAACTGTCCGCACCCCCTCGTCCTGGGAACACGCGCCGGATCTGTACCCGACGAACCTAGGGTAGCAGAAGAGGACGTGAGGGGACGATAGAGACTCGCCGTGGCTGGACAGAAGTTTGACTGACTGGAGCATCATGGCGGAGATTCCAGCCGACAGGCTGCCTGCCAGCTTGTTGCAGAAGGCATAACAGGAGAAGAAGAGAGGTTCCAGGCCTTTGCAGGAAGGATGTTTGGAGGCGAAGTCGTCCACGACGTCTGGGAGCATGGACCTGCGGAGGACACGGGTTCAGGACCCTCACCAGAGCTCTGAGGCGGTCTGAGCCGAGCTGGGACGGGACTCACCAGGGGAGCAAGAAAATGGTGGCCACGCTGAAGCCCATCAGAACGCACATCGACAGGAAGACTGGGAGGCTGCTGGGAACACAGGCGACGATGATCACGGCTGGTATGAAGAGCTGGGAGGAAAAAAGCAGGCGTTTGAAACGGGCTCCCCTGGGTGGGGGCTAACCAACCAGCAGCCTGACCGAGAGTCCCAGGAACACTGTGGCCTTCTTCCCGATTCTCAGCAGAACCACCTGCCACAGCGGCACCGCTACTGAGGCTGCAACCTGGGGGTGGGGGTGGTGGTGGGGGTGGGGGTAAATAAAGCTAGCATTTAATCAGAGCGAGTTTCTGTTCGGGTGCTGGCTGGATCTTACCAGTAGAACCAGTATTAAATACTGGTATTGGGCTCCCAGTTCCGCTGCGTGGCTGCAGAAAAGTGCAAAATTCCCCAGGGACATCTAAGACAAAGCACCGGGAGTCATTTAAGTCGATTTAATCGTGAAAATGAATATAAAGGGACATAAAAGGACCTGAAATGCAAGAACGAAGAACACAAAGCTGAGCACCAGCCGCTGGTAAGGAATGTGGCTCAGCAGCATCCTCAGGGCAGCCAGGTAGGACGGTCGCTCGTGCTCCTCAGCGCTCAGCTCTGCTAACGTGGGAGTAAAACACCTATTATTCACCCCCCGACACTAACCCGGCCACTCCAGGGTGCGTCTGTGTGTGTGGGGGGGGGACTCACATTTCTGCTCCTTCACCCCGAGGAACAAAACCAAGCTGCAGACGAAAAACACGGCGCCCATGGCCACCGCCGAGGTCAGGAACGCTCTACGCTGGGACGTCGATAGCAACATTAAACATGCTGAGAGGGCAGCAGGGGAAGCTTAGGGCAGACAAATGAGGCTAGCAGGCTAAGCTAACTGTGGTTCACACTTACTATAAGCTCTGGTATGATTATTTTAAACCACACAAGACAGGTATTATTGGATGCCTCTCTCTCTCTCACACACACACACACACATTCAGAGGCAGGTAACCTGCAGAGCAAGAAGATATGCCTGGGACTGTTTGTGCACAATGCAGCTCAACCGCTGAGACGGAATCTGAGCCGTTGCACCAACGGACACTTTTGATTTCGGCTACCGTTGCCACGAGGGAGGCGATCTGGGGCGAAGGCGTCGTGCTTGCAGGTGCGTCCTCTTCCAGATGTTGACACACCTCTTGCCTTTCCGTGTTGTACACAACCACCACTTTACCCTGAATGACGGACGCCATCAGCATTGCCAGCATCTCCGTGGTCATCCCTGCAATATAAAGGCGGAGAAGAAGAGTCGGGGGGGGGGGGGGGCCCAGAGTGGCCCCCCAGGGTGCGAGCGTCCCTTGTCTTACTGTAGGCTGTGGCCGAGTCTCTGTCCCTGTGATCCCCCCCGAGGAACATGTTGAGGGACAGATAAGGAACGTGGTAGCACTGTTGGCAGAGAACAGGGGAGCAGACGAGAGGCGTAAAACTCCGTATCCATGGTAACGCAGCGTGGCGCAAGATGGTAAAATTAAACCAGACGGTCAAACACAAAAAGGGGTGAAATGACTTTCATTGATTTACACTCATGAGGGTCTCAAACAGGCAGGTGGTCACGAGGAACCACAGCACGCCGCCCGCCGCCGCCCCCGGAGGTACGAACCACAGCAGCAGGTAGGAGAGGACGGCAAACGGAGTGGACAGAACCAGCCTGCGGGACAAACG
This sequence comes from Takifugu flavidus, assembly GCF_003711565.1. NCBI lineage: Eukaryota > Metazoa > Chordata > Actinopteri > Tetraodontiformes > Tetraodontidae > Takifugu > Takifugu flavidus. The sequence continues at coordinate 14,058,784 of NC_079527.1, read as the reverse complement.
TCTGCTGAGCGGAGGGACGGGACGGAGGGGATTTGTGCTTTTACTCAAGGCGGAGCGTCGTGTCGCCAACCAGGGGCTGAGTTTTCCCGCGCTGGTCCAGCGACTGCGGCCCACCAGGTACCCGATCAGAGGGTCCGTCACGGCGTCCCAGGCCCGGCTCACGAACAAGACCAGGGACACGTAGAAGGCCTCCATCTGAGGAATGTATTGTGACTTGAAAGTCAGGACAGGAAGGATTTTTTGTGTGAAGGATGACCTCTACCTGGACGACATCCAGAAGGAAGATCTGCAGCGACACCGCCATGGCTGCCGTGGTTACCTGGTTGGGGACCCCACCCAGTGCGTAGCAGATCTTCCTGATCAGAGGAATCCCCCCAGATCTCTGAAGACCAGACACGGAGATGGAGGTTTTCTCTAGACTACACGCTTCAGTTTACAGCCTTTCAAAATAAAAGCACCTCGTTGAGGGTCCTCTAAAAACACATATTTGACGTTTGTCACAAAGAAGTGAAAACAGCTTCAAGCCGTTGAACAGCAATTTGATAAGCATTAATTTGGAGTAGCGTTCTTTGATCCTTTGATCTCTGCTCATCACCTGAGAAGCTCAGCAGCTGAAGTTTCTTTACATTTCTCGCGTTAACTGTGGGCAGTAGAAACACACCTGCTGTCCGTCACCTGCCTGCGTCAGAAAGCGCCTCGTCATCGTCTCCACCCGAGATTTGAAGTCCTTTAAGCAACTCATCCTTTGATGTAGGCGCTGATCGTTCCGCGTGCGGACTGTCGGTTCAGATCTTCACGGACATCCCGAGGTCCCTCCGACGCTCCGATCAGGCCGGACGCCTCCGCCAGTTTTAAACCCGCCCTCCTGCTTTCGTTTACAAGCTGGGAGGACTCACGAAGGATTTTACAGATCAGATTACAGATATAAACCCTACAGATTAACACAAGGTGAACATTTAGACAGATTTCAAAGACCAAGGTTTGTGCAGTTCTGACCTCTTGTGGAACAGATGTGAAATTTGACACGATTTTGGGGAACGTAATCTTTGTGGGACCAGGCTAGCGTAGCAGTTAGCTGCCTCACACGTGTTCCCATAAAAAACAACAACAACGACGACAGTTTTCAGCCTTGAGACTTTAATTTCTCCACATGAAGACGACACATGAACCAAGTAAAGGTCTCCGAGGACAAAATAAATACTTTCCCGAGGTAAAAATAATCACGTACACTTTGTGCGAAAATTTTAAAAAAGGAAACAAATTTCAAAACAGACTGTAAATAAACGAGCAAACACACTCCCCCCATCAGGTTGTCACAGATCCGTGGTTCATACTGAAATTTTTTGTGATTTTTGAGACGCCGGCTCATAAATCGGTGCTCTTGCTCGCTCCGTCTTTAGCGCTCCGGAGTCCATACAGCCATTTAATGACTCTGGCGTTCCGCTCGATCACCGAAACGCCGTAGGGAACACGTCCTTCAGGCACGCCGGGGCCGTCCTCCTCCTCAGCACCATTCTCGTCTCTGTTCGAGGCCTCGCACTCTGACCCGGGAGCGCTGACGCTATGGAAACGGGCCATGGATACGATGTCTGAGGTGGATCCTGTCCACTCCTGCAGGTCTGCCGGGTCCAAACCACAAAGGTTGAAGAATCGCTCCAGTTCCGTCCCCGCTCGGGAACACCGGTCGCTCAGGTCCGACTTAGACCTGGTCAGCGAGGGGCGTTTCCTGGAGCTGGAGGAAGACAAGCGGGTTCTCGCCGGGGAGGAGGGGGGCAGCGCGGGCAGGGGAGCGGGAGGAGTAGCTTGGACTGGGGTCCCGGGGGGAGGTTTTTCTGGTTTGGACGGCACGGCGACGGGTTTGAGGGGGGACGGACCTGGTGTCCTGGGCTGGGAGAGGTGGAGCTGAGAGGCAGCCGGGCGGAGTGATAGCTGAGAGGTCAGAGAGATGGGGTGGAGGGGCTTCCGGATGAACAGGGGCGGTCTGCAGGGGGGGCGCGCAGGGCTGGCCAGAGGCATGACATCCACCCTGCGAACCGTCCCAGCAGCCGGAGCTCCAGGGACACCAGGGCCCCCCACCCGTGAGGGCGCGGACGCCTTTAACCTCACTTTTGCGGGACTGGACCAGTCAGGGCGGGGAGGCGGGCACGGCCTCTCCGTCTTCAGCTGCGCCCTCGGACCGGGATCGCCCGGCGTGGAATTCTGCGGCTCTGGGGCGGCGCTGGTTTGAGCGCCGACGCCGACGTCGCTTATCAGCTTCGTCAGGTGCTTCAAGTCGAGCTGGACGCCGTCTTTCCTGGGTTTCGTGGGAACCGCCGGCTTCCTGGTGGGCTGGGGGGCGGCGGCGGGGCCCCGCGCCACCTTCTGCGCGTCAGGCAGCTGGACCGGCAGCTGTTTGGACAAAGCAACTTGACTCTTGACGTATTTAGCCTTGTCGGCCTCCAGCCTCTCCACCGCGCTCTGCTTTGGTCTCCCCGCCGCCGCCGGGAACTGCCGGTGGAGGTCCAGCCCCACCGGCCCCTTGGGCCGCAGGCGGGGGGGCGTGGCAGAGATATCCCTCCTCACTGGATGCCGAAGTCTCTCCAGGGGCATTTTGTGCATAAGCAGCTTCTGTCCTTGGGTGCCGTCTCCGTCCCTCATCCTCCCCCTTCGGCCTCGAAGCGAATGTTCTCAGATTCTGGTGAAACGGTCCCTCACGGTGCCTTTGGGATCACTCTCCTGGGTCAAACTCCGACCAGGACCGGGAGACTTCAGCATCTCCGGTCCGACATCCTGCGGAACAAAAGAGAAAACAGCCTCTTAACAGAAATGTCCGTGTTTCCCTTTTGTCCAAAACGTCAACGCTAGACTGTCCCCCCATTGTGGACAGTGTCCACATGGCCTCCAATAAATCATTAAAAGCTAGTGAGCTCTGCCCCCCCCCCCCAGTAGGGATGCTGCACTGGAATATTTTGGGTAAAAATAAGAAAAACATGGCCTGGAGGGCAAAGGTCACCTACTGCGCGAGGTGTGCACACACGGCAACAGAAAGACGATAGATACTCGTGGTTTTCCTCATTTCGGTCAAACCGCCCTTAAACAGCCAGCGCAGCCATCGACCCCCCCACAGACAAACAATAGCTTCCTTTTCAGGATGTTAAAAGTGACAGAAGGCGAAGGGGAGGAGCGGCCCTTTGTCTGGAGGCCTTTCAGGAGATAACAGGGGTTCCACGAATGACAAAGGTTAGAGTTAGTCGTGGGCTTAGCTAGCATAGCCGTGTGCAAAAAAGCACTAGAAATCCAGGATCCAAACGACACGTGGAGGAATTTTCCACATCCGCCTGCCAGTTTCGACAAACATGATTAGTTCTCGGCCTTATCAGGGAAAAGAAAGTCAACATTTGGCTTTCAAACCTGCTCTTCAGGCAACAAACCCATCAGCTAAGACTTCCTTCTCCAAAAGCAGGAAACGTGAAATAAAAAGGCTTCGCCCGCAGGAAAAAAAAACAACAACTTCTGGAAGATAAACTGAGGAATGTGTGTCGGCCTGCGGGCTCCAGAGATCCGAGGGACAACTTTCTACCACGATCCTGGACGTGAGCAAACACACGCACGTCTCACCTCTCCCGAGCGCGTGCGCGGTGTGAAGGTCACAGTTGGGAGACTTTCATTTTAATGTGACCCGGAGTGTTGGAAAAGCCGCCCGACCGCGCCAGTTAACATTCCCGACGTGCCATTCCAGGCCGAGCCGAGCCGAGCTCCAGCTGCGGGGGCTCCTCCGTCCACACTTACCTGCTCCCAACTTCCCCAGCGAAGGTAGCCCAGCACCACCAGTCCTCCCAACCGCCCCCCCCGGCTGAGGCGCCAGTGCTGCTGCCGTGGTGGCAAAACAAAGAAGAGCCTTCAGAAGTGGGTCAAATAAAAATAGAAACCACTAATTTGGTGTTTGTGAGCCGAGCGGCGGCGCGGCGGCTCACGCCACCAGGAAGCAGCCGGACGCACACAAAGGCCTCCGTGCTCGGCCGGTCTCGAGCAGCTCGCGCGCGGATCAAGGTGACTCACAGGAGTCGGTAGATTCCTTAAAAAAATCAATACTCACCTTCTGTCTTCTCTGGATCTCTTTTCCTTTCTGCTTTCCTCCCCAAACACAACAACCGCAGCGGCTCCGCGTGAGTGCGTGTTTGCGTTCACGCACTTAAGCAGCGCGAGACTAACCTGTTTGACAACTCATGTGCGCCCGCCGTGGCCACGCCCCCAGCCGCGGCCACGCCCCCAGCCGCCCCTGATTGGCCACGCCGGCCCTGCTGCGCTCTAAATGGCGCAATCGGAAAATAATAGTCATTTAATCCTTTACTGCGGAAAAAGTGGATTTATTCTCGGAAACGCTTCATGTGATTTTAAACCACTTTTGCTCGCGAGCCGTTTTAGATTTGATTCAATCTACGGTCCGAGACATAAAGACAGACGTGAGTTTTGAATGTTCACAGAGGAAAGATGCCTCTTTTCGACCTTATACCTGCAAATGTGTGGCTGACTTTATTTAAATAACGTGCCTGCCACTCAATAACCTGGCCAGTATTTTTTTACAGGTTTTACAGTAGTGTTTTTACAGCTGTTCAAAGGTCTCTGATAACAATGTCTGATAACACTAATAAAAAGAGCCAAATACATAAATGCAAATGGACTAATTGGCGACCTGAACGTCACAACAAAAATAAATGTACGAGTGTTTCTCTCTGCGATTAAAGACATGGGATTTACTTCAGTCACGTTGAACTCTTACTGGGACATTTTACTCTCCAATCAAAGAACACGCATCTGTCTTTTCCCAAGAGGACCCGACGACCCTGGTCACGTGACGCCCCGTCTGCCAATTGAAAGCATCTGCAACGGCCTCCACAGCAAACGTGACCCAATTATTCATGATAATCTGCAGACTTTGTTGTGAGCCCTTTCGTGTTGCTGTTTACTATTTCAGCTGAGGAGTCACGTGGTGCAACAGGAAAAATGTAAACATTAACTGACCTGGTTCAGCTGGAATGTCAGTTTTTGTCAGCTAAACTCTCGTCCACTCTCCTGGCTCCAATATTAAATATTCCAGCAAATTCCGGGGAGTATCTCGAGTAACATGGTCGTATTCCGGCGAGAAGTTGTTGTTTAGTTTGATGAATCTGCTTTTATTGTATATAGAAAAAGGCAAAACTTGTGTAACTGGGCACTAGACACGTTTTTGATGGTTTTAATAATCGTGTCCATATAAATTCCAGTGCAGCATTTAGCCTGAAATCTGTCACAATCATAACAACATTCACAGATTATAAAAAAGGTTCTTCAGTCCAGATCGACCAGCTGCCCCCCCCCCCCGGAGAAACCTTCAATGAAGTACTTCCTGTTGTGCACCATGATTTATGAGAAACGTTCGAGTCTGAGGCTGCAGATTAGGAAATAGCACAGTTTTTATCTCTGTCCTTTGCACCCAGACTGTGAGCTCTCCTCCGCCGTATGCTTCCTCTCAGCCCCCGGTCTCGCTGCACCTCCCTCCCCCGCTCCTCCTCCCCGCCCTCCTCAGGCTGATGTTTTCGGAGCTGGGGGGGCAGCGGTATGGGTTGTCCCAGGAAATAGCCCTCTTCCTCAGAGTCCGATGATGAGGAACAGGTGGAACAGCAGTCTTCGTGTTTGTACTTGCTGGGTCTGAGGGTAAGAGGCGAGGCGCCATCGGATTCCTGCTTATTCCCGTCTTTCTCTCCTCTTCGTTCCAGGGAGTCCAGCCGAGGCCGGGTGGACTGCGAGCTCCGATGGCGCCTCTCTGTTCTCCTGTGGAGAACCGGGTCTTTAGGGATGCCGCTCTGGTGCCAACCTCGCCGCAGGCCTTCCTGGCGGTAGGAGAATCCATCTGGGTGGAAGAAGGAATTAAAGAGGAACTGTCATGGAGATTCATGCTGGTGTAGGTTCCATATTTCTGGCTACAACAATCGACCAATTAAAATAGATTCAACACTCGAAGGTTCTTCCTCACCCAGCAGATCCATCTGGGGCGGAACGCCTTCCCGCAGGTGCGGCGGATTCCCCAGAGCTCCCTTCTCCTCATCTGTATCCTGCTGGCTGCTGTGGACCTGCTGCAGCTCTTCCTCTTTATCACCCTCATCCTCATCAAGGGAGTAGCAGCTGCTGATTGGCTCCCTGAAGCTGACCCTCGCCGTGCCGCTGCGCGTCAGCGGGGGCGGAGAGTCGGGGGGAGCGTCCGCCGGTCGCCGGAGGGTCGGCGATGGCGGTTCCTGGGGTCGAGCGTCACGCGATTTAACGGGCAGCGGAGGAGGGAGGGGTGGTGGGGGGGTGGTGGCGGCGGTGGAGCGTCAGGCGAAGTTACGTGGTTCACGTTCGAGTTCTGAGGAGAAAACACTGCGGAGAGAGGACCTTTGATAGCAAAACCTTCCGAAACAGGATTTGAAATCACGGAACACCGATGCTTTTGAGAGGAAAACCCCGCTTTAGTTTCAGATACCTATGACTTGAGTCGAGCTGTCCACCCAGTCTTTAGCAGTAGACGTTCCTCTGGAATTGATGCCAGTTCTTCCTGCGATTCTGTTCGGTTCTTTGTGAAACTGAAGCCCAGCGGCAGCAGGTTTGACGCCACGGTCCTCCGGGAGTAAACTGTAATGCGGGACATCGCTGGGCCACGACGGGCCCAAGCCGTTCCCCAGGTGAATGTGCGGCAGAGGCGAGTAGGAGCCTCTGGGATGTGGAAGATGACCCCCAGATGAAGGAACGCCGTTTTGAACTGGAGCTTTGGAGTTGCCTGAAAGAAGCAGAGCGTTCAGACACCGAGGACAGAGGTTCCAGGCGCGCGCCACTCTTCCTCCCTACCGTGAACACAGTCTTCCGCAGTAATGACGCAGGTTTTAACGCCCTCTGGTGGCTGCAGCGGAGAACCGCACTGCTGTTTTTCCGCGGCCCCACCGCGGCGGCGCTGGGGCGGTCGGCTCTGCACCGCCGAGTCGCAGGAGTCCGAGTTGTTGGGGTCTTCCCCCAGGGAACAGGCCCGGGAGCAAAAGATAAGCCCCCCGCGGGGGAGGAAAGGGCGCCCCAACAGAGGCAGCCGACAGCGGGCGCAGCAGAAACACGACTCCACGGCGTGCCAGTGCTGCCCCTCGTAGGTCATCTGACCCTGGTCGATACCTGACAGGAAACCACCTCTTTACTGTCGGTTGACGCGGCATTGAAATGTCATCACACACATCTCATCAAGAATAATCAATCGCTGATGTATTAAGCATCGCCAAGAGGCGACAAAAGGAGCGGATTAAGGGCAGCACCGATGTGTTCTCCACAGGTGTCGCAGTGCTCGGCGTACAGAGACTCGTAGCAGGAACAGCAGTACGGCCGACTCTCCCCCATGATGTAGCGCTGGCCCCCCAGCGCGGCCTCGCACTCAAAGCAACAGAAGTGCTTCATGTGCCAGTATCTCCCTTCTGCCTCCGTACACTCGTGCGCCAGAATAATCTGGGATTGGGAGAGGAGAGTTAATCACACGTTAACCGACGCCTTCAGTCACATAATGAGCTACAGCAGTAGAGGGTTTAATAGAGTTTAAACAAGGAGGCGGCCTCACCTCGTCACAGGCCTGGCAGCGCGGCTTCAGCCTCTCGGCGTGGTGCCTGCCACAGTACATCTGCCCGTCCTGGTAGAAATAGATCAGATCCACCAGCAGCTCGCTGCAGGAGACGCACTGGAAACACTGAGGGTGCCAGCAGCTTCCGTGACCCGCCCGGCTGGCAAAAACAGCAATGTCTCCACCGCAGATCTGCCTGCCGCACTGGAAAAACACATTCGGTCGGGGCGGTGCAGAGGTAATTAAGTTAGACTCAAATATAGCTCTGAAACATGCCTGCACCTGAACGTCCGTCGGGCTCCTACGTTTATTTTTTATGTCTCTTTTGAACTCGATGCAGGGAAAACTGCCACGTCCCATAATAAAAACATCCCTCACCTGCTGGCAGATGGCTCCCGTCATGGTTACTGGGAAGGGCCTGACGACGCCTCTGCCCAGGTTCTCTCTTTTCCTCTGCTGGCTGAACTGACGCAGCTCCTTCTTCTCCTCCTCATCCAGGGAGTTACAGTAGTGGGGCTGGAAGAGACGCAGACGTTGGTGGGGCGGCTATTAAAGGCATCATCACCTTTATGTCACTGTTTTTACAGGTGTGACGACGCCAATAAACGGTAAATGACGTCGTCTGAAAGGGCTTGTGTGACTGAGGGGGGGGGCAGAGTTTACAAAACCTTAGAAGCTTTATTATCGGCCGAGCATGTGTGCAAATACAAGGAATTTGACTCAAAGGGAATTAGAGCTCTCCACAAAGAACAAAGTCTACTTAGAGGTTTAAAGAAAGGTTAGCATGAAAGCTAATAACAGGCTGTTATTGTGCTGCGACGGAGCGACGGCATCAAACACTGTGGGGCCGGATGATCGGGAACGCCGCCGGCCAGGAGCCCCGAGGTCAGCGGTACCTCGCTGTCGTGGGCTGGAAGCTGGTGCAGCAGCTGCTTGATCCGGTACCGCTCCCCTGGGCTGTTGACGTAAGGCACCCTGTCCTCCGGGAGGCAGCTGAAATACTGGTAAACCTGCGCGAGGAGAGGCCAGACAAGTTGTAAAGGTGTTTTCAGTGTGTACAAACTTGTCCGATTGGAAGATTTACACCTGTACAATTAATTTCTCCGCCCCGCGGCTCTGCAGCCACTCCGCACCCTTGCTGCTACCTGTTCGGGCTTGAGCCCAGGTGGGACCCACGCGTACTCCTCGGAGGCGCAGCCCGAGTCGTCGTCGGAGATGGAGTTTCTCTGGAAGTCCGACACCAGCCTGGTCATCATCTTTTCCAGCTGGCCCGGGACCGAGTGCACGGCGTGCTCCTCGCGCACGCACTTGCAGTGCACGCAGATCTTCCTGAGGGGGGGGGGGGGGGGAGGCGGGCGTTAGACGTTCATCTTTGGAGGCGACCCGTCCAACATCAGCTCCACGTGTCTGAGGCGAGCTTAAACCTCATGATCTCACACGCCAGGACCGCCACCTTAGTGTCGGGGGTGTCGCCCCAGTCACTCTAGACCCAGTAGTAATGCCCCCCCCCCCCCCCCCCCGCTACAGTCAGGGTCAAACGTGTGTTGATGTGACAGTGCAACCATGTCTGCCGTGCACCGCGTGCGTCCATGTTACGATTGTATAACAGACCACCAGCTGGCACTTGTGGCTAAAGTTTGCACAAAGCTGCTTTACCCCCCCCCCCACACACACACATCCCCCCCCCACGCACACAAACAGCCGCTTGGAAACTGCTCTGCCTCTAATCGACTGCTTCGAATAAAAGATTTCCCAGCACCTTTTCACAGGTCGGGATTGAGCAGCTTAGAATATACAGTCACAACACGGATACAAGCAATAAATGAGGGAGAGTGAAACACCAGTGCCCCGCCCCCCCCCCTCCTCCCCCCCCGGTGCTGAAACTGTGGCGCACGTCAGTGGGCGACAAGACCCCACCGGCCAGAGCGTCAGCCTGAAAGTGAAACAGGGACAGATGCCCCCCCCCCCCAAACATAAAACCCACACCAATGACGATTAGAGGGGCGGCGTGCTGAGAACGTTGGGGGGAGGAGGGGCTGAACTCGGGGCCCAGGTTTTTTGGGGGGTGTCTCTTACTCGCCAACGTGACGCCACCGGGAGCGTTTAACGTTCCGCACGAGGAGCTGGAAAACAAAGCAGCTGCTCATTTAAAGGGTGACATCACTAAATTTGAGGGCAGCCATTTCAACACTGTAATTCAACCCCCCCCGACCCGACCGGCTGCAGAGCCCAGTTTGTGCAGCGCCGCGCTGGATGTCAACACAACAGCTTTAATCACTGCACCCTCACGCAAACCGACGACGACGACAACAACCAACAACAACAACAAACAACACACCTCCAGCCGGTCCGCTGCAGCTTCTGACCCGTGTGATTGTCCGCTCAGCTCTCTTAGATACCCCCCCCCCCCACCTTCCCCACTTGGACAAAAGACTTGAACGCAGTCGCGCAGTTAAACTCCACCCTCTGATCCCGCCCTGGAGGTTCTGGCCCGCCAACGATTTTCTCAGCACCGGAGCGGCTGGTGTCATGGCGGCGTCGTCAGCGCCGGGCACGAGCGTGAGGGATCGACCAGTGACATCCCAACTCCTCTGACCCTCGGGACAGGTAGTGTATTCCATACACGCCACGTCTGCAGCGGCGTTCAGCGGCGCCACTTTCGGACCTGATCTCAAAGCCCAGGTGGGCTTCAAGTCTCAATTAGCAGCTTGGTAACAGGTGCGCGGCCACCCAGTCTAACAAGGAGGGCGGTTTTGACCCAGTCTAACAAGGAGGGCGGCTCTGACCCAGTCTAACAAGGAGGGCGGCTCTGACCCAGTCTAACAAGGAGGGCGGCTCTGACCCAGTCTAACAAGGAGGGCGGCTCTGACCCAGTCTAACAAGGAGGGCGGCTTTGACCCAGTCTAACAAGGAGGGCGGCTTTGACCCAGTCCAACAAGGAGGGCGGCTTTGACCCAGTCCAACAAGGAGGGCGGCTTTGACCCAGTCCAACAAGGAGGGCGGCTTTGAGCGGTCCTGAAGCGTGGAGGGGCCTCAGGGTCCGAAGGACCTTAATTCACCCTCTGCTGGCAGCAGAAGCCCCATCTGCCCCCCCCATGGTTAATCTGAGTGCTCCCCTCTCAGTGATCATCAGCATCGTCTCTAAACTGGACATTAACCCAGATGTGACGGGTCGGTCTCTCCTTCAATCACGTTCATATTCTAAATCAGTGACTCTCCTATAATGTTGGACGGCAGAATAAATCTTAATTAAATAAAAGTTGGTGTCCATCCTTAAATCCCATCTTTTTATGGACTCCTGACGTGATTTACAAGAGTATGTTTGTGCTATAATTATTTAATGCCAAAGAAAATCAGCGTTTCCACATTTAAATAAGGAGGTTTGGAGGAAAACTGAGGCCGGATCCACTAAGTCTGATTAGCTTCAGTGACAGGATCAGAATCCAACCAGGTGGAACTCCAGTCAGGGAGAGGAAAGGTGGGGCTGTTCAGAACAATAAAATCCATTTCTGGAGACAGCAGGAATGTACAGGTGCGGCCTTGACAGGTTTAATGCTTCCCTTCGTCAAACACTCATCCTCCCGAGTGCAAACGTCTCCTCATTAAACCTGGACCCTTAAGAACCCCCCCCCTCCCGTTTCAATCAGTAATCCTGCAGCTCTGCACTGTTCCTGCCTGCACAGCTGCTTCTGCTGCAGATGTTTGGGCTTAAAGCTGCTGCCTATGCTTCTAATTCCTCATGAGCACGGGGGTCAGGGAGCCCAATCCCCTCCCCGGGTATCAAATACTCCCACGACAGGGTTCTGTTTGTCTTCGAGCTTATATTAGCACTCGAGCTGATTTGTGTTGGCAGCTTCTCAAGATACCAACAGACTCAGATTAAGTGTTTATGTCGGTCCAGATGTCACAAGTGTAACCAAGCTAAACATTAAGTCCAGACAAACGTTTGCTGATAAGGAACCGGGGATGTTCGGGAGCCTCCTGCTTCGTACCTCCAGCCGTGGACGCGGAAGCCGGGGCACTGGTCTCCGCAGCGCATGCACGGCCGACCCCGGTCCGGGTCCTCCTCCTCCGGCTGAAACACACAGCACAAACTCTCCTCAGCCCACATTTCCCACGGAGAAACACAGAACGCTCGGGCGACGGGGGGGTTTAAGGCTGGGACCAGGGTGAGGGCGAAACCAGGGCGATGAGCGTTAGCAGCAGCGCTAACGTTGATTTAATTCCTGTGTGTGTGTGTGTGTGTGTGTGTGTGTGTGTGTGTGTTAGCGATGGGAGGAAGGAAGCAGGATGAGAGCTGCACCCTTTCCCTCTCCATGCAGCCACTTTCTCCCCCCCCCCCCCCCCCCCCCCTTGGCTCTTTGTTCCAGACTGCGAGGGCTCGGCGAACGTCGCCAGCAGGAAGAAAAAGTGTGTTTTCCACAGCTCTTTGCTAGCGACGCCGCCACCAGCGGACCGGCCCGCTGACCTCCGGCGCCGTCCCGGCCAAACAAACGTCGCCGCCTCGCGCGTTCAAAGCTGCCAACAGAATAAAGAGCACACGAAGGGACCTTTTAATGATCCCACGCATCGAAATGCCGCGTTTACGGGATTCAGACCCGCGCCCGCCGGCTCCGCCTCCGTCCCGTGATCAGCTGGGCCAGAACTATTCTGTTGTTGGTCTCCAGCTGTAGAGGAGCACCGACCCGAGTCACGAGGCCTCGCCGCTCTCTGTGACAAATTCATCAGCTTCGGCGTAACACATAAAGGTGCAGGGAGCTCGGAGCGGCGCCGGGCTGAACCGTGGACATTAGCCTCGCGTTTCCCCGGGCTTATCGGCGCGGCGGTGTCCTGTGTCAAGGTCGCGCAGGGAGACGCAGACGAGGTTTCGGTTTTCCGCAGATAAAGAGCGCGGGTCCACGCCGAGGCTGAGCTCATTGTGCTGCCGGGGGGGTGGGGGGGGGGCAGGGGAAGTTTGTGTGCGTGGCCAAAGTAAATAACGCTCTCACGTGGCGATGACGCCGGCGCCTGATATTTTATCGTCTCCTTTGTTTTCCCTCGCCGCCGAGGAACCGAAGAAGGTGAATCGGGTCGCCGGGCGGATGCCAAACTCTCTAGATGACGCCGCCCACCCCCAATTCGTTTTCATTCTTCCCCTAATTGTGACAGCGCTGGAGGGGTTAACGATTAACACGGGAGGTCAGAGGTCAGGGGGCTTTTCTGCCCGGGCACCTCTCCTGGCTGGACTGGACCAAACAGGGCCTGGAACCGTCTCAATCTTCCTCCTTCGCCAGAACTTCTGCCATTTCCTGCTCACGAGGTCAACTCAAACAATAACTTTTCTGAACTCAGCGGGAACCATGGCAACGGGGGGCGGCGATGCCAAGGCATCTTCGACAGCGGCGGCGGTCATTGTTCTGGGACGGCGGGCGAACCCGGAGCCTTACAGGTCCAATAAAAGCGGTCCAAACACGGCAGAAGGGGGGACGAGGCGCTGACGTCATCTGATCTGGATTTGCATCCGGTCTCTGGATCTATTTTCCCTGTTCTCCGGGGCCAGATGTTGATCGGACGGACACACAGCTGCTGGTCCGACTCCAGACCAGCACCGCTGGTTCCGTAACCCGACCGTGCGAGCTCGGCTTCGGGCAAAGAGCCAAGAACATGATTTAACGGTTCAACAATTGTTGATCGGGTGAAAAGCCGAGTGAATAGTGACCGTGTTCAGGTTACATCCCAACCTGCTCAGGTAAAAAAAGAGGAAAAGCCCGTGACGTAGGCTGACCCCTCCTGGTACCTGGGGCGCCTAAAGTGACTCAAGAAACAAAGAATGTGGCTAGAACTTAATAGTACACAGATTTAAACATTAACACGAGATTTGGGGGTCGTGAAAGACGTGGACATTTTCTAATAAAAGAAACTTATTAACGCTCAAAACAGGTGAATGTGGACCGAAGTTCGGCGAGAAGACTCGAACACCCGAACAGTTCGTGATTAGCAGCCTAAAACTTCCACTAATGTCAAGCAGCTTCGACCTGTATGAACTCTTCAATGTTTTTACGAGTGTTATGTAAAGGGTCGAGGATGGCTCAGTGATGAAAATCACGGATAAATAAGTCAAGAAAATTGACTCACCGAGCGGTTCGACCGCCGCTTTTTGGATCCGCGCAGGAACATTATGTCGCTGGGCGCTAAAAGCTCATCGGAGTTTCTGATTAAACATCGGAGTTGCAGAAGAAGCGGGGTTTAAACAATTTTAAGAGGCAGACTCTGCTAAAACTACATGATTTGGTCCCCCGGACGGCAAAACTCCTCCTTCCGCCTGAGACACTTCGGCGTCAAGCGCCTCTGAATGAAAACTACAACTTCCGCTTAAGATTTCAAAATAAAACGGGTATGAATCGTTGCTCGGCAGTTTGAGCTAAACTGGTGAATAATTAAGTATAATTTAAACAGAGTCCCAGTTCTCCTATTGCATTTAGTCACTCGGTTTTCCTGTGACTTACAGTAAATAACGTTTCTGCTTTTGTTTTGAAGGTAAGGCTGCGGAACTACTTCTTGTCAGGAAATCTCTAACTTGACAACCCTCCTCATGAAAAACTTGAGCTCTGTCGTTTTGGCCTGGGTGTTTTTAAGCTTTATTTGCTCATCTGTGGAACACGGATCAAGCTGAATAATAGAGTTTTTGGTATAGACGTCTTAACTTGTGATTATCCCTGAAAAAATAGCTATCAGTCAGGCTTGTAATGCAGCGGCCAACATGGGATTAGTCTGAACAATCAAGTATGATCCCAGCCCAGGATTATCATTCCAGGACTTGAAAATTATACTGGAGGTGTCTAAACAATGTATATTATACACACAGCTATAATAGGGAAATAAATGCAACGTTAACTTAGTTTTGAGGCTTTTTCTTTTCACCTAAACTAGACGTTACAACAAATATGACCCATGTAAATGTATAAGATGTGTTGTTTTTACTCATACGTGTAGAGACGATTAAACGTTGTATCGTGACATCTGCCATTTTATTATTATTTTGAATCAATGTTGCCAAACTGTCTGCGCCCCTCTGCCGCCACCTAGTGGCGATACGACAGAACAACATCTAAACAAGTTTTAAAAAGCTCAATTTGAAAATCACGATATTCTGCCGCAGTCTCCACCAAACCACTTAAAACGCAGTTAAATTTCTGTAACGATGGCTTTTATTTCCCAAGCAAGGCTGTTTTTAATTCTGAAAGTAGTAATAGAGCAACAGTTCACTCAAAACACATGTAAAGGTAGAAGAATGACAGATCATATTCAAACGGTACTCGTCACATCACAAAATCATAATAATCTCATTAGAATTTGCTTTTTTCCCCAGCCAACTCATCAAAAACAACAAGTTATAGAGGAACATAAAGACAAAACTCTTGATAAAACTTCAGTCAGTGGGAAATGTTATAAAGAAAATATACTGCACTGCAATATGTGTTACAAATGTTAATGTCTTTAAAAAAAAAACCTGAGTAAGAATTTGACCTGTAATAAAACGTGGGTGCTGCCAAAAGGATGCCTACAGCTAGAAACTAACGTCAATCTGTTATTTAGCCTAAAAGTGGATTATTAACGGTGAAAACAATCAGTGAAATTCTGAAGGATTCCAAAGAGAAGATGAACCGAGTCAGCAGAACGAGGCATTAAAGCAAAAGCAGAAGCTTTTATTGTGTCATTTTTACCCTCCCGTCAACAAAAGTAGTCATTTATCTCTGAGATAAGGGGAGCAGAGAACCGTCTTATTAACAGGAAAACCTCCCTGTCACGCTAACATTAATTAATCCGACTAAAATGTGCATTTGTTTTCAGGACGAGTCGAGGAAAATCAATATTGATCAATATGGATGGCAATTTTATCTATACTTTCAAATAATATTAAGCGTTAAGATTCAGGACCAGCTGTGACGACTTTAACATTTAAACCTGTTTAACGGCTGGATAAAGCTCAAAGCCATTAAAAAAGAAAAGCACCATCTGAAATAAAAACTGTCGGCCTTTTAGTTTAGTCCACTAATCAGGGGGATGGAACTTCATTAAACTAATGACCAAATCAAATATCCCAGCAGTTGGAACTCGTTGCTTTAAGGCACTTTAAGATTTAAGGAGTGTTGGAAATGGCAGAATAACACAGACACCATCCCAACATAAGCATGGTGTTAAATTGAGCTGTAAATCTCTAATTCTTATTTAGTACAAACATCCCGAAGGACAGAGTTATTATTTAGTACAGCAGTCCGTTACAGTAGACACAACCGCCCGTTCTCGGGTTTCCCTTGGTGAATCAGCGGCAGACTGAGGTGGGGGGGGGTTACAACCACACGCTCCCCTCAAACATGGCTCTAAAATAAACCCTCTGGTCTGCTCGCCTCCCACAGTAGCTGCAACTCAACTGCGACCTGTTGGATCCGTCGTCCTCTCCGACCCCCCCGGCGTTAACATCTGCCCTGGCTCTCCAGCTGTGATCTTGGGAGGTGAATGTCAGTGGGGGGGGGGGTTAAACTCTGTCGTCTGTTGAAGAGAGAAAAGATGCGTCAAAACCGTTCAAAGTCATTTAAAACTAAATGTTAAACACCCTCCCACCAGTAGAGGCCGCTGTGTGCCCGGAGCCTTTGACCTGGAGGAAGATGGTGTAGGTGTCGTAGGCAAACAGGATCCCGGCGATCAAACCGAACACCTGAGAAACAACAAACAATCAACAGGAAGTAAAGATACTTCTGTCAACGAAAACTATTACACACTTAAAGAGAAGAAGCACCCCTCTGGTTTTAGGCCTCAATCTCACACTCAACCCTGACAACATGGGTTTGGTGTCATTTCCAGGTGAATTATTCTATTTTCCTTATTGTTTGCAGAAGAAATGTGCAAACCGCAGCGGCAGAATGGGAGTTTTGAAAGAAAAAAATGAATAAAACGTGAATAAATCTAATTATAATGACAATTTGTCTCCAGGGAAGAGCCTCAGGACGTTCCCCTGATGCACGGACAAGCGTTTCTGTGTTGAGCCGCTGGATCACCGATGGATCACCAATGGCTCACCGGTGGCTCACCGATGGCTCACCGATGGCTCACCGATGGCTCACCGATGGATCACCGATGGCTCACCGATGGCTCACCAATGGATCACCGATGGATCACCGATGTCCATCATGGCGTTAACGGTGGCCAAGTGTCTGGGTCAGCGCCGGTGTGCTACGCTACTTCCTGTTTCCTGTTACAGAGCAGTTGAACCTGCTCGCCACTCAAGGCACCAGACAAAAGAGCAGCGTCTCTGTGGGGGGTTTATTTAGGGGTTTTATTTTGAAAGGACACGAGCTCCTCGGATCGGACAGCAGGTTCCTGCGAGCGACGGGCAGATCAGAGAACCTCCGGGTGGGACTCACCCCGCCTGCGATGCGGGCGCCATCGCCGGATCCCCCAATCACGCAGATGAGCGAGGTGATGATGTAGAGGAGGGCGCCGATTCCAGCGCGCAAAAGGTCCTGCAGAGAGGGGGAACGTCAAATCAGGCTCGTGCGTGTGTGTGTGTGTGTGTGTGTGTGTGTGTGCGTGCTGGGACTCACACTCCAGACCCAGTTCACCACTTGGATCTGCTTGTGCAGCTCCATCATGAAGATGACGAAGAAGACGATGGCGAAGACCATCTCGCAGATGGCCACGACGGTGTAGCCGCCGTACTGCGAGGCGGCGTAGCAGATGATGATGATGAAGCTGATGAGCTGGGCGGAACCACAGGAAACACTCGGTTACAGAACTCCCTCATTCCCTCCGCCAAAATCTACAAAACCCAGACGTCTTTTCCCCCGGAACCACGTTTAGAGCTCATGAAACCGGAGGAGCGGGGAGAGTTCGGAGCGTCCCGTCGGTCCCGGCTCCGATTTGCTCCAGATTTTTCCATATGAGGAGAAAAACCACATCAGCGGCATTCCTGACGGTCCGGTCCCCTGAAACGCCGCCAGCGTGGAGGGACGGTCCACTCGGGCGGCCCGCGAGCCTCCGAGCGGCTCCGGCGCTCGCCATCGTCGCCCTCAGACGCATGTGTGTGTGTGTGTGTGTGTACCTATTAAAGGCTGTTTCATGGACGTCACATCTATTCTCGTGGCGTCTGACACACAGATAACACACGCCGACACATTTCAGAGCGCCCGGCCCAGCGCTACCTCGTTCACCACGGGGATCCCCCCCCCCCACCCACTCACACACACACACACACACACACACACACCTCTGTGAAACTGTCACTGTTACGCAAACGTGCAGCCAGATGCATGAGTGGCTCATGTGTTCTGGAGGCTGGCACAGGCCCCCTCTGTAGTGAGGCCGGGGGCCCGGCACAAAGGGGGCTCTGTTGCAGCCCGGGCCCTCGGCCCCGCCCCCCCCAGCACAAGAGCCCCTCAGAAGAAAAGGCCGCGACACGTTGACACCTTTATGTTGTCCACGCAGCGGCAGATCTGTGGGGAGGGGCTGGCTTTTAAAGGCCCCCCCCTTCGTGGGCTCTGGGGTCCAGGATAACGAGCCGCTCTTCTGAACCAGCTGTGGGAAACGGTCACGAATACTCGGCTAATAATAGCCAGCGGCTACATTAGGGCCGGGACCTGGAGACGCACCAAACAGCAACCGTTGCCGGGGGAGTCGCCGGTGGTTTCTGCTGCGGCCTCGAGAGGAAAATGGAAACACGACTTCAACTCTAAGAAGAGGGAGGGGCCCTATACTAGGTCAAAGGTCAGCTCAGCGGGACTCACTGGAAACCATTAAAAGTGGCAGAATGAAATAAACTCCTGTGGAAAAACCCAGTCAGCCAGGCTCCACAAGAAGCAGCTGAGTTTGTTCCGACCCGCTTCTGCCGCTGGGTTCTGGGTTCCAGCGCCGGCCTTTTGAGGCGTCTGCACGCCCCGTGGGTTTCCTCCTGCGGTCCGAGAACGTGCACATTAAGGACTCGACGCACCTGGAAACGAACCCACAACCTTCCTGTCACCCGCAGCTGCACAATATTACCAAAGTTCAAGCAAATTTCAGCTGAAGACGTTTCTCCTTCCTCTTTGCTGCGTTTCCTTCCGTTTTTACTGACGGGCGCTGATGTTACCCCCCGGCTGTGGCTACACACCCTGATAATTATGTATTCATTGAAGCGATTACCTTTATTTTTGAGTCTTATCAGAGGTTTGTTGGGCCCGAAGGCGGCTGCATGATGACTAATTAACAGATTGCCCAGTAATGGCTGGTAACTTCCTGTTTTGCCAACCAAGCCCGTTTCCTGGGCCATAAATGAGACCATTAAAAAGGATTCTTCCAGATTCCAGCAAAGACACGAGAGAGGGGACAGAAAACTTCTGCTATTATTCGTTCCCAGGAAAAACCTTCACACACGGGCCGGAATTCCCATTAAAGGGGGGAGAGGAGAAACCAGGACCGGGGCAACACCAGCCCAAGGCCGGACCTGATGAGTCAGGAGGGCAGATCCGGGTCAGTGGGACCACAAAGTTCTAGTTTTCACAGTTTCAGGAGCTTCTGCAGATGAAAGAATCTGTTAAATTCAGCTGTAACGAGTGAGAGAAGGTGCAAAAGTAGTGACCGCATGGCGCTGGTGAGAAACCCGTTTCCAGGGCAGCAAACATATACAAGGAGCACTTCAGACAGGAAGTGGTTGTATACTGGCAGGAAGTGATCCACTTGACACCCCAGCTGCTTATGAAGCGTGTCGATTAATTAGAATATCGCAAAAAAAGGTGTCAATCCATAGATTCATCCCACAGATGATATTAGTGCCAACGCGCACAGCCGAGCTCGCGTTCAGTTCCGTGCGCGTGAAGGCTGCAGACTGTGATAATGAGGCGCCAAACCCTCGACCGACACACGTGACCTTTTATCTGCGTTTGACACCCCGGTGCCGAAACACCCCCCTCCAAATAAAGCTTAGGTGACAGGTGTAACCCTTCACCCCTGCTCGTCACCCCCGGACCACACGCACTGTTTTAAAAAGGGTTGCTGGTTTGAAAACGTCCGAGGCTCCTTGAGGGCAGAGGTTATTTCAGGCTTTATAAGCTCCGTGGAAACCGCGCCCGAGCTAAAGCGACATTTAGGCGTAAACTTACAATTTCTGCTGCGAGGATGAAGCCTTTTTGGGTCCTCACGTAACTTGTCAGCTTCTCCAGGCAGCTGCCTCCGGGGTTGGACGCGGTCGTGTCAGCCATTCTGTAAAAACTCACTTATAACCGCGTTACGCGCTCCGACACACGCGTCGAATCTTTCTCGAGGCGCCAAAATAGAGGATTTCTTCCCCGCGTTATTCCCGCTGCAAGTCCGGTGAAAAGCGTCTGTCAGCGGACTCCCGACGCGAACAGCGGCTTCGCAGAATCAAAGTATGTTTTCTGGAGGAGTGAAGGCGGAGCTGAAGGGCAGACTGGGGCGTTGGCTTTCACTTTTCTCCGGGGGGAGCCGATGTAGCGCCACGGTGGAGCGAAGCTGCTCCCGTGATGCTTTCACTGCTCCTCGGAAAACTCGCCACTGTCTGTTGAGAAGCTGCAGTCCGCCACAAAAAAAAGCTACTCGCCAGCGTTTGATGTTTGTTTTACACCACACCACGTTGGGAACTTAGAAGCGAGCGCTGTAGGTATGAAATAGTGCAGAATGATCGTTTTGGTTTCTGTCTAAGTCGCCGAAACGAACTTTTTTTTTCAGCAGTGAAGTAGCTCAACTGGAGCGATAGTTCGCCCTAGAAGGAAAGTTAACGGGTTAACGATCACCTGTCGTGTTTCAGGTGAAGAACACGCCAACTAAAGCAAGACAGTCAACTATAAAGCAAGAAAGAAATGAGAAAAGTGCTTTAGTACTGCTCCTGCGGTGTGGGCAGAGGGCCCATATAAACCCTGAGGATCCACACAAAGACACATTTTAACCTTCAACAGAACTTTTAATTTTATTTCATTTTGTTTCACAGGAATCCCATATAATAAGAATACAGCAGAATTCTGGAGCCTTGAATATTTGTTTTTCTCGGACTTATTATCATAAATACTAATTTGAATACGTCATACACAATAAACACAGCACTATCCAAAGGCGTAGAGAGTACCACAAGACATCATTCACCACTAACAACAGAGTATATTTCATTTCAGCATATTTATAAGAGCTATAGTGAAAGAAAAAGAAAGAAAGAGAGGTGGAAGAGGAAGGGTGCTTCTACACTGAAGTGCAGCACTGTAAAAAATAAGAACTTGCTTCACAACACGTTCATTTTTTTTTACAGTGTCAACTCTAGTTGATGGATCACATCC
This sequence comes from Takifugu flavidus, assembly GCF_003711565.1. Taxonomy (NCBI): domain Eukaryota; kingdom Metazoa; phylum Chordata; class Actinopteri; order Tetraodontiformes; family Tetraodontidae; genus Takifugu; species Takifugu flavidus. Next base: position 14,037,904 of record NC_079527.1, on the reverse strand, counting down.
TGGAGATGGACATTAATGCCTCCTGAAGTGGACAGTGGAAGCTAAACAGCCAATCAAAACACACCTGTTTGGAATCCTACGTGTCCAAACAGAAGCTGGGCAGAGCGAAGACTGCGTTTGTGCTTCGAGTAGAAGAGAACAAAGCCGCTGTGCACGCGTCTGGTCCTAAATATCGCGGTTCCGCTTTGCCGTCTGACTACCCCGCAGGTGAGGAGGATGCGTTTGGACGCGAGGATGCGCGCAGTAGATCAGGATTAGCGCTCTGTCCGGGGAAATCGTGTTCAGATGGCCTCGTAACGACTCCTTCCGAGTGTCCGTCTTAATCGCTGATTACCGTGTGATAGAAACACCACTTAAAAAAATATATGCATATGACTCTGTTTTACAACTTTCTGGACCACATGAAAAGGCGACCAAAAACAGGGGGGGACCATCGACAACATCAGATAAGCCCAAACGACTCCACGACGACGCCTCGCTAGCTGTCGCTCACAGAAGCTACCATGCTCGCTAATATTCTTTACTTAAAATTCGGCGCGTGGGGAGAGTTCGGCCTGGCTCGACAACAACACCCGATGGAGAGAGAGAAAAAAAAAAAGCACATATAAAAACAGAACCAAAGCCCACTCACTTCACGTAAAACCCACGGCTCACTAAGATCACGCCTCCCCGGCTCACATATTTCTAGTCCTCTTCTAGTCAGGAATGCCGACGGAGGCACCGAGAGAAAAGAAGAGAAATAAAGAACATCTGAGGTGAAGAGCTGAAAATAACCCGATGGACTGAGAACTATGCGAGCTCCTAAACAGAACCAACGTAAATGCAATTGAATAAATCTGTGCTCAGCATTTGTTGTATAACAACTTATATGGAGTGCACAATTATTCAACTGTGGACGTATAATTTTAGATATCGGCATGTTGATATTTACACAGCACAGACAAATACATTCTCCCAAGTTAAATATTACTACTTTTTTTGTTTTTAATATTTTGTTTTCTTTTCATGACAAGTTTTGCTCTTAAATTTTTCCTCCACGAATGTTTTGGTATTTGAATTCAAGTTTTTCTCGTATAACCAAACAGACAATCCTCTGTTGTCTTCTACAATTAAATACAACACGAGAATAAACATCATGTAACGTTAACGTCCCCCCCCCACCCCAAGCCCACCCCACTTGCCCCTGTAGTTCTGCCCCCGCCCCAGGACCCACCAGATTCTGCCCTCGGTGTTTCCCTCCCTCCGCCTGCCAATTCACAGATACACAAACATACAAACAGAGGAGTGTGGAAATGCAGATGGTGGTCGAGTGCCACCGTCGCCCTGGGAGGGAGAGAAGAAGAGCAGAGAGGTCAGAACAGGTTAATTAGATTAACAGGTTAATTGTCACCACAGAACAGGTTAATTGTCACCACAGCTTAATTAGACATAAATGCTGTACAACATTTAAGAAGTGTAAGGTGGAACACCGCCCCTGGTGGCAGAGTGTGGTAAGACAACAGGCCCCACCTCCTGCTCTTATTATAAACGTTTAAAATAGCACAAAAAAGTGCACTATACTTGCTTGATAGTACTGACTTACAGTACTGGCTTTGTTTCTATGTTGTGTAAATATATATATATATAATATATTGTAAAATAAGGTTGGCTGAGAGTTTAATGTTGGGAGAATATGACCCCACCAGTGTTCGCATCGGCATGAGTATCAATTATAATCAGCAGAAGTCAAAACATGTATGTTTCCAGCAGGTCGTTAAACACACACGTCACATCACAAATGACGGGGGCCAGGGTTACTGAAAATAGGACGTTTGTCACAAAAGGCTAAACGCATTCAGCCAGCCTGTGGGTAGATATTAGCACCCCGAAAACAAGGTGCAGCAGCTGTATTTTCTGTTTTGTCCTCACCTTCCTTCAGCTGTGGTTTGCTTGGACGGATTCACATCTGATTAGAGTAGGAGGTGGGCTGCTGGTCGTAGCCCTGGCTGTAGCCCCCATCCTCAGCGTAGCCGCCCTGCTCTCCGTAATCTGGCTGGTAGCCTCCCTGGGACCCGGCGTAGGGGTCCTGCTGGCCGTAGGCGTTGGGAGCGGCCTGCTTTTCCTGTGACGGGACGTATGTTCCGGAAACGGCCGCCATCCAGCCGGTTTCCTTGAACACGAACCAAAGATTCCCTATCCAGAGAATCACGTTGATGAAGCCAAAAGCCTGCAGAGGAGACGGGGGACACGAGTTTGCAGAGACCAGGGTAGCATTAGCCACGGGTAGCTTAGCAGTCGTCGATCAGAATGTTTGGGTGTGTAAAAGGAAGCCGGGACCCACCACAGAGGTGTTGAGTCCGGAGACTTTGGGGTCGTAGACCTCACGGCAGCGGTTCTCCATTTCCTTGCAGGCTGGGAGGAGATCCACGACCCTCTCTGGGTCCGTGGCTGTTTTCACATCCGACAGGCCTTAGCCCAGGCGCACGAGGACACCAGCCACATGAAGGCAAACACCGCCGTCACCACAAAGTCCTGGCGACCAACGAGGCAACACCATCACGTTGACGGCCGTTTTTAAAAAAATGAGGTTAGAAACCAGCTGACGGGGGACACTCACAATCTGGGGCCCTTTGTTGTTCGCGCGGTATTTCTCCAGAAGGAAACAGTAGGCGGAGAGGGCTGCCATGGAGTAGAGGAAGGAGAAGACGGCGATGGTGACAAAGAACTCGGCCGAGGAGGAGTAGTCCCCGACCAGGAAGGAGCGCTCGCGGTTCCCCCCTTTACAGGTGGGGGCATCGAAGTACACCTGATGGAGCCTGACAACAAGGAGGGGGGAAAACTCAGAAGAGGACGGGCGTCATCGTGTGTCGCAGGTTCTACTGTGGTTCTGATGGGGATCGCCAGAAGAGGTCAAACCCCCTGAGTGGAAGCATCGGTACCTGAAAGGGTATTCGAACTTTACTTCGATTCCCAGGTCGCTATCGGATCGGTTTTTACACTCCACGCTCATCTTGAACATGCCGGAGTAGCTGCCGCATGTCGAGAAGGCAAAGATGGCAAAGATCTGCAGGTGAGAAGACCGGATGGAACACGTGGTGAAAAAACCATTTACAGAGATCCTTGTCTTTCTATCTTTATGAGGACTTTAATTCCCCAGCTACTAACCCCCCGACCTCAACCTTAAAACCACGTCTTAACCCCTGACCTGTCCTTTGAAATGGCGAGGACCAGACAAAATGTCCTCACTTGCCCAAAAATGTCCTCACTTTGTTGGTAGAATGCGAATGCTGGTACTCAGTACGTAGCAAGTACAAGAACACACACACACACACACACACAGATAGTGTAGTCAAATCGGACTATTTTTACCTCAGCGGCTCTCCACCAGATCTGACGGGATGGAAAAACCCAACAATTAATCTGAGCGAGGTGCTCTACCATCTGTCACCAAATACTACAAGCTAATGCAACACACACACACACACACACACACACACACACACACACTCTTGTAAACTTGCTTTTGATGCATTTAAATCTGTATTTTTATATATATTTTTATTTATCACAATTGCATTCCTGCTAAATTTAAATACTTTTCCAGTACTCAAGCACTTAATTGTCTTTGAAGAAAACATAAAAATATAAGATAAAATATATAAAAAATCTTGTATCTATTGTACAGTAAGACTTTGGAAAATTCCATAAAAAGTCAATCTAACCCACAGCAGCTGTGCACATTTTTGGGATTTTTTTTTTACCTACATGGGTTTAATTTACATTTCTGCTTTGGATAACATCCCTTAATCCAAGTCTACGTCTAAGAGGAGCGATCAAAGGTTTCAGAGCTTCCGTGTAATTCCTTTATCGCCCATATGGAACCAGTGATGGTGCTGTTGTTGCTGGAGTTGATGGAAGTCAAACATTCTTCAGGAAGGACAGTTGCCAACGTGCAGATGTCTGAATAAACCTGCGCACTGAGCTTCTTTATTTCAACATGTGATCATAAATATTCATGCACAGATTCACAACAAACACCTCCATCGGCTGAATCCATGGGGGGGGGGGGGGGGGAGTGTTGTTAATCTCGGAGAACTCAACTTCTGGGAGCTGATCCCTCGTTTGTGGTGGGGACAGAAGCCGCCGCTCCAGAGACCGAACGCACACGCCGACACAATTAAGACGTCTTTTATGGTTATGGATGAGAGGAAGGATGGGGGGGCGGGGGTGGCAACACCGAGTGTGAGGCGCCATGGCAACAGTGTTGGCAGCAACACGTAGCGAGGAGGCAGAAGCTGGTTTCAGGCCCTCCCGGTATGCAAGCCAACACTTCTGCGCTGAGAAGACCAAAAGCATTTTAAGATTTATGACTCTTATTTCGCCTCCGCTGAGAAAATTCCAACAAAAATGTTTGTTTTTAAATGACCTGCACCGTGTTGGCGTTCAAATGAAGGTTAGGAGGGTTATTAAATACCAACAGGCTGGTAAAAAATGAATTATGTTTGTTCGACAGTGTTTAATGAAAACAACACCAGCAAACACACACACACACACACACACACCACACACACACACACACACACACACACACACACACTCACATTGACACTTGTATATCTGAAATAATCCAGATGGTTGGGCCTGAATAATCCCCCGAGCTACAACAAAGACAACAGCTTTTTATTACACGTTGGGGACTCGGCTAAAGTGAAGAGGCGGTTAGTTCGTGTTCTCACAAACAGCCTCGTTACGCCGGCTGGGACGTGAGTCAGAGTGTGAAATCTTTCATGCAAATGAAATCCCAGATACACACAGCACGCAGCGGTTAAAGGGAAGGGTCTGTTTCGCTACGCAATGTCTTACAACATCCATCAAATTTGGGTCCGTCAGCACTTTTCCCCAGAGACGGGAGGCTTGTGAGTGGCGTGTGTGTGTGTGTGTGTGTGTGTGGGTGTGTGTGTGGGGGGGGTACATGAGTCACATGTTCAAAATGCTGTTTAAATTTCAAAGGCGCTGCAAAGCTCAGACAAGACGTCTTTATCGCGACAGGATCTGTTTCCTGTTTGAATCCGACCTTATCTGTCACCCACTCACTGGTTGCAAACAAAAGCCCCAAAAAGGTTTGTCCCTGATGCACAGAAGCATCCATTTCACCGTTTCTCCTCCCCATCCTCCTTAAAAAACACCAGCATACATGCCCATAATAATCTCTTAGCAGCTCCTCCTCCAGTCCGACGCCGAGGCAGGCTGGGCCCTCTGACAGATGATTCATGGGCCCTGGCCTCCAGAACGCGGCTCTTGATTGGTGGGTACGCTCGCTGTGACCCAATGAGGCAGGGACGAGGTGCTGGCACACTCACGCAGCCCCAGGGAAGGACTACAGAGAAGGCTCATTCCTCTGGCGGCTCCCTGGCACATCTGTAGGAGATGCTTCTGCACGGGCGCCCTCTTCTGGGGCGCTTTAACCGAGCACTGACGCTGAGGTCTAAGACCCGACCCGGCAGGACGGGCGGCGCTGTGTAACCACTCACAATAATGAACAATACGGTCACACTTGTATAAATATCTCCTCTCCAACTATGTGACTAAGAAAATCCCTAAACCGGGAAAAAGTGCAAACATGGGCATTAAAATGGACTTTTATAGATCTGCACCGAGCCCCCGCCAGGACCGACCACCAGGTGGCGCCGTTGCTTTTGTTTCAGCTTCTTCTTCACAAGCTGCATCAGGGGTTTTCAGGGAGGCGTCACGTGTCGCCTTAACGTCTGCTTATCCAATCAGTGCAGCCGCTATCAACCGTCATCACTTTATAGATGAAGTTTGACCAGACCCAGACACCCAAACCAGCTGGTAACACGGCAACGGGGATGATCATGGGATGGATCATTAGAATCACGCCTCCCCGCAGCCTTTATAATCCAGCTGACGTTTTATCTACCAGAATCTGGAGTGAAATCACCCAGATTTCGTGTGATCCGAGCCACACGCGTGTGCAGAGGTCGTGACCTTTCAGGGATCTGTCAGCCTATCCCAGCGGACCGTCAGTTCCTACTACAGCCGTGACGTAACACACATGCTGCTGTCTCTGCCAAAGGGAACAATATTGTGACGTTTGGCCAACACCAGGCGTCGTCACCGTGGAGATTTCTCAACATTTTAATAGTCCAGGCTCATTAACTACACGACCTCTGTGTGGCAGAAGGTCGTAAAGCCGTCCTCCAGAGACAAGGACATATGTTTTTAGGGTATTTTATCAAGATTATTGTTATAACACAACAATAAATCCAAAGAACACAGAACTCACCCACTGTAGAACTTTTATAAATCCCAGAGGTTGTTTGATGATGGTGAACTGCCCTTGGGCCACCAGCTGAGGAGACAAGAGATAGAAATTAGATTTTAAATCCTTTTCAGAGAGCCCGGTTTTACACACACCCCCCAGAAATGGAGACGAGGCCGCCTTCATTAGACCCAGCTGGAATGATCCTACAGGATGCTACACAGCAACCATTTTTTACATCCTTAAGGTGAGCGTGTGCGCGTGCGTGGGGGAGGGGGGGGGTAGACTTCCTGTCAGTATTACAATTAGACAAAGCTGCTTATCTGTCTTATCTGCGGCACACTTCACAGCAGCCTCTTTACACATTTGTGGGGAGAATCCGTGCGCAACTGAGCCGCCAAACGGAGGAAACCCGCATTTGTGCGCAGGTGAATGCGACACGACGCAAAGAAGGCGGCGTGTGCCCGTGTGCATCAATAAATGGCCGCACTGGAGACGGCAGCCGCTCCGCGTCGAAATTCTTTGAATAAAAAGGAGAAAAACATGACGCACGACCGTAACAAAGGGGATGCTGGGCAGCAGCCTTCACCCCAGACCACAGATATGTGAGGTGATCTGCTGGTGGAGGAGCGCGACCTCCTCCGTGCCCGGCCTACTGCGGCTACCCATGGCCTTGGATATTAATCAGATTTAGGGTTGTTATCTTAGCAACAGGAGGCTAATTAAGATATGAGCGGCCTAAATCCAATAGCCGAATCCCCGGAGTTACTGGGGAAACATCCTCTCCCTCCCTCGTAAATGTCATTGCTGCAGCAATCTCTGGACGTGCACGGCGTCAGCGGGCCGCTCGCTCCCATCGACCGCAGCTTCCAAGTGAGGAGGCAGGAAAAACCCGCAAAATGACACCGAACTCTCTCGCGCCTTCACACCGACACGTCTTTGATCCCCCTTTTTTTTAAAAAAAACAAAACGCGAACGCATCGTTTTGAATTGCCAGTGCATCAACACGGTTCATTCTCACTGTCGTCGCATCTTTGCGTGAAAATAATCTTGATTTGCGCGCAAAACAAAGGGGATGGGCGCCAGCATCCGCGAGACATTTCACAGAATAAGGGTGATTTTAACCCCAAAGCCTTACCTGGTTCACAACATCCATCTTGGCCGCTCGGTCGCCGATAAGAGGATCAGAGGGGCGGAGGGGGGGAGGCGTCTCGCCCGGAACAGCCCAGGGGAGGAAGACACCCGCGAGGAAGAGCCGACTGCGTCACGGGCTCGTGCGAAAACGCGTGGAGCGTCGTGACGTCAAACGAGTAATTCACGCGCCGCGCTGCCGACCAATCAGAGCGCGGTGTGCGGCCGCGAGCTGCCCGGAGGTGAGACGCAGAGCGCGGAGATGCGTGCGCTCCGGTGGGCAGCAGAGAGATGTAAAGGTCGGTGACTGCTCCAGAAAAATAACATTCCTTTTTATTCCAAGTCACACGTCACGTGCATCAAACACTCACTGTGCGCAAACAGGCCGGAACAAAGAAGAAACGTTAATTAAGGAGGACAGCGAGTCATTATTGTGCCACTGAAAATAAAAAGAAACCCAGATGTTTTCCAGCTGCAGGCCCACTAAGTCTTATTATATAATTCGCTGAGCTGACGTTTTGCTGAGGTTTTTATCACATTATAGAACCGCCAGAGGTGGGAAATGTCACACAGTATGTATGATTTTAATATATAAAAGAGAAGAATCACAGAAAGACATTTGAGAAAACACTTTTATTTAAAGCCACAAAAAAACCCCAAAGATTTTTCTATAAGTTTGTATGTTCTGTATATGTGGGTACGGAACATTCAGTAAAGATGTCTATACAGTATATTTGTGTAAATTAATGTATACTGATGAGGCTAAATGTGGGTATTCCCTGATAACTGAAAACGCAACTAAAAAATGCTGTAAAAAATGAGAACAGGCTATTTATTGACATATTTATGTATGTGTGCGATATGTTATTTGGCATAAATGCATTCCTTACCCCGTTTAACTGTAGAACAGCAAATTTTTGTCATTGGTGTCTCGTTCTTCTCCGCACGCATGCGGATCTACCTCTCACACAGTTTCACCGGTTCTGTCCATCTCAGTATGAAACCACGCAGTTCATTTCGTCGGCCAGCTCCTCCTCGAACCGCGAAATGGACCGAGTGGCCCCGCGCGCGATGAGGTCCGTGGCGGCGCTCTCCATCTCGTCCATGCTCATGTGACAGGCTTCGGCGATCTCGCGCTTGGCGAAGCTGACAAACTTGGGGTCCCTGGCAAAGACGCCGAGACCCTCGGAGATCAAGATCTGAAATCAGGAAGACGTAGAAATCAACCGTTTTCTTGACTGGCGTCTTATCCTGTGATGGGTTGACTCAGAGATGAATAAAACGCTCGATTCGATCATCTAAAATGGTGTAAATAAACACTCACCGACTCCACAAGACTGTCTGCGCCTCCTTTGCTCACGTATCCCTGGTTGACTGGTGGGATCCTCATGCTGTTGAAGGTTCTGGCCTGGGTCGGGTACCAGCCAGGGCGGTTTCCAGCAGGGAGGCTGGTGGTGCCATCGGTCCATAGAGGCTGCCTGGTGCCCGTGGCTTCATCCACCAGCATCATGGGGGTGTAAATGAGCTTCCCCCTGCGGCCCGAGGGGTGAGTTATTCCTGGAAGAGGAGTGCAGCCAGCTGCTCCCGTGTTTGCCCAGGAAGCGGACGACATCGAGGAAACGCTGCTGGGCCGGGAGTCGAGACTGTGCTGGTTCTGACGCAGGAGGGCAAAACAAGAAGAGACACTCGTCCGTGACTGCTCGCACGCACCGAGGGGCGCTGTGCCGTACCTGTAAACGCGACCGGGACGGGGACGAATTCCCATGGTAGGTTCCTGGGATGGGAGTCTGCTCATCCAAACTCCTCTGTGGCTTCAGACACTGGAAGTTAAAGGCTGGTCTACGACCTGAAAGTGATCAGGGTTGAGAATAGTCCATCCGCACATGTTCAGCACAGTGTATTGCTGTTTCTCACCTTTTGGGATGGCAGGAAGTAGCCGCCTCCGGACGTTCTTGTTGTCGGCGTAGCCGCTGCCGTTTTCGTTGCACGCATTTCCGTTCGTGTTGGTGCTGAAGAAGCTGCCGTTTTCACTGTAGCCATTGTACCCGTTCCCATTGTACCCGTTCCCGTTGTACCCGTTCGTGTCGTAGGGCGTGGGGCTCGTGGCAACGCTGCCTCCATTCACGTTGCCGTCGTTGTAGCCGTTGCTAACAAACTCTTGAGCGTCCTGGTGATCGTAGGCTATCTCCCCGATGCTGCTGGCTCTCTCCAGGTTCTGTCCGTTGTAGCCCGTCTCAGTCGGAACGGGAGACACAACTTCTGGATACACGTACCTGGAGGAGGTTTAGAGCTTTCTATATCAGATCAGGTGTTCCAAAGATAGCTCATCAAGGCACGTGGGCTATTCAACAAATAAACCAGGAAGAGATTAGAATAGGATCAAAGCTCCGTTTCTTTGTTTCGTACCTGTTGACCGAGGCAGCGCTCGCATCATCACCCTCCCGGCTGTATCCCGCCTCGGTTTCTGTGGTCAAAACCTCCACAGCCGGTTCTTCTACGACACGCCACTCGTGTCCTCTGGAAGAGGCAACACCTCGGGCGGAGGAGGAAGAGGCAGGTCATTGATGGAGTCCACCCTGACCAGGACACAACGTTATCCTAACGACTTTTACGGCGACAGTGCCTGAGTGAAAACAGCGGAACGCACCTGATGACAGGCAGGGGCTCAGACCTCACAGGCAGGGGCTCAGACCTCACAGGCTGCTCCGTTACAATGGTGACCCCTGCCAGCTCAGATCCGGGTCTATGTTCCATCTCCAGACCCTTCACCTGCTCTGTGATCACTTCCTCTTTCTCTGCTTCGGGCTCAGGTTCCATGAAGATGGCCGTCTGCTGCACCAGAGTGTCTATGGGTGGAAGTGGCGTGGTGGCGGGGGTGGTGTTCACCGAGGTCCCAGCTTCGCTGCCAAACACTTCATCGCCTGTCATCTCCCCGTCCGCCCCCTCCTCATCTTCCAGGTCCGAGGCCATGGCCAGACGCATCTCTGGGGCCAGGTCCTGCAGCGAGCGCAGCCCTTGCTGAGGAGGCATCAGAGGGGGGGAAACAGGGACGTTTGGACTGTTGCAGATTACCGCTGGTCCACGATGTCAACATGCGGCGAAGCCTCACCTGCAGGGCTGCGGCCTTGTCCTTCCGTTTAGATTTTCTCTCCCGCTCTTTTCTCTTGCGGAACTTTTTAAAATAGTCCTGGATCAGGAAGCTGGCGTAGAATTTCCCACAGGTCACCTCATCTCCTGAGGAGAGAATTTTTCATACAGGTGTCTTTGAGGAGATTGATTTGGTTTACATGTGTTATTCCAGGAGCTGTGGGCACCTCTGGGGGGAGGAATGACTTCATCAATCAGCTTCGGTTTGGTGCGCTTCCACAGCTTCTTGATAATTATCTTCAGCTCTTCGTTCTGCTGATCTATGGGGCCTGAGGAGGACAACCATGTTGTGTTATCCATGAGACATAACACACAGAGACCTGGTGTGTGTGTGTGTGTGTGTGTGTGTGTGTGGGCGTGGGCGAACCTTCAGTCTTGATCTTCAGCGAGGTTCTCACCAGAGCAAACAGAGTAGCGTTGAAGGTGACGGTCCCGTCTGGATGCAGCGGGACGTTCATATCCACCAGTCTCTGCAAAGCCCACAGAACAAGCGGTTCAGCCCGTCGTCCGCGGGTCGGAGATGCGGGTTCGGCGTGGACGTACCTTGCAGGCGACGCGATGAGGACACAGTTTCCCAAAACCGAGAGGAGGCTGAATGCGACGGAGCATGGTGACGACGTCGATGTGCTTTATACGACCGCTAGGAGAGGAAACGGAACCTTGAGTTCCCGGGAAGAACAAAGGGAAGAACAAAGGGAAGAACAAAGGGAAGAACAAAGGGACATGAGAGGAATCATTCTCACGTGGCTTCTGGGTCGTAGTCCGACCAGACTCTCTTAAACTCGTCCAGGTGGTGGGTTCCCAGAACCGTCCAGTCTCGTGTCAGGTATTCAAAGTTGTCCATGATGACGGCAATGAACAAGTTGATGATCTCAAGGAAACAAAAAACGAAAACATTTGGCTCCTCAAAAGTTCTGATCAAGAAAAACTTCATTTATCTATACTTGGCGTATTTAAGAGATAAATGACGTCATAGTTTAGCTTCATCTGCAGCCTCACTCACCAGGTAAGCACAGAGCATGAAGAAGCTGATGAAGTAGAGGTAGGCCAAGTTGCTGCCGCAGGTGTACTCCTCACCGGGTTCAATGTCGGATTCTGGGTCACAGCGTCTCCCTGGAAGTGCTCCCAACATAATCTCCTGCCACTGTTCTCCAGTGGCACACCTGTCAGAACACAGAACCAGCATTCTGACCTTCCTGGACTGGTGGGAGACCCCTTATTCCTCATTAAAAGGATGAAGGAAGTGCAAAAATGGGCTCATGTTCCAAAATAAGGCTCACCTGAAGAGCACCAGCACCGCCATGAAGAACGTCTGGAAGTTGCAGTTCCTGTTGATGTTGGTGTTGTCATCGACGGCCACTTTCCCAAACATCTGAGGGGACAGAAGGAAAATCGTGATCCTGCCGTTTTCAGGATAACGACAGTTTAAAGGCACGACTGCCGACACTATATAAGAGTCCCGATCGGCCAAAGACTCACCTGCATGCCGATGACGGCGTAGATGAAAAAGATCATGGCGATGAGCAGACCGACGTACGGCAGAGCCTGCAGGGACTTGACGAAGGTCCAGAGGAGCGTCCGGATGCCTTCTCCTTTACTGAGAAGTTTAACCAACCGCAACACCCGGAACAGACGGAAGAAAGTGATGGACACTTTCCCGCTCTCTCCTTTACTGCCCTATAGAAGGAACCGCACATAGAACCAATGTTGTCACTAATCAGTAAATGTGATCGCATTTATTCAGACGGAAGCATGAGAGCAGCCAGCACCAGGTCCATTGCTATTGTCAGGGTTGTGCTCACCTCGCCATGGCCGCCTCCTCCCTGGATCCAGTGTAACCAGTGAGGAGCAGCAGGTGTGGAAAGGGAAGAGACCAGTGAACCTCATTAATGCCTCCTTTAACAGAAGATGCTGCTCAGGCCTCTCAGCTAATAAAGGTACTAAAAAGCTCACGCTGAACTCTGAGACGGCGATGTCCAGCACGCTTCCCACCACGATCAAAGCGTCAAAGGAATTCCAGGGATCGATGAAGTAATGCTACGGAGGAAAAAAGAACAAACTCAAAGGAAGAGTCGGGTGACGCGGGAGTTTTCTTTCAAGGGAGACGGAGCCTCACGTGAGCGCGCAGAGCCAGCAGCTTGATAACCATCTCCACGGTGAAAACCACGGTGAAGATCATGTTGAGGATGTCCATGATGGAGGTGAAGAGCTTGGACTGCTCGTAATGCTTGATGAGGAGACACAAGAGCACTCAGACAAGGGTCGGCCTCTCCGGACAGCGAGGAGAGGGTGGTGCGAGGCGGTACCTGGATGGCCAGCGTGAGCGTGTTTCCCAGGATCAGCACAAACATGATGTATTCAAACTGGCTGGAGTTGATGATTTTCCAGAATTTGAGCTGGGACTGGTTTTTAGGGATGTAAATCTTAATGGGCTGAGCTTTGAGGGCGTAGTAGACGCACTGACGCTGGAACAGACAGACGGGGGCCGTTAGGATTCAACGATGAGGCGCAGAAAAGCAGAACCACAGACCTGATTCTTGTTGAGTTCACAGTTCTTGAATTCGGCCTCTCCCTGCTCCCGAAATGTGATGATGACGAAACCAACGAATATGTTCATCATGAAGAAGGCGATGATGATGATGTAGATGATGAAGAAGATTGAGATTTCCACTCGGTAGTTGTAAATGGGCCCTCGGTTTATGGCGTTGGCGTCCACGGCTCGATAAAGGAGTCTGGACAAGTGTGAGGACAGAAGTGGGAAAGGTTCAGGGAATCCCCCAGGAAAATGGCCACTTTTCTCGATTAAACGGAAGAGAACTTTTATTCTGAAGGGTCTTCCCTACTTCCTACTCCCGCCGCAGCATCACATGCTTTCCCTTTATAATAAATCGAGCGTCCACTCACTGCGGCCATCCTTCAAAGGTGGACACGGTGAACAGCGCCAGCATCCCGTTCAGCACGTTGTCGAAGTTGAAATCGCTGTTTTCCCAAACCCTCTCCCTCACCATGGGGTGGTTTATGTCGCCGTCTTTGTAGATCACAAACGTTCCTCTGAAACCAGAAACAGGCGACGTTAAGAGGCCGCCGAGCCCAGGTGAGGAGGTGGCGGCAGGTAACTGGAGACTGACTTGCACTCCTCGGGTGTTTGTTTGGCCTCGTCGGTGCAGCTGTAGAATCGGCCCTGCGACATTAAGAACAGGCAAAAAAGGGGCGGCGTCAAGCTGCCGTCCTGGTATCGCCTGTGAAACATCCACAGTTGGTGACTTTGTACCTTGAAGAGCTGCACTCCGATGCAGGCAAACATGAACTGAAGGAGCGTCGTGACGATCAGGATGTTGCCGATGGTCCGGATGGCCACAAACACACACTGCACCACATTCTGCGAAGACGGGACAACACACACTCGTTAGCTACGATCACAAGGAGCCGCCAAGTTCTGAAAGTAACTGAATATCGGATTATTGGACCAATTCTTATACCTCCTTCTATTTGATGATGGCTTGAATCCTGAGTCTAAGATGAAAGACATGAGTCCTTGATTACCTTGAGTCCTTTAGCTCTGTTGATGGCTCGAAGAGGCCTGAGAACGCGCAGCACTCTCAGGATCTTCACCACCGAAATCGCACTCGAACTGAAAACAGCAAGACAGGCGATCTTCAGCCGTGAGAGGAGTCGGGCGACGTGCCGCCCTTAAAGGCGTCCGCCCCCTAGTCTGATCCACTCACTGCAGAAAGAAGGAGGTGAGCGACACGCCGACGACCAGCAGGTCCAGGAGGTTGAAGGCGTTCCTGCAGAAGGACCCCGTGTGCAGAAACGCCCCGTAGACGGTCATCTAGACACGAGCGGCAGATGTTAGGGTACGACGTGAGGCAGAAACATCGATCCACAAAGGATCCCCGCAGCCGTTACCTTCAGAACGATCTCCACCGTGAAAACGGAGGTGAAGACGTAATCGGCGTAACCGAGCACCTGGGCGGGAGAGAAACCAGCATTCAGACCCGGCTTTAGAAGAGAGATTTGAAAAGGCTCTTAAACATCTTACTATGTTTCTGAACGAGTGGGATTTGATTGGATCCTCAGCAGCCAGGGAGATGCTGCTGAGGATGATGAAGATGAGGATGAAGTTAGTGAAGTAGGGGTGGTGGATGAGGTTGTGGCAGGCAACTCGCAAACTGAGAAGGAGCGGGAGAAACGACAGAAAAGGAGGTTTGATTCACGTTGGATCCTGTGAAGGAGGGCCGAGGTTAACGTGACGCCGCAGCAGTACCAGTTTTTCTTTCCCAGGATGAAAAAGGAGCTTCCGTCAGGGATGGGCACGATCTTCTCTTTGGGCCCAGAGAAATCCGGCTTTAGCGGAGCGACACCTATGGAGAGGTGCACACAACAGAGAAGATGTAGGTTTCATAGTTGAGCTCATGACCATGTAGGCCCCCCGTGGGCCCCCCGTGGGCCCCCCGTGGGCCCCCCATGTCAGGCTCACCCTCCAGCCCCTCGATGGCCCTCAGCTCCTCGTTTTCCTGCCAGTCGTCGTCCTCGTTCTGCACAGGAGGACAAATAATTGAATAACAGCGTAAAAACTTTAGATAAATGTGCTCCAATCCTCAGTTTCGAGGGGTTTTATTCTGTACCGCAGCATCTTCATCTTCCTTCTCCTCATCGTCATCCCACTCTTCCTCGTCTTCCTTTTTCTCTCTAAGTGATAGAAAGGAACAATTACACGAAAGTGCCTTGTTTTTTGGTTTTTAAAAAAACCTTTTCAGCATGGTCGTGAGCCAGAAATCATCGCCTTTCTGCCAGGCTTACTCCACTTTGCTCTTCCCGCCGCCTCCAGCCAGGTTGTCCACGGCGATAGCCAAGAAGACGTTGAGCAGAATGTCTGATCAGAAAATTTAGGAGGCCGTTTCGTTTGCCTGACAACCCGATGAAGATGAGAATTCATCCCAACGACTACAAAAAGAGGATACAGTTGCCACAGACAAAGAGGATGACGAAGTAGATGCACACCACCATGTTGGGGAAGATCGGCCCCCCGTACGCCATGATGCCGTCGTACATCACGGCGTTCCAGTCTTCCCCCGTCAGGATCTGCGAGGAAGAGGATGAGCCACAGGTGAAGAGGGAAATGAATATAAAGTGGAAATGGGAGAAAAGTGTCACCTGGAAGCACGTGAGCAGAGCCTGAGGGAAGGAGTCGAACGTGCTCCTCTTCATCTGAGTCTCGTCGAAGTTAAATTTGCCTCCGAACAGCTGCATCCCCAGCAAGGCGAAGATGATGAGGAAGAGGAAGAGCAGCAGCAGAAGGGAGCAGATGGCTTTCATGGAGTTGAGCAGCGAGTTCACCAGGTCGGACAGAGCGGCCCAATGGCTTCAGACACACGGAGACAGGACAGGAAGAAGAAAGAGTTGAGATATCTCTGCTGACAAGCGCCCCCTGCTGGCCAGGACGCCCGCAGGCTTCCGTTTGTCTAAACCAACAGTCACCGAGTCATCTTAAAGATCCTGAGCAGTCGGATGCAGCGCAGCACGGCGATGCCGATGGGCGGGATGACCTCCATCTCCACCAGCAGCATCTCCAGGATGCCGCCACACACCACGAAGCAGTCGAAGCGGTTGAACAGAGCCATGAAATAGATCTGCAGGCCGAAGGCGTACATCTTCATCAGCATCTCCAGAGTGAAGAGCAGCAGCAGCACCTTGTTGGCGCGTTCTGCGGGGGGGTCAGATGGGTGTAAACCACGGGCCGCCGCCCCAATTACAGCCGCCATCACGATGGGAAAAATGCTGACCTTGCATTTCTGTGAGCCACTTGGGCTGCCCGTAATGCTCCGAAGCGCTGGCAACGGTGTTGAGGAACACCAGCAGAAGCACCAACCAGTAGAAGTTGGTGGTCTTGACGGCCACGCGGGAGTTCTTCCTCATGGTGTGATTGATCTGGCACAGCTGGTCGCTAAGACAAGGACAGAAACCACGTGAGGAGATGAGTCCAAGCGGCAGAAACAAGGAGAGGGGAGCGTTCGCTCACCAGAAACTGTTGGCCATCATCTTCGCCCTGTCGGAAACGAAAGAAACCACACGTCAACAACGAGGTCGAGGTGACGGAAAACACGCACGTTCTCCGCGGCCTCACATGAGCGACGCGCAGAAGCCGCTGTCGTCGTCGAGGTAGGCGATGTCGTCATCCGAGTCCGACTCTGCGGATCACAACGTTAGACTGTTCAATCGGTAGCGAATGGCGTGAGGGTGGAGAGAGCGAATGGCGTGAGGGTGGAGAGAGCGAATGGCGTGAGGGTGGAGAGAGTGAATGGCGTGAGGGTGGAGAGAGCGAATGGTGTGAGGGTGGAGAGAGCGAGGGTGGAGAGAACGAGGGTGGAGAGAACGAGGGTGGAGAGAGCAAATGGCGTGAGGGTGGAGAGAGCGAGGGTGGAGAGAGCGAATGGTGTGAGGGTGGAGAGAGCGAGGGTGGAGAGAGTGAGGGTGGAGAGAGCAAATGGCGTGAGGGTGGAGAGAGCGAATGGCGTGAGGGTGGAGAGAGCGAGGGTGGAGAGAGCAAGGGTGGAGAGAGCGAATGGCGTGAGGGTGGAGAGAGCGAATGGCGTGAGGGTGGAGAGAGCGAGGGTGGAGAGAGCGAGGGTGGAGAGAGCGAATGGCGTGAGGGTGGAGAGAGCGAGGGTGGAGAGAGCGAATGGCGTGAGGGTGGAGAGAGCGAACGGCGTGAGGGTGGAGAGAGCGAATGGCGTGAGGGTGGAGAGAGCGAACGGCGTGAGGGTGGAGAGAGCGAACGGCGTGAGGGTGGAGAGCGGCGGCGGGAGCAGACGTACCTCCGCCGTCCTCGCTGTGCTTGTACCAGCCAAACTTCTTCATCATCTTCTTCTTGGCAATGGCAGCGCCTGCAAATGGCGCGTCGCTGGTAAATCGTTCAAATCGTCGGAATCGGGCGAAACGCGCGGCGCTTACGTTTGTTCCCCTCCTCGTCCACGTCCTCGGCCTCGATGAGCCAGTCCATGTACCCGATCATGTCCTCCTCCATCTGCTTGCTCTCCTGGGCCTTCTGGAGCTCCCCGCGCGCCACCGCCTTTTCCCTCTCCTTGGAGAACTCTCTGTGCACACGGGGGGACGCGGCGTGAGGCGCTCACCTCCGCCCTGGCCACGCCCCAAACGGGGACGGCGGCTACTCACCCGCTCAACACACCCAGAACCAGGTTGATGATGAAGAACGACCCAAAGATGACCAGCGAAACAAAGTAAATCCAAGGAATCTCGAAGCCAATGGCGTCATTCATCTGCGCAGACACGTACAGCGAGAGGGGGCGTCTGGTGTAACTCAGTAGTTCCCTAATTTGGTTCCAGGAACTTTTTCAGTTTTTCATACCCAGTAGAGAACGTCCGTCCAGCCCTCCATGGTGATGCACTGGAACACCGTCAACATGGCGAAGAAAATGTTGTCGAAGTTCGTGATGCCGCCGTTGGGGCCCTCCCACTTGCCCCTGCACTCGGTGCCGTTCTCCACGCAGAAGCGCCCGCTGCCGGCGAAGGCGCACGGCGACGCATCGTCCTCCATCATGAGACCTGGAGCGGAGAAGAGGTCCAACGTGAAACGGGGGACCCAGCGCGCCCGCTCCAGCCCGGGCGGGTTGAGCCAGGAAGGGGGGCGTCACCGGTGGTGGAGGAGTAGCAGGTTTTGTGCATCCTGCCGATGAACAGCTCCAAACCGATGATGGCGTAGATGATGATGACGAACATGACCAGCATGCCGATGTGCAGGAGGGGAACCATGGCCTTCATGATGGAGTTCAACACAATCTGCAAACCTGACGAGGCAAACACACCACACATGGATGCACGTGCGCCCCCCCCCACACACACACGGGTTAACCAAGAACGGCATCGAGCATACTTGGAACTCCAGAAACCAGCCGCAGGGGCCGCAGCACCCTGAAGGCCCTCAGAGCTTTGACGTCCAGGCCCCCGGGCTTCCCCGCCGCGTGGTGGGCCTCCCCTGGTTTGTGGTCCGTCATGCCCTCGGCGATCACGCTGAACAACCTGCGCAGACGCGCCGCCCGCGTCAGTGGGCGAGGATCCGCCGAGAGGGACGGAACGCGCGAAGAAACGTACCCGACGATGACGATGACGAAGTCCAGCAGGTTCCAGCCGCTGCGTATGTAGGCGCTGGGGTGCATGACCAAACCGTAGGCCAGGATTTTAGTGAAGGTCTCGATGGTGAAGATGACGAGGAAGACGTACTCCACTTGTTCCTGGGAACGGAGAAACGTGGAATTGAGGACGTTTTGGGGTGTTTTTGATGGACTTTCTACCTCCATATGTTCTTTAGATCACGTGCGTCACCATTAAAGTGGGCAGCAGCTTCCTGACCTCTTAGCCTACTGCCCTGGTGCAGGCTTAAGCCTGTCACACTCTCTTTTGGACCCTTCTGCTTCATGCCTCCAAACTCGCAGCTCTACTTCCCAACAATCGAGGCACGACGCGGCTTTTCTACACCACGAGTGCAGCTGAAAGGGTGAGATTCACCAAATTGAGATTTAAAAACTGCAGATATGAACCCAGCAGGCTGTAGGAGGCTGAGGGAACGTGTGCGCTAAACTGCCAGCTTAGCTCCTCGGTGCAAATCCAATAAAAGGATCTAAGGCGCCCACAGGAGGACCTGGCTGTGTTCAACCTTTTTTTTTTTTTTTTTTTGCTAAATCACCTAAACTCTGATCAAATATTGTGGCCGAGCTGGTTCCACCGAGAGGTCCCGGTTAAATTGGAGGCTGCCTGTTTGAAAAATCAAGTTTCAGAACGTTCCGGCCACTGGAAACTCACCAGTTTGTGATTGGTGGCGTTGGAGTCGTCGTCGGGGAAGGGCTTGGTGACGCCCATGGCCACGCAGTTGGCGAATATGGCGAGGAGAATGAAAATGTCAAAGGGCCTGAGGACTCGGTTAAGGGTGGAACGGCCAGGAACGCCACCGGTCACCTGTGGGGGCGGTTTAAGGACACAGAGAAAAGGATATTTCCACTCCACCAGGGCCAGCGCCGCCATGCGGATGGGGTTGCTGAGGGTGAGGCAGCAGAGGGCCCGGGGGGCTCGGAGGGCAGACTTGTTGGCCTGCATCGCCTTCTTGGCCCCCCCACCTCTTTTCCTGGTGGAGCCAGTTGACCCCAGGGTGTCTGACTTGCCCACATCGCCCACAGGTGGGGCGTCTGGAAGAGATCGAACATGCAGGGTGTGAATAAAGACGTGTGCATGCACGACAGAGGTGCCCCCCCGATACTTTATCACCCCAGAGTGACCAACATGGCAGCAGCGACCGGTCTTCTGCCCCCGAGGCATCCAGCACCAGATGTGACCCACTTCTTTATGTGCTGCTTAACTAACGTACAGGTGCCTGAGCACCTGTTGGCGAGGCCCCGCGCGCTGGATAAACCTGCCAGCGTCAGCCAAGATTAATAAAGGCCACAAATATTAGCACGACCCGGCTAACAGTGCAGGTACAAGACAGTACAAGTATCCTTGTTTAAAAATAAAATAAAAGAGCGACTTTGCTGGATATTAAATGCCATTTTTCATCACTGCTATTCACTTTGTGCCGACTTGCACCGGCAGGCGCAAATCTCACCTTTCTTTGCCGCGTCCATGTTCGCAGTTCACTCCGCCAAAGGCTACATCCACTCCTCGGACCGTCTCCCACGCGTAATTATCCCCAGACGCACGGTGGGCACCGAATGACAGAAACCTTCGAGGGCCGAAGCGTGAAAAACGGGCCGTCTGCTGAGGTCATTTCACGTCCGTGCGCGTCGCTCCGGCGCAGGTGCGGGTCTGCGGGGCATCCTGCTCACCCGCCGGGCGGAGCGCACCAATCCAATTAAAACACTTCCAGGACAAAAAAGTGTTTTATTACGGCGATTCCTCTGGCGCACGAGTGGAACAGTTTAAAAGGTCACGGCCGCTTTATTTTGATGGCGGCACATTAAAATGACGAATATTAACAAACGCGTCCGTGGACGCGCGGTGGGCGTGCGTCGGGATTAAGCAGCTGAGCCGTTTAAAAGGATGACAGTGGAAATCTCTCAAGGGGAACGTGGCGGAAGACTCAGGGGAACTCTGGGCTGTAAACTTAGACTGAAAATAAACTGTAATATCAGTGTATTATCATCCCACTGACTGGAAACTAAAGTTAAATAAAAGCGGGACTTAAACATCTTAAAGACTTAAACATTACGACGTTCAATGGTGCAGTTCCGACGTGAAGACAACAGGGGGCGCCAGAAGAACGTTTATATCCCCTTAATTTTTAAGCAAAGATTAAAAGAAAAGTGTCAAATCTTAAAAAAAAAGGATTTGGTCTCTTTATTTTTTCCATTAACTCATAGGAAATACAATAAATAACATACATTGTCTATACAAAGTATTTTCTATCATGTGTGGCATACAGATGCTATAAAACATTTAAACTCTACTGGAAAGTGCCAAGACTGAGGTAACAAACTATACATTCCAAGTCAATGTAATCTGAATGCTAATTTCAACACGGTCGTCTACATTTCATGAGACAATAAAGGTTCCACACTTAGGTCTCATCACAGCTGCTGCGTGAGGAAGAAGACAGCGAAGCAAGGAACCTTCCGACACGCAGCGTGCACCATTTAAACAGCTCCTGTCAAAGACGGCACATAAATAAACATGTTCCAAAATAAAAGTGCATGAAAACAAGGATGCAGCATCACTGAGATCCCATCTGAGATCTGCCAAGAGCATCAAAACTTCTAAAACACATAATACTCAGTGGATAATTTAGGATACGAGTTAAATGGGAAGAAAACTGCTCTCGAGTGGCGACGTCCTAATAATCAAGATTCAAACAAGTAACAGAGCTCAGTAGTGGCATAAGAATATCTTAAACAAGACATTCTGGTGTCCTTTTAATCTTTGGACAGTCAAACTCCATCATTTAAAACATTTAAATACGACGGAGGAGCTCAGGAGAATATCAGAGAGGCGGCGTTCTTCCCATTTAGCTCAATAAGACTTGTTGGAACTCAACCCTGGAAACACGTCAACACTTCTCTGATCCTGTCCTGGAAGACTCTTATATAATCACCACAACGTCACAACCTTTCTTCACTATTACAGACCATTCTGGGATGTTCTTTTCTGTCCACAGAGGTGAAGAAACCTCTGCGCCTGATGCCGCAGTACGGAGTTTTCAGAAGGATCAACGTTCAACGAATCACTGAAAAATACTAAAACTTTGCCCTGAGGTGTGCTTCAACTACCTGAAACCACTGTAGTGACCAGTACGGCCGTCTCCAGGTGCTCCTAAAACCAGCCGTCCCGTCTGGCGTCACCGTAGAAACAGCGGCTCTCGGGCCCGGCCTCCTCTACCGAAACTGCCCCTTTTCCCCCTGCGGATGATCCCCATCGTCTGGAGATGAATGACCGGGCTCTTCTGAAAAGGGTTGCGCTTAAAAAGCAAACAGAAGAATTTATTCATCCTTCGCTTTAGATCACAGGAGTCGACGCTTAAAACAATCCTAAATAAATCACGTACGGTTCTGAAACTGCTGCGCCGTATATCTGGTGAGGAGGATTCCGAAACCCTCGATCAGAGCCAGCAGAATCCCCCCCATCATGGCAGAGCCCACCATGGAAACCGGTCCACCTTGGAAGAAGGAGATCACATTGGTTCATTTATTTCCGCTGCGTTTCCCAGCAACAGTCTGCAATAAAAAGTTCTCCAGGCATAAACGCACATGTGGAACATCTGCAGCGTAACCGCAAATCACTCGTTTGTCTAAATAGGACAATTTGTGGCATATAGGAGGAACTATAGGATCTGCTCACTGCGTGCAGCCAGAATGGCCCCAGTCAGAGCACCACTTGTTATGGAGTTCCACGGGTCCTCCTTCCTCCTCAGGCGAACTAAACCACAGTCGATAGTGGAGAAGAGTCCTCCCCAGATGGCAAAGCTCCCTGCAAATCACCAAATAACAAGCTACCACTTTGGGTCCTGCACCAGAGCAAGGTGGCTGAATAACTGCCTCACCGCCAATCTGTGGCGCTCTTATTCTGACAGCATTTGCGCTTCCCCTCAGCCTGTGTGCCAAGCCCTGAAGAACCAAACAGGACTGTAAATTCTCCAAAAACAGACGTGTTCTTTGTTGGTATCGTATGTGAACTCACCAAGGGAGCGTTGCGAAAGCCTTTGACCGCCTGGAAGATGCCTCCTCCGAGTGTACCCATGGAGAACGCTCCTCCACAGTCGTCTACTATCCTCCAGGGACTGAACAAAGACATGATCAGAATTATAAAGTAATATCAAAAGTGTGAAAACCAACATTTACAGCAAAATAGGCCAGATTCAAACCAATTTCCACATAACGTCAAAGTAAAAAATATGTAACCTATGTTGTCTTTATTGAGACAAAAGTTCACCATTGATCTGTATCAAACTTAATCTTTTAATATTTTAGGCTTTTCGCCTGATCAAAACAGTAAAATTAAGTATAGAAAGCAACTATTATGGCCCACATACTATTATGTTGTCTCCTTATGTTATTTAAGATTTATGACATTAAGAATAAATTTATAACGCTAATCATAAATTCTGACAACAAAC
Organism: Takifugu flavidus; assembly: GCF_003711565.1. NCBI lineage: Eukaryota > Metazoa > Chordata > Actinopteri > Tetraodontiformes > Tetraodontidae > Takifugu > Takifugu flavidus. The sequence goes on along the minus strand of NC_079527.1, from coordinate 14,014,751 downwards.
ACACACCAAACGTAACAGTTAATCGTGATTTAAGAGCTGAATCAGTGCTTATTTATTAACCAATTAAGGGACATATTAATGTTTTCGGCTGCTGTCCTGTTATTTTATTTCCACTAAACCAGGCTGGTGCTCAAGTTGGTCAGTTTATATTTCAGTCATTGCGAATTTACCTATTTTCGAGTCCTTCATAACCTCAACAAGACAGAAATATACATCGGACAAACATTTGAATGTAAATTGAAGCAGAAATGTTTACCAGGGCTCGCGGACATATTCCTCCATGTTCAACGTCCGTCATCCAACTTCTAAGTCGTGCTACGTCATCATTGTGCGCCCGAGTTTAGGAAGGCACCCATCAACGAGGAGGTTTGTTTGAAAAACTAAAATAAAAGGTACGGTTTAGATTAATAGGTTGGATAACTAATGCCTTTGTGTAGAAAATACACGACGTTGGAGTCTTAAAAAAATAAACTCGGTGGTATTTATGAAGCATAAGGGGTATTCGTTCATTCATCCTTGTAGCTACGCAGCTAATGAGCCAACGGTGCCTATTTAAAGAAAGTGCACTTTCCAGGCTACAATAAATAAATGATAACAATAAACAAATACTATCTGCAGTCTGAAGTTCCATTGTGTTTTATTTATTTTCCATTTTCATCTACGCCCTGTATCGGCATTGTGATCGTATTATCGCTCATTCGTATTGTGCTTTTCGCATAGTTGTTTCGCCATATTATCCGACCAACAACTGTTGAAGACATCTGACCACGGTTTGCTGCAGAACCCCTACCTTCTGTCTCCTGCAGGATGCCTCTTCCACCAGCACTGCTGGCCCGCTTGGCCAAGAGAGGCATTGTTAAACCATCAGACCAAGGTAGGAGAAAACACTCCTCATGTCCAAAAGAGACATTTTCTCTCCTTTAATCACCATTTCTGTACCTCTTGTGCCCCCCCCAATCCAGAGGTAGACGAGGAGATCATCGCTGAAGATTATGACGACAATAATGTCGATTATGAGGCCACGAAACACGAGAATCTGCCACCAAACTGGTACAAGGTGTTTGATCCTGCTTGGTACGTGTTTCTCAGTAAAATGCATTATTTTACATTCACTTATATTTTCAGTCAACTGATTGATGTTGAACACCACAGTTAGGCAGTTTTTGGTTGGTAGTTTTATCCCTAACTGTTCTACTATCTTAACTACGATTGATAATTAATGTTTCAGAAAGACCGTCATTGGACATTATTCTTTATTACACAAGAATTTTCTTGTCTGCAGTGGTCTTCCTTATTACTGGAACGTGGAGACAGATTTGGTCGCTTGGCTGTCTCCAAATGATCCATCTTCAGTGGTTACGAAGGCTGCAAAGAAAGTCAGAGGTATTAATCTAGTTCTTAAGAAGTAATTAATAATTCATTTGGCCTCTGCTAATCGCAGCCTGGCTGTGGTTTGTTTCCTTCTCTTCACCTGTGTTCATAGCTGAGGGAGGAGAGGAAAGAATCGAGAGACACGAGAAACTGGACCGAGAACGGGAGCGAGAGCGTGAAAAAGAGAGAGAGCGGGAAAGAGAGCGGGACAGGGACAGAGAGAGAGATCGAGAGCGGGACGAAGGGAGGGACAGACGCCGGCCGAGGCGAAATGAAATAGCACCATACAGCAAGAGCAAAAGAGGTACTGATCATAGTCCATCCATCCACGTTGATATTGTTTAAAAAGATGCTCTTTATGTGTGTGGATGCTACATATTTATCTTCTTCACAGGAAAAAAGGATGATGAGATGGACCCGATGGATCCTAGTGCTTATTCTGATGCCCCGAGGTATGTTCTGACAGCCAGCAGGCTTTCCCCACCCGAACCAGTTAAAGGGGGAAATTATTATAAATTAGTGTGCGATTTATCTCCTGATGAGAACATATTTTTAATATATACTCAAATACACAGTAATGTACATAAAATACAGCTTCCCTCTGTTCAAATGGGTGTTTAATTTCACTGAAAGTTATTTCTAGTTATCTACATTTTTGAGTATCACACATCCTTTAATTGGATTTTTAACAACAGTAAGAAGCCGCTGGTGCGTCACAGCTCCTCCCAATGAGATGATCAGTTATGAGGGAACTCCTCATCAGATGTTTCTGGGCCGTGATTAAAAATTAGACACGGTTCCAGAGTTTTATCGACTCCCAGAATATCTGAATGAGTTGTGCTCAAACTTTTTGCCAACAGGGGCTCGTGGTCGAGTGGTCTGCCCAAGCGCAATGAGGCCAAGACGGGGGCGGACACCACGGCGGCGGGGCCTCTGTTCCAGCAGAGGCCGTACCCGAGCCCAGGAGCCGTCCTCCGGGCTAACGCCGCCAACCAGATCCCTAAAGAGTGACCTTGGGTCGAGGCCTCTAGCAACACAACAGAAACAGCCGGACAGTTTCTCCCCACCTCCATTTGGAAACCAGCGTTTGGTTTTTCCTGAAATGTTACTGCCGAGCTGTCAAAACCCGTTTGTAAATATGTTTTTATATGACTTGTTTGTGGCATCATCATTTGCTAATAAATGAACCTTTCTTCTGTGATGAACCCTGTACCCACGAAGCCTTTCCAGAGTTTTATTAGACAACTGCATGGAGTTAAAATATCAAACGTTACGAAACAATAACTTAAATTACGGGAATCAACGATCCGCCCCTCCGACGTAGTGACAAATGGTGTCATAGTCCAGCGTGAACACTTTCTCCTCGTATCGGTCGAGCTGAACCAGCGCCCTGCATTTGTTCTTGTCCCTCTGGAGAATACGGCCGACCTGGAGCAACAAACAAGCACCACTGCTTTAAAGACAGTCGGGAGGAGGCGGCGCACCTGTACAGCCGCTCTGCTTACCTGTCCTCTCTGCTCACCCAGGACAACCATGATGGATTCATTGTCACCTTTTGGGACGATCGTTTCCAACATTTCCTGCTTCACATCTGACGGGAACACACAGGTTACTTTATGGCCACTATAAAGGTCTATTTAACATCAAAGCAAAGTGGAAAGAACCAAACCCAGGTGGGTCCCAGGTGCACCGGCGACTCACCGTCTACGAGTCGACCCTCTTGGGTTCGACACACGCAGGAAGTCGGCGTCAGGACGTCCTCCACAAACATCTAAGGGGTGATAAAACCAGCTCGATTACAACCCTAAGCAGCAGCTGGAGCTCACGGTGTTTCCGTCACTACCTTTGAGTTGTAGTATTTGCCTCCTTTGAAATCTCTGTCGATGAACCGAACCTTCAAATCTCTCTGAAGCCAAGAAGGAGGAGCTGGTGGTTTCCGTGTTTCTTTCTCTGGATGTTTTTCTCTATAAAACACAAGCACAGATTTCAAAGATGCGTTATTGTTCCGACTAAAACTCAAAAATATGAGATTTCTGACTCTCTACACTTCGTACCAAACAAAATGTGTTTTCTATTAAACCCAGGTTAGTGCATCTTTACCTTTTAATGGGAATAGATCTGTCCGGACTCGACTCTCTGTGCTTCCTCTTCTTCTCATCTTTTCTTTGGTGTTTTTCTGAAGAATTGTGTTTCCCCTCATGTCCATCGCTTCTTTCTTTCTCCTCACGTCTTTTTGGATCCTTTACTTTCTCAGCTTTGCTGAAATGACCTGTTAATGAACAAACCTTGTGAATGCATTCTATGCCAAAAAGCTCAAAAATAAACAAGAGTTGTCTCAAATGTTTGACCTATGAATGTTGATGATGGGCGAGGCAACTAATCACCCTGGCAGATTAATTTTTTGATATTTACTATCAGAATAGCAACCAGTAACTGACAGATAGACAAAAGCCACATTTCTGGTCGCATTAATGGTTTCCAGTGTTTACACTGACAGCTTTATTCTGAAACAAACGTGTCCGGTACAAGTGGACCTCTGCCGGCATTACGCGTTCCCTGTGTTGGCCTGCAGGGGGCAGTGATGCGCATGATGACCGCACATGTGGTGCATCTCTGATAGTTTCCTCTAAGAGTCATTAAACAGGCTGAGATACATTACTGACGCCTCATTCTATGCCAGTAGTTTAAATGTGGAAACATACACTGTGACTATCTAGATGTGTTGCTACTCTCTTAAAGTGTCACTGAACCACAAACATCCCACGAGTCTGTAGTTGATCCAATTTACTTACTGAGGTCTTTGCTGTATCTGTCATATTCTTTGCGGCCAACTAATTTAACGATATACTGGCTGATGTCCACAGTCCTGCCACCAATAGCCAGTCTCACCACCACACGAGCGTTGTCTGGATAAACACCCTCAATCTGCCGCGCAGCAGAGATTTGGTTAGTAGAGAGTTGATGCACACTGAAGATGTTTCAAGCCACTCTGGCCTGGTAAAAACTCAACTCAGATCAACTCTACCTTGCCATATTTGTCCTTATGTGGCCCCGATTCCACAAGCACACAGCTGCCTGGGCCCATTACTAGCTCCTCCTCCTTGACCCGCTCGTCCCCTGGCTTCGGGGGCTGCTTGTGTTTGCTGGGCTCCAGGTCCTTTATCAGCGACCGGTCGGCCCCGAGACCCAAACCCTTCGGTCGGACCTGATGTTCAACCGCCGTGACATGTCTGTGGATCAACATTATATCAGGATAAAGCGGGCGCGCGACGTCTCCATACAGTCTAAAAGACTGCAGTCTTTCCCATCCCATCCAATTTCACAGCACAAGGTGGTTCTTAAATGTTTGAGCCCACTTCGATGTTGAAGAACTCCCGCGTATCACTTACTGTTGAAAGGTGCGTCCAATTCCTTCCGATTTGTTCCAGCCCATTCCCCTGATCATAGCGTAGCCGTAGGCCTCAACAGGAACTTGCTCATAATCTGCCTCTGCTGACTTCAACACACACAAAGATTAGCGTGGGCATTGGACACAATCAAACAAAGACACCGTTTAGGAGAATCTCTAGAAGGGATAAATTATGTTCTGAAAAACAGGCACGCGCAAAAACGTCAGCGACAGCCGACTGTCAGAGGGAAACGGGCCGTGATGGCTGTCTTAGTCAGCCTTTTGGCTTCGGGCTGTCAGACTCAGATAACCACTGTCACCAGGCAGAAGCCCTCATCTGAGCCACGTCTCGACTCATCGACACTGAAGGCTTCGCTTTGAGGGAAACTCTGAGCGTCCGCGTTCTCAGCGAAGACTGGATTAAAATGAGCTGCGGGGCAGACTGAGCACGTTGGCGTCCACTCTCACATCGACGGAGCTTGGGAGCAAATAATGGATGACAGTGACGAGAGGGAGTGGCAGAAATAAAAGAAGCAGGGCTGTCACTGGCTGTCCCCGTGTCTCTGGGGAAAACGCCCACGCTGGAGTGTAACCCAAGCTTTACCCAAAAAGTCCACCGTGTCATGCAAATCTTTATGCACAGCAGGGATTTATATTATTTATCTGAATGCCACAATTCTCACACATTCACATTTCAGTCAAAACACTCATCCAAGCATTTTGTTCCAACTTGCTTAAGGATCCGTGGCTTTAATTTAGCTGTACTCTCACTACAGCATCAAAGGAATCAGCTCAAACACCAAAAGTTGAGATGTACTCTTTAGACAGACAAGGAAACAGCGTGATGAATGTTCACGTTTCCTTGCTTTAGGGCATCAGCGACCCTCAAATACAGGTTTCCTGAGTTCAGATTGCTGCTCCAGCGCAAAAGGAGCAATTCCATGAGCTTTCATGTACATATATGTGTATACTATCTACCAATGTCCCCAAAAAACAACTTAAAGTCCAATCATGGCAAACTGTATCGCAACGAAGCTTTACGAAGGATCGGAACTCAGTGATTTGTGTACTTACAGATTCAGGCCGTAGATCTACCTTGATATGGTCCCCATCTTCAAAGCCTTCTGGCACTTTATTCTGCATCAACAAGGGAATGTTTAAGTTCAGGAGCTTCTCTGGCTGGGGGCCGTTCTGCCACTCCTCAAGTTGCCTCCGGGAGTCTAGAAACGAGGGCACGGTAGCATCAGCCGACCAAACAAGACACAGGAGATCAGCCGCATCTTCCAAATGGTCTCACCTTCAATAAGCTCTTTGACAGCCTGGGAGTCCACAGAATTGTGGTCCTGGGCTGTTTTCTCCCCATCTCCCTCACTCTGTCCTTGTTTGTGCCAGCGGTTCTTCACAATCAGAGGGATGATGAGCTCTTTGGGCTTCTCTGATGAACTGCAGCAAGGTTCAGTTCATCAGCATGACAGCAAAAGACAAACTAAACAGATTTCTGTGCAGTTAATCCGGATGCGCCAGCAACAACTAGTATGTGACAAGAACAGCTACTTTACATCGGGGAGTTAATTACATGCATCAAACCAGCACTTACGTCACGGCGATTAGCATTAGCATTTGACTCATACCTTTGCAGTAGGCGTTTATCAATTCCGGTTAAGTATTCTTTTTCGTCTTTATTGGATGAGACGTCGGCACCTGAAGATTTAAATTTGCTAATTGTCTTGGTGAAGCCGAATGAAACGGCTGCGGGTTTTCTTTCTTCTTGGTCCTCTATTGCCAGAACACTCTCACCGTTGGACGCCATTTCTGCGGGAAAGACGCAGTGCATGATGGGAAACAAGCCACACCCCCACACCCGTCAAACAGGAAGTTGCTTTTCTTTTCTTTTTTTAACTAGACCAAGGCGTCTGTTGGACTGTTAGCAAAATAACTCAAAAATTTATCAACGCATTTTGATGAAATTTTCAGCAAATGTTGATGATGTTTCAAGGAACAGCTGCTTGAATTTTGGTGATGTTCTGTGGATTCCATAGTGACATTGACCTTTAATCAGCCAAAGCCAAGGAGCTTTCATCATAAAGCATCCTATGTTGGTTGCAGTCTTTTAAAATAGTCATTCACAAAAGTAAGGCAATCTTCACATTGGAGGGTCGTGCAAATACATTGGTCACAGAATAAAAGCTTTCTGCTTGTTCTGGACTTGTGTTAAATTCGTGAAATGAATGAGACTGAGGAGAAAAGGGTTTTTTCTCTGTATTTAAGAAGGAACTTGTGGACCATCTCATTGCCAGAGTGTTGAAAACCAAGTTACTCTTAGCATCCATGGTGATGCCAAACACAGCGCTGGTTATTATGAGAGGAGAGATTTTATAACAAAGATCATCAGCCTTATTAATTTCATAAATACTACAAAAGTCCAGGAGGATCAGAAAGTTTTTATTCTGTGCCCAATGTATATGCATAATCTTCCAATACTGCAGAACTCCAAACACTCAGATAACCTTTTAGTTCCTGGTATGATTTGGTGATTAATTAATTAGCTCATTTACAGCATTCACAACTACTGCAGGTGCAGTTGCCTCACCTTTTCTTATGTGAACTCAATCATAGTCTTTATCTTGAAATTCCTGCAGGCGTCTGTTTAAAATTTTTGAAAGATATGTTGTATATAAAGTTTTTCCCCTTGATTGACTGTCGGAATGTGGAGTTGGTGTTCTTGGTCAGATCACGTTGATTTGCACATTTCGGATCTTTCAAAGCCCATTTACATTTTCATGGAATTTGTTGGTCTCTAAAACAAAATTAAAACGAGCAATTAGGCGTCAAAACCTGACGTTCCCACGCCCTTTAATGCTGATCTACACCGTAAGCGAAAAGTGATGCTGCTGATGCAGGTGGAGAGCCTGGGAAGATGAGGGGCGGTACTTTTAACTCTTTTATTCCCACCCCTCCGTGTTCATTAACTTCCCTCAATAACCCCTCGCCTGCCTCTTTTAGCTTTGTTTCTCAGCCTCGGAAGTAATTTGGAACCAGAAACGCCGCCCAGACGACACTTCGCAAGCCTTGATGGAGCCTCAGCTCTCCTCCCCGTCAGTGGACGCCCCGCTCCCCGTTGGCACCGTGGCTGCAGTTCACTGACACCTCCCGGATCCGCTGGATCAGGAACCACCGACGTGCACCTGCGCGCTCACAGGCAGCCCATCAACCCAGGACGAGACGGCGCGATTGGACGCGAATATGAAGGTGAGGAAACTGTTATGTCTAGCGCACTTATTGTTCCCTGTTCACGCACGCACACGACCACACACATGCGCGCAGACACGCGAGCGCCCGTTGGAAGTTCAACAGTACAAACTGCACATGACATTTGTCTACGTGCATGTGGAGCTTTAGCCGACCCCGGAATTATAACATAGATTAGACATGTTTCTGTCTGCATGAGCGTCTCTCTCTCTCTCTCTCTCTCTCTCTCCCTGCCCCTCCATCTCTCTCTCTCTCTGCCCCTCCATCTCTCTCTCTCTCTGCCCCTCCATCTCTCTCTCTCTCTCTGCCCCCCCCCCCCCCCCCCCCCCCGCTCTCTCTCCACAAGATCACTACAGTTCTCAGAGCATCACTGTCCAAACATCCCGTCCGCCGTGCGCATCGCCGGGCTTATCTCCCGTGGAACCATACTCATCCTACTCATCCCCGCATCTCCACACTCCTTTTTTTCCCCCAGCACATGCACGCACGTCGGGCCGCTGCCGTTTAACCAAACATCCGGTCTTCATTTAAAAGTATAGACTTGTTAACCCAGCCGCGCCGGATCAATGTATATAGACGCGTTCAAACGGATCCTCTTTGAACGGCTGAACTGCTTGAAAAGAATGTGTGTGTGTCAGCGACATGGCAGGTCAGTGTTTTCTCTAAACACGTGAAATGTGAGATTGTGTTTTGTGTAACCCATAACAGTGTGATGGAGAGAATGTGTGCATGTAAACTGGTGAGGAAGACTGCGTGCATGCGGATTGGAGGCATGTGGGTTTGTGACGAAGGTGGCAGCTCCGTGGGACAAGACCCACGGGTGAAGTTTCCAGCAGGGCACTGCACGTGCACGCATGTGCGCGTGAGGCGTTTCTCCACTTTGCTTAAATTTCTCACCTGCTCAAACAGACCTGCAAGTAAAATCTGTCTGTGCATGACTGTGTTCAGACGGTCGGGCGTGGAGTGTCGGGCGTTGGTGTGTATGTTTGTGTCTGAATGTCGTGGGTTAATCCTCGTTTAGGGTGTGGCCCTGTCACACCTGACCCTGACCTCAGGTCAGCGCTCGTGGCACGAATCACTCAGTTGTTGGAGAGAATCCATGACTCAACGACCTGTTCCGTGCTAACCTCGGAGAAGCCTTTGAATTCTGTCCTAAGTTTGTAGCTCCAGTAAGTGAAAATGCGTGTCGACGTACAAACACGACTCTGCTCTCACTGCTAACGAGAGCTGAGGCTGAACCCAAGTGCAGCTCTCCACAGACAGAGTTCCGTGTGTCATTTGGGAGATGTTGATTGTCTAATTATGTACCTCCTGCGTCCCCGAGCATCATGCATATTTATGCTGCTGTTTTAAGGTGTGGTGTATGTGTGTGTGTGTGTTGTGTGTGTGTGTGTGTGTGTGTGTGTGTGGGTGTAAGGCAGTTTACCCTTGACAGGGCAGGGCTACGCAGGCATATTCTCCCATCTGTGGTCCAAACCTTTGCTCCCAGCCACTACATTTGGATTCTGCAGCTGTAGTTTGCTCTATTCTTAGTTCACAACATTTGATGTGAGTGCTGTGATGAAATTTCAACACTGCCCCACTCAAACTATCAGCCTGCCCTCCTGTGAGGTAAGCCATGTTGAGGCGGTCAGACTCGGACCAAGCCAGCAAATCAATAGCCAATCAGACAGAGTGTGTGCGGCTATAATTTACACCACGCCATATTTGAAATGTCAAGAAGGCCGTGAATCCGTGTATCCTTGAGTCCGATCTGAGTTGGAGAACGCGGATCAATATCAGGTGGAGAGAGAGGCAGCGGGAGTCGGCGAGGGTCACCTTCATCGCTCCGTACTGAATCAGCATTCTCTCTCTCTCTCTCTCTCTCTCTCTCTCTCTCTCTCACGACACACACATGCTCTCCCACACACTTGAAGGCATGCCTCGTTTACCAATCTGTGACCTTACAAAAATGCTCATTACGGAGGGCCAACCCTCCCTTCGTTTCCTTTTGAATAATTCATTTCGCTATTATGATTTGGGCCGTCCCTCCACCAGGTCGCCGCGCTCTCTCTTCTGTTGATTCTACAGTTTTTCCCCCCCCAGACTTTCATCAGCTCCACTTTCCCCTCCACACCCTTTCGAAACACTCCCAGCATCTCCCCGTTTCTCCTCTCTCATCCGTTGTCTTTGTCCAGAAGCTGATCCCCTCTGTTTAATTAAACCGCTCTCTCCGTGCGGCGAGCGCGTCGTCTCTGATCGCAGCGAGGGGTGAAATGCGTCCTGGCAGGCTGCGCTAGAGGACCTGTTGTTAGAGTGCTGCTCCACAGAAGAGGCAGATTGCACACAACATGCCCCTTTAATGCGCCCCCTGCCTTGACCTTGATCCCTTTGTTGTTAAAGATAAGGTTGGCCCAAAGGGAACATCAGTGTAGGGCCTGTGTGTGTGTGTGCGTGTGTGTGTGTGTGTGTGTGTGTGTGTGTGTGTGTGTGTGTGTCCAAACAATGTTTAAGTCTTGCACCAAATCCAATTGTCTTCAGTCAGCTCAGGAGCTGCTTTAATAAAACCACACACTGGAATAGATTATGGATTTATCGATGGCGTGCAGAAAAATGCCAATGGCTCTTTCTTTTCTCTGTCTCATCAGCTTTTTCATGTATCGAGTTTGTATTTAGCCAGAGAAACGATTCCCGGCGCGTGTGTGCGAGAGGGAGATATGTTGTCTTTTCCAGCCCACGAGCATTTAATCTTTTATTTCTAAATCTGTCGCTGCTGTCTGTTTTGCGTTGAGCGCTCTCCTGCCCTAGATTTGAGAGCGAAAGAGCGTCAGGCAGCTTTGGTGCACCCCTGGTCGCTCTCCCAGCCCGGTGCTGATGCTGGGCAAGAAGGGGCACAGATGTCCGAGGAGGGTCTCTGCGTTTGCCGCCCGTCTCCTCGGAGCAGTTCCAGGTCGTCTTAATTCAGGATCCTTCATTGTGCGACCTCTGGCTCCTCCCACGGGGGGTGAGGGGGGGCTGTCAAATAAGGAGACTGGAGAGTTTTAATACAGGTTATAGTAAAGAGCGGAGACAGTCCATTAGTGGGAAGCAGATGGAGCAGGTCTCAGGATGATTGGTGGATAGTTTTAGTCAATTGGCTGTGCGTTAACAGCTTATAAGTCATTTTCTTTTGTTTCTTTTTTCCATACTCATTATATTTAGATCAGTTTGTTGTTATTAAATTGAAATACATTGAAAAAGCTAGATGGCTACTAATTGGACAATATATACATGAGTGCACATATCAATGAAATTAACTTTTTCTTGTCTATTTATCATTTAACATTTAAGCTTCTCTACAAAATATAGATTTTAGAGCTAAAATCATTCAGTCAGTTAATGGGGCCACCTACAAGTGTGTGTGTGTGTGTGTGTGTGTGTGTGTGTGTGTTCTTGTTCATGCCACATAGTGAGGACCAAAATATGCACTTTAGCAGCACAGTGAGGACGTTTTCCCTGGTCCTCACAACTTCAAGGGTCTCTTTAAGGAATCGGGTTAAGGTTAGAAACAGGGATGTAGGCGTGATGGCAGGGTGTGTGTATGTGTGTGTGTGTGTGTGTGTGTGTGTGTGTGTTTTAACGATGCTGCTTGATGAATGTCTACTCAAATGTTGGACAATAACACACATCACATGCTCCTGATTGCTCTCCTCTTGGTGCTTTCAGACGTTGGTCTGGTTGGCGCAGACAGAAAAGAGCCTCCCATCTCTCATTCCCCTCCGGTCCAGCCAGACACACCAACAAATGGAGACATTAGCCATTCTGGTCACACTGTGGCTGAAGAAACAGACAGTCAGACCATCAGTATTCTCACCATTTCACAATTACGGACACAACAGCACCACCTTCAACTTTAAGGGAACACGTGCACAATACCAAACGCCCTGAGATCAATTCATAGAGCGATCTAGCTGATCTAATTACAGAGGCTAATTGTGTTACGTAGGCCTCATTTAGAGCGGAAACAGAGCGCGGACGACGGAGGGAACGCTGCTCCATCACGTCAAACCAACAGAAGCGTCTGTGAGCGGAACAAACCGTTGTTGATGTAAAATCTGGGAGAGCTACAGCCGAGCAGCAGGATAATTGTAGGAACGTTTCTGGATCTGCGGCTGTTTGTCAGGCGTCAAAGCTGATTATGACGGTGAGCGATCTACCGGCGGAGACGTGGGAGCGAGGGCCGACGTCTAGATAGACATCAGGGGGTGCGAGGGGAGTCGGTGGCAGGTGGACTGCTGTGTTTTAGAACCTTTAAAGTCGAGGACGACACAAACGTGCACCCAAGGTCTTTGATCAGAGGCTCCGCCCCAGTGTCCTTTGTTCCCTGATGGCTTTTATCCATTGTTCTGCTCTGTGGGTGTAAATTTTTTAAACTTTAACTGTCTTTTTTCGAAGGTTTATTTCAATTTACTTAATGTTGTGACGCAGCACTTTGACAATAGACTTTGTTCAATTCAATCGGAAGTGAGCGGAAACAATTGTGGCTAAACTAAAAATAGCGTCTGTTCTGGTTTGAGGGCTTGCAGGCATGTTTCAGCCAGGAACCGCTGTGTGGCACAGCTGTTTTCAAACTCCACGCCGAGTCACAACAGCCTGCAGCAATTATTACATGGCCTTAAATATAAACAGTGAGAAAAGTCCAAAAAAAAAGAAGACATCTGCTCGGAATAACCTATGGGATGGGTGTTGGGCCAGTGACAGATTGCTGTGGTCTGAAATTTCACTGGGAAGCTGCGGAGGTTGTGAGCAGGTCTCTGGTGCAGAGGAAGTCCGTGACACTGGATACGTTCTGGTCAGCTCTTTCCTGACCTAAAGGTCACAAATCTCAATTGAGCATTCTTTTTATAGATATAGATATCCTTGGCTGCTCACGCTATGTCCTCTTTACCTGCAGAAACAATAGTATCGCTGGTTTTAGTGAAAGTGCATCGAGACTTATTTTTAAAGGATTAAATGTCGGTGAAGAAAGAGTTTCACTACAAAAACACACGTGAACGTCTGGTTTACTATCCTGAACTGTCATTCCCAGACCTCAGAAACTTCCCCCTCAAAACTGACAACAACGAAAAACCTCCGAAACATTAAAGAGAGCAGCAGCGCCGCAGGAGCGCTGACAGGCCGTCACAATAAAAGCATGGAAGTATTGATTTGTTGTGTGGTTTCAAACGCAATGAGATTACCGGCCGCTTGTGAGTTCAATGAGAGGGAAGAGAGGGAGTAAACAACAGGACACAACAATGCAACACTTCTAGCTAAACCTTTCCCATCTGGGTCACATGACTCCACGTCCAGATATAAAACCAGTCGAGTTTGGTGGTTAATACGGAAGTGAATTCACCTCTTAGACCAACAAACACATTCTCTAATCCAGTCAATAACAGTATCGCCGTTTGGCGTGTGGGGGCCGGTTCCAACCGTCAGCACCAACGACGGGGCGAGAACGCGACAGCGTCAGGGTGTGTCTGCAGCGGGACGTGTCCAGGCTTCCACGGACCTGACAGGCGGTGGCTCATTAAAGCCCCGTCACACTCAGGAGGTCAAGAAAACAGCCACAGCGCTGCCGACACACACCGTCTCCCTGCATACAGTATCAAACACACACAAAATCCAGGCCCAGAGGATAATACTGCTGACCAATCGCATGCTTTATTTTTAGCATTTTAATCGCTGTTGTCAAATTCTGAGAAATCTTTAGATGAAGCATAAAGAGACTTAAGGCTTATGCAATGATTACACAGTGGAAGATTAGATGAGAGAGTGGTTTCTTTTATTTTAAAATTGAATGAGAAGAGTGTAGAGTGGTGCTGTGTTTCCCTTCCCCGGCTGGTTTTAGTGGAAGCGGGTCACCAACGAGGCTGCAGAAGGCTTCACAGTGGGGTGCGGAGCGAGTGGTGAGGGAAAGGCTCGGAGCAGCATTTGGCAGCGATGATGTGATAAGCATAATTTCAGGTTTGAACACGCCAGAGAAAATGGCTCAGATGTGCTGAAGCAGCAGCGAAAACGCGACGTGTTTCTCCGTCCGGTTCTCCCAAATGTGAGTCACGTCGCCCCAGCAGAAGTTCCGTAAGGTCAAACAAGTGAGTCCGACGCCAACCTCCGGCTGTGCTCGCCGTCTCCATCTGACCTCTGTACTTCCTCTCTCCCCTCTTTCAGGGGTGAGGCCGAATTCCATCATCTGCGTTTCAGATTTGTCTTTCTAACACGATGAGTCTGTTTTCTTGGGTGAATACACTCATTTATACAGCTGAAGTTAAAAATGACTCCAGCTGCAGATGATGATGTGAGCTGCTGCGCTATGACCTGGCTGCCATTATGATCAATTATGTATTGTTAATGTCCCTACTCACTTGATTCCTGATCAAAGTCAGGGGCCATCGGCATCAAATTCCTTTTGGTTAAAATTACAGGTGATGTTCAAACCCCCTAAATTTGTGTGTAATTTATGTGTATCACGTCCTGAGTCTAAAGCAAATGTGTGTGTGAATGTTAGTGATAATTAAGCTCCTAAATTAACGGTCACGAGATAAAACTCCTTCCTTTAAAACGAGGTAGCAGCACGTGCACAGTTTGCAGGATATGAAAGGCAGTCCTCAAGCCCCGCCCCTTTCTGGGCTCAGGGTTAGGGTTAACCGTCAGTGGTTACCAGGTCCGATCTGGACTTTTCCAACTCTGCTTTCTCATCCCATTTGGAGCTGTTCTGCAAAGTCGCAGCAATTTACATTAAATTATTGATTAACGGAGCCTGGTGTGCTGCTCCGCCTCAACACTGCCTGGTTTTCTTTATTTATGCTCCAATACGAAGCAAATAACCTCGTATGTAAATACCTTTTGCCCAAAATGTCAAACTCTTGTGTAATCTGTGCGCCGTGTTCGTCCCTTGAGTTCCGTTACTCCACCTCCTGTATCTTTGCCTTCCTGCGTGTCAAGGTGACAGTGTTGCTCTGAAAATGTCAGCGGGAGCGCCGTCCTCCGTCTCGGGACCTCACAGCTGTCAAGTCGCCGTTGACTCAAACGAATCTTCATCGTGTCAGCGACATCCTCAGCCTGCACTCGCACAGCTGCTCCCAGGGAATCGCGTCGCACGGAAAACACGTGACTTTAAACAAAAAGACTGCGTTTATCGTTAACTATTAAGCTGTGAACATCAATGTCTTGGCAGCTGTGACGTAGACGCAGCAGGATAATTGGAGCATCTCGAGGGCATTTCGTCATCGCCCCGAAAAATCAATGTTTAAATCTATATTTATGTAAATATCCCGCGTCAGTGTGGACACACACCTGAGGTGCAGCTCCAGGCTGGAGCGGGCAGGTAGAAACCATGTTTGGCTTCAAAGAATATAAACTGTTTTCCCACGTCGCCAACGGAGGCTCGGCTGGAAGCTGCAGACACGTGTTTACATGGAAACACAGAGAAACGTCTCCGTCTCGGGGACTTTTTGGCATATTTGTCTCGTGCTTTCGTATGTTTGCATTCAACAAGGAAGACAGTCGCCTACAGACACGGTCACGGATCAGTGAACGCCGCCCTTCCTGCGCCATCCTGGTGCTTTTCCTGACTTTTACGGGTTTTTTTTTTTTTTTTTGCTCCCACAGAAAACCTGTGAAACTGGAATTATTCTTGACTTTAACACATTCTGGGGAGATTTAAAGCGATAACATTTTAAACACTGACAGGAATGACACAATCTTCTCGCGCCTCCTCTCCAGCTCGTTTGCCATGTCTAAGACGGCGTTGAAGAAGCAGCACTGGCGCTCCCACGTGCAGGACAGCTTCATCCCCTTGCTGGGCTCCTCGGGGGAACTGGGCATCGCCGTTGGCGGAGGAGCAGATTACGGAGAGTTTCCCTTTGTCACGTCGGCTCTGGGGGGTGGACTGACGGTTGGTGACATCGTCCTGGAGATCGGAGGAACTCCGGTGTTGGGGATGACGTTAGGAGACGTGCGTGGCGTCCTGAACTCCTGCCCCCATCCTATCCGCATCAAAACCGTCTCACCAGGTAAGACGAAGCATGTGTACCTTTACAGTTCATTCCCACCAACTTATAGGTGGTTCCTCAGACCCAGAGGGAAGACCTCGCCGTGTCCGTAACGGTGCGCTTGATCTTCACAGCTCTCCCCAACTCAGTTTGACCCCCTGCTGTTACACACCTGATGCCCAGACAATGTGCCCCGCTGGCGTCCATTCAAACCGCACCCAGTAAATGACCCATAAATCAAGACCGCCCTCCAAGAACAACACAACAACCCATGCTCGCTCCTGCTTTGCATGCAAAGGAAGCTGTTGGTGCGATTCACAGTGTAGATTATCGTGGTGATGGTGCAAACTTCACGCCCACCTCAAGGAAATCTGGTAGCATTTATATAAAGGTAAACAGCCCAATCCCTTATTTACATTGGAGCTGGCCGGACAGATTCGACCGTTGAAATGTGCTGTCAGCAAATCTGCTTCCTGTCAATTAGTCTGGAGAAGTCAAGGTGATTGGTCAATATCTGGGGGGGGAGGAGGTCAAGATTCCTGATGACAAGAGTGTGGCGATATAGCTGCCTGTCACCGGTAAATGGCCGCCGTGTTTGTGTCCAGGTAACGGATGTGTGTCGCCGCAGCGGCGTTTCGCATGACTGCGGCCTTGCTGGCGAGATTGAAAGCCGATTGGCCTCTAGGGTGTAAACGGGGACCTTTGATCCCGGTTCCTGTGCAGATCCATTCCGAAGTCCTCTCCCGGCTCGCCTGGCTGCGAGCGCCGCGGACAGTGATGGATGAGCTGACGCAGTGGTTCGCTGTATCACATCTCCTCCTCCCGCTCCTGCCATCAAACACAGGGCCGCCAAGCCGCATTTTGCATTCCCGGCGGGAAGTCCGTGTGCACTCTTTAATGAGAAATCTCCCACGATTCTTTAGTGGTTTATACACATTTAGTGTTGCGGTTCTTTTCTGACATCGATGTCAGGTGTGACAGTATGCATTTGAAATCAGAATGTTCTTCTTCTGCAGGGTAAAACAAACAGCAGCTGTTTCATAACCTGATGAACAAAAAGGCCATTATTCCTGCCAACAGGCAACTAGCTAGATTAATCCCCCCCCCCCCCCCCCCCAAAACGCAGAAGCCATATGTGCCCAGTTGCCTGTGCAGTTGACTGCCTCCCCTAATAAACTTACGCCGCTGTGATGTCTTTTTTAATAGCGTTTGGCAAATTCAGTCTGAGACAGAGGGTGCTGGAGGTGGGGTGGGGGCGGGGCGGGGCGGGGGTGCGAGTGGTCGTCTGTCAACTGACTGACGAGCTGGAGATGCTCTCAGCCGATCCATAACGGCAATGACCTGTCATCTGGGGCTGTAAAGCACTCGACGCCATATGAAGAGATCAGAGAGAGGAAACCGAGATGATCAGCCCCGTTTCCCCTGGCGACGGCAGCAACCGTGGTGTCTGGAGCGTTGAACCCCAGAACTTGTTGATGTGTGCAGGAGACACATTTTTAAACAGTAGGGGAGGTGATGCTGAGCGACCAGGAGGTGAAAACGAACCTGTTAAGTAATGTTGAATAACCTGCAACCGGTTGTGAGAGTCTACATCCTCTCTGCTTACTGAGCTCCTCTCTCTCTCTCTCTCTCTCTCTCTCTCTCTCTCCTCTCTCTCTCTCTCTCTCTCTCTCTCTCGGTGCTTCCTCCTCTCTCCATCACGTCTGCCCTTCCCTCAGGCTTCACACTGTGCAAGGATCTCAGGTTGTACCTGAGCAAATGCTTCACACCCGGTTCGGTGGACAGCCAACTGCAGCAGGTCATCAGGGAAAACCTCTACCTTCGCGCTCTACCCTGTAAGTGTCCCTCCCTCCTCTTATTTCATGGTTGTTTCATTAAAGGGCGGCGCGCTGTGATATCAACCGAAAAGGTATTTTATTTTGAAAGAAATTAAAAACAGGAAGTTCCTGTTAGGGCGCTCCGAGCCACCTCTGGATGCCCGTGGTGGCCTTGTGGTGACGCCTGAGAGGGCCCCAACCGGCCCGTAATCCAGCCCGTCCTGCACAGATTTGGAGGTGTTGATCCTGATCTCAGCTGCTTAAAAACCGACTGCAAACGATGCCGGCAGACGGCCGTGAACGGCGGGCTCAACAGAGTCGCCGTGTGTACACAACAACACTGCAATGGAAAATCCTGTCCAATGGAAAAAAAAAAACGCATTTGCATACACGTATCCTTCATTTGCAGGCTAATATTGGGATTATTTTCAATGGTCTGGTTATTTTAATCTACCCAGACCTACCTCTCATAGTTAGTGACCCTATTAATTCTTCTATTACACAATTCCCATGGTTGCTACTATGAGATCATCTTGGTGTTAATTAATCGCAGAGCTCTTTTCCACACTTCCAGTCAGGGCTGTTATGTGCGGGTTTTTTTTGGTTTACAGAGACAGGTTGTATCAGAGGGTAACGCCTAATTTATCTGCGCCTCTGCTTCAGGGTATTAGGCTGAAAATTGGAATTAAAGGCGGCAGCGGTTGACGGATTATTTGTACTTGCGCAGTTTTTACGTGATCCCTCATAAAGGAGCCACCTCTCTGCTGCGGTTTCTATGCCCATGAATATAATCAAGAGTGGCGGCCAGCGGCGGCCAGTTGTCGTACATCTGTTCTGTCCTAATCCGCTGTGAAATGACGTCAGTGGAAACGAGACGGAGCAGCCGCGCAGGCCAGAGCTGCGTTTTTAAATCAAATTTTCTGATCGGAGCTGTCCCGAATTATGTTTTATTCTGCAGTGATCGGGTACAGACAGACCACCTGGTGTGAGAGTGTGTGTGTGTGTGTGTGTGTGTGTGTGTGTGTGTGTGTTTGGTCTTAACCTCGTCCTGGCTGTGTGGACTTGCTGCTAATCTCTACTCCAGGAAGTAGGTCATGTGGGACAGTCTGTCACTCTTCTGGCGGAGCGAGCCACAGGTCGCAACTCCCAGGATGCAGCGAGGGAGATTGAACGCCCCCCCCCCCCCCTCCACACACACACACACACACACACACACCTATACATTATGCAAAATTATAATAGATGATAATGATATCTTAATTTCTCTCCGGCTTCCTCATTACCAGGTGTACGTGCACAGTATTACAAGTCCTGCCTGTAAAAATAAGAGCGGTTTTAGATTGAAGAAACAGGTTAAAGTGAAAAATGAAGAGACTAATACACACAATTACATCCGTCTGGAACTTTTTGGACCAAAAAGGCTGCAGATTTTCTTCAGACCAGGATATTTTCTTTTATTTTGGACCATTTACAAGCATCAAACTTGAAGAATGGCAACAACCCCCGCCAACCCCTGCAGTGTGTAATCCTCTGAGCAGCTGAGCTGATACAGTGAGATGCTGCTGTTCCCATGCCGACAACAACACCGAGGGCACGCCGTCCCGATCCGGAAAGGGCTCCAGAACCATCGGGCTTATTCCAGACCAGTGCAGACATGTTGCTGCGTAACTTTGATCCTTTTTGCTGTATTTGTTGGGACGCTGCGATGGATCCAACAGGACCTAAAGGGAATTTTCACCTGGCTGATTGTGGCCCCCCTCAGGAGTCCATGTATGTTCTTTACTTTGATTTTTCTACGTTAGAACCTAAAACCAGTAAAACAAAGATTAATTTAGCCAGGAAAATGAGCTGAGGTTGAAATATTTAGTTTTGTGACGTCCCTTCCCCAGTATCACTGTGCTGTTTAGGGAGCGTCTGGATGGACGAATCCCTGTGATGAGACAATGTCCTCTGACGTTGATGCTGAGACATCGGGAAGCTGAGACATCGGGAAGCTGAGCGGTTTGAGTCCCGTTAGGGCGGCGTGGCGGCGGGTCCGCGTGCGGTTCAAAGGGTCCGTTTGTACTGAAGCCAACGGGACCCTTACTGTGTGGCTTCTGGAATAAAAAAACATTCCAGCGTAATAAAAAGCCACTCTGCGCTTTATGAGTACAATTACAGCTAAATTCATGGAATTAATTACATTGACGAGGCCTCACCCTGACTTGGCCTCGGCCATTTGCATAATTTTGCTAACTGCGTGCACGTCGTGTCCTTGGCTGATCCAGAGGGGGGGGGGGCATAGCTACAGGCGGGGCTCCGACTCTGCCTCCTTCTTAAAAGATCCCTCTGAGTGTCTGCAGAGCGACGCCGAGATAAGACGCAGCATCATTTAGCCGTTCTGACGCAGCCACTGTGGCGTCTGCGGCCTGCGCTCATTTGATTGTTGGCGATTTGTGTGCAGCGGTTGTTGGAGGAGGGTTGTGTGTAATTACCCCTTCAGCGCCTGTCTCTCCCCGCTCCCGGGGGATCTGCGTGTGGCGCCTGCGGGGGCAGTCGGGGCAGAAGGAGATGTCAATAATCCATCCTGTCCCCGTCGCTGACAGGCCGTATATATTTCCAAGGAGGGCGCACGGATGATGAATCCCTGGCTGAGACAGTGTGTGTCCTGAGGAGACAGCATCTTCAATTCCATGCAGAAAAACTCTAATTTAGTTTAATTTGGTCTTGGGACTTGACTGGGAACCTTTAAATCTTTGGGTGGGGGGGGACGGGGTGGGGGGGGGGGCAGGAAGGTTCCTGATGACAGCTGAGAGAGAAAAACGGCCTGATGAAAAAGGCAAATCTGCATCAGTCACGTACGTCTGTGATGTGCAATGATTGGAGGTCAGGCTGATGAAGGCTCTCCATGGTTCTTCATGTGTGTTACAGTTGACAGTGGAGTGTGTGTGTGTGTGTTTGTGTGTGTGTGTGTGTGTGTGTGTGCAGTCCGTGCACTCCTGCTTGTGTCATTGTAGCCGGGAGGGTTGCTCCCAGGACAGCAGCGCATTAATCATGGGTTTTATAGGGTATCTGGGTGTTGCCCCCCCCCCCACCCCCCCCCCCCCCGCAGACATCACATGTGGTCCTCCGGTGGAAGGACACGGATTCGTCCTTAATTCTAATGTGTCTTTGAAAAGGAAGGACGCGTCTCAAGGTCAGACCGCGAGACCGTTTGTTCCATTTGCAAATGAAACCTCTGGCAGCTTGTAATTGATGGAGCGTTAAAAACGGGCGGATCTTCAGCCGTCGGTTCCTAAGTTTGTGGTTCTGCAGGAGTCGGATGTTTACCCGGACTGCACGCGCACCTCCCAAGGCCAAGGTCAATATGAATCAATTATGATGGCAGACCATTGATCATCCCGGTCCTCCATCCCTCTAATGGGGATAGAAAGACTTTAAGACTTTTACAGTTGCTCATTAATGTTTCAGTCCTTTCAGATCGATCTGCTCCTAACAAAGACGCTCTGGTAAACGCTCGCCGTCCTCACACTGAGGGCCCGATGACCTGGCCCGATGACCTGAACCTGGACAGACATCGATGGCAGAATGGTCCAGATCAAAAGAGTCCCGATCCGCCGTTATTCTCATCAAAAATCAAAGCGAAACCGTCAAACATGACGAAACTGACTGATATTAAAAGAACTTATTTATACCGGAAACGCTTGAAATTGATCCGGAGGCAGAAACCTCTCCAGACAACACTCCCGTCTTTGTCGTGCTGACAAATCTGATCAGTTGCACCAGTCGCTTCTTCAGATTTGTACATTTTCCCCCCTTGGATGCTGCTGCTAATGCGTCAGACAGCAGAATCCATCCATGAGTTTTAATATTTTTTGTTGGACTAATACGCAGTGATTTGTCAACCCGGCGCTGTTTTCTGCTCTATTTATAACCTGCTGACTTGTGCTTCAACAGTAAAGGCTTGATTTATGGCCACCAGCGTGCATAAACGGCCCCCCATTAATGGAGATCCATTGCGTGTGTGATGTGTGGGGGAATGGTGGAATAACGCCTGTCGTCTTCCCCGCTCAGGTACGACCAGACAGCCCAGAGATGGGGAGATCGCAGGGGTTGACTACAATTTTGTGTCCATAGAGGAGTTCTTCTCCCTGGAGGAGTCGGGGGCGCTGCTGGAGAGCGGAAAATTCAAAGGTGAGGGTGGAATTTAAGTTGTTGGGTTTTTCAGTGGCGTAGTTCAAGTGAGAGAGCAGCAAACTGTTAGCTTAGCTTCGCTATTCATGCAATATTTCTGCTTCTGTTTCCTGATTCCTGGTTGCGCGTCGTAACAGGGCGGTGCGTCCAGAGTCTCCCCTTGCATGCTAATCCCATTAGCTGTTCCTCAGTTTGCCCTGCAGATGCCCCCTCCTCCAGTGTGTGTGTGTGTGTGTGTGGGGGGGGGGGGGGTCAGCAAGTTGCTCCTGATGAAAACACTAACGTCCATAAGGGTTTAATGGGAGCCATGAATGGCGTCCCTGCTTGCTATGCACGTGACACCGCCGTGGCACACCCCACGGTGATGTTGGCGGCCTTGTGGAGTTCCAACGTCTCCCCTCGACCCGTTTTAGATCTCAGGTGGGACGTAATTCATTTTCTTCTTCAGCGGCTGAGATATGACTGAGACCTTATGCAGAAGGTGATCTCAGGGGCCCCGTAATCCACATACGACGCGGCTGCCGGGCTGCGCTGTGCATGATTGCGACGAACATACGGGCGCGCTCTCCTTTAACGTTCATGCCGACAGCATTAGCGTCCCCGCCTCATTCCACACGTTTGCTTTGATCAAATAAATCAAAGCAAAACAGCGGCGTTCTGCTGCAGCCCCGGCTCAAACCGCGTCGTATTTGCAGGGAATTACTACGGCACACCCCGGCCGGTGCACGTGAGCGCCGACAGCCCCCCCATCACCTACCAGGAACACCGCAACCTGCTCAGGAACTTCCGCACACGCAGCAAATCGCTCAGCAATCTGGAGAAGGCTGCGGAGGACGGCGACAACAGCGAGGAAGACTCGGGCGAGTATCAATCTAAGGACAAAACTCAGTTACTCAGCTTTTGATTCAGTTATCACACACACACACACACACACACGTAGGTAAATACTGAATTGGGTTTCTATCTTTAGCAGCAGCCCCTGATACCCACATTAATCAATCATCAGCATGATTAGTATGCTTTAAACTCTCGGTGGGGATGTGGCCACATTGATTATCGGACCACCTCCACAGGAAGGTCAGTCTGTCTCCGGTCGAGCATGCGAGGATGTAAGGGAATAGGCAGGCCTGCCCACTGGGAGGCCTGGGGAAAAACAAACCGGGAAGGTCGCGCGGCGAAGGAAGCGCCAAGTGTTTGAGCTCGTTCCAAGCTGTAAAAGTCAACCCAGATTTTTCTGCTGTCGTAAAGACGTGACTGACGACTCAAAGAGCAGCAGCAGACCCGGGTTAAAGCACCTGAAAGGCCCATTAATCAGCAGAATTTACCTTTATTTCATTCCTCTGCGAGTCAGGAGAAGCTGGTTTCGTCCTGTGAGCTCCAAATTTAGATGCATTTATCTTTTTATGTTCAACTTTTTATAATCTTTGCCGTGAGATAGACTTCTTTTTTTTCTTTGCCGGCTGGGACATTAACTTCAGTGAAACCATCTAAGAGGATTAAAGAGGAGCCGCTGAAAACTTACAGCCCCAGTTAGACTTTGGCTTTATTATAGATAATAAGAGATGGAGAGTCGGCCTGCGCGGAGAATATCAAAATACCCCTTCTCTTTTCTTTTTAACACTGTTCTTGTGCCTAATGATCGAGAAGAAGAGAAGCAGGCCCGGTCTGTGGAAAATGAGGCAGTTAGAGAACCGGGACGGCTGCAGACATCCACCTTGTTGAGACCTGCTCCAAACTGTCAGGTAGATCCGCAGGTAACACCCCGGCCTGGCCAGGAGGTGCAGACCAGCAGCGTGATGGCATTGGAGAGCTCTCCAACACCTCCAGTTCTGCTGAGTCATCCCCTGAAGAGGCGCTGCGTGGGTCGGCGGGTTCGCCAGGACTCGTCGTGGGCAGCAGGACCCTGAGTGTCTCAGCCAGAGGACAGCGACAAGGACAGCCAGCCAATAAATAATGTTTTTCCCCCTCCTGGTAGCTTGGCATGCATGCGCTCACACGCGCGCTGTCCATCAGAGAGAGGACGGATCTGACCGGGGTGCTGACTTCAGGTCTTTCTGACGGCCCCCGGTGGAATTGTCAGCTTTAACATGCAGGAGAAGCTTCATCACCTCTCGCATCTGTTGATTTGTCACCTCTGGGTTCCGAACTGCCGCTGTAACACTCTGCTGACGCTGTAAATCACAGGCGGCTCCGCGGGTGTCAGCCGCAGGCTCCCCCGGATCCACCGGAACCACAGGCGGCCCCGGGCATCGGGCGGCGGAGATGAGCGAGCCGTGGAGACCACGGTGACCGGCGGTGAGGGCGGGGCCAGGGTGAGAAGCGTGATGCCCGACCACTGGGAGCCCGCCTTCAGCGACCCCGGAGAGCTGCACTACATAGAGTGAGTATCTGCCTCCTCTCCCGGTTCGGAGTAGCAGCATTTTTGAATTTGAATTTCAGCTTCTCGCTTCACACGCGGCGTTTGTTCCTAATAATGGTTCCCGAAATGGCGTCATTGTCGCGGAACGTGCAGATCTCCATGGCAATTTGCGATGAATTCGGGTTTTATTATATCCAGCATAATCATGTTTCTGGAGAGGAGGCACGTTCTTTTGATTCCCCCCCCCCCCTTTTCTTGTACCCACAAGCCACAACCCGAAGAGGACCAGCTGGCAGAGCCCTCGAGCCTCAAGCAGGGAAACAGTCTACAAAAATGAATGTGAGCTTTTTGTTTCCTTCCCATTCAAATGCTGATCACACTTTTTGCCATAGAATGTCCTAAATTAAGCTGCCAGTTTAAAAAAAAAAAAAAGGAAAAGGAAGCGTCTGACACAGACGGCTCGTTAGAGTCAAATGAGATGGAATGAGCTTTGAGATGAGCAGAAACATGTAAGTGATTAAGGCCTAAAGCTGCTGGCAAACAGCCAGTCTCACTGCCGAGGGTGGCGGGGTCGACACGTGGATGGCACGTGACAGGCAACTTAAATTCATGGTTTGATCACATGACCTACTGCTAAAAGAACAAGGACATAAACTACCGTAAGAACACCATCTGTCCCGCTGTTGTGATTGCTACTAGTCTCAGAAGTGTGCAGTACACCTCGGTCACCAGCAGGCGGCGATACGGCCCCGGCTATTGGTGGATCGTTTGCACGTGGAGGGCTTGTTTGTGTCCGTCGCTCATTAAACACGCAGATAAAGTTCGGGTTGAATGAATGATGGACAACACTTACCCACTCTCCCTCGAGCCTAGCCGCTGACATTGTTAAAATGTTCCGTTTGTCTGCGTGTTGTGGTGGCCTACAGGGTTCACAGATCAGCCCGGGGAGCTCAGAGGGTTCCCCGTGCACGCCCATTTGACAAAGGGCTCCAGAGGGTTTGGGTTCAACATTGTCGGGGGCAGCAAGCCGGACGAGTTCCTTCAGGTTTACAGCGTGACTTCGGACGGCCCCTCGAACCTGAAGACAGGTATGAGCCAGGGGAAAACGCACGTTTCCGTCCGATATGGACGGATACGGTCCGTATCAGTTAGACTGGATTAGAGGGATTATTGTCTTGGATTAGTCAGACCCACAAAAATCACGCAGCGCCTCATTTGCAAATGGTGCTTATCAGCAGTAACACATGAAACAGATGTGAGCACAGAGGTGGAGGAGCTGCTGCCATGATGGTGTCTTTGCTCTGTCCCCGCGCTTCCTGTCCTTGACCAGCGGACATCCTGGTGTACGTGAACGACGCCTGCGTGCTGGGGGCGTCCCACAGGGAGGTGGTGGAGATGCTGAAGTCGGTGCCCGTGGGCCACGGCGTGGATGTGGAGGTCAGGAGGGGGTACCCGATGCTCTACAACTACGACGGGTGTCCCAAGCAGCAGATGCCGGGACTGCTGGACAGCAGGGACCCCGTCCTGCTGCCCACCACCACCACCACCACCACCACCCAGCCTCAGCCCCGCCTCCCAACACCCACCCATCACTCCCTGCACTTTGACTTCAACGAGGTCCACAGCGACGGCGGCTACATGGAACCAGGCCCGACGTTGGACTCCGACAGGAATTTGACGTCTTTGGTCACCAGGCAACCGCCCTCGTACAGGCGGCTGAGCATGAACGCCGCCTTTTCCCCTCCTCCAGCGCATCACCCGCGCTCCCCGAGAGGCTTGGCCCGGCTGCAGTCGCTCGACCCGACGCTCGCCAGCCAGAGCGACAGTGAAGTCGTGTCCGCCATCGGCTCGCACAGGTGACACAGCGTTAAAAAAAAGGTTTAAATGGTGACGGAGTAGAGGCCGGTGGGGACTGACGTCACTGGGTTTGATCTTTTTATCCCACCAGGGCTTCAATGATCCGCAATCACAACAATAACTCCCTCTCCGCACCCCCCCATCCTTTCCGCTACGGCACATCCAAGTCATCCGAGAGCGACCTCTCCACCTGCACGTTGTCAGGGCCCCGCCTGCCCCTGCCGCACTCACCGGGGAGGCCGACGTCCTCCCCCGGGGGCCCCCGCGGCACTCATTCCCACCTCTTCATACCGCAGACCTCCCGCCTCAGAACTCCCTCTACCCCCGACGGTCCGCACCATCGCCACCTCAACGGATTCCACCCCAACAGCACCAGCCCGACCGCGAGCCCCAACAGCGCGTCGTCTCCAGGGGCGACGAGTGGCGGCGTGTGCGGAGGGGAGTTGGTGCCGGTGGTCTTGGCTCACAGCGAAGGGGACCAAGGACTCGGCTTCAGCTTGACTGCAGGCGGTCCGGGAGCCAGGATGACCATCGTGAAAAGAGTCTGGGACAGGAAGCAGTGCAACTCCCTGCAGCCAGGGGACGCCATCATCAAAATCAATGGTGCTGATACCCAGAGCCTTAGCTTTGCACAGGTAACAAATAATGAAAATATTGGTACATGTATGGTGAATAAAGTCTGACAGTGAGTGGATTTGTCACCTTCGACAGGTGCAGACAGTTCTGCAGGAACACACCAAACAGGGGGAAGTCATCTTGTTGGTTTACAGAGGAGGTAAAAGACTGTGACGCCCGTCCCATGGAGAAACGGTCGCTATATCCAGCTGTCCTTTTCTCTCCCGATCAGGGACCTATCACTCATCCGTGTCGCCCGGTTCTGTCCGGAGGCTTCCTCCACCTCAGCTGCAGCCGCCTCCTCCGCCTGTCGGCTCCGACTCCTCCTCTCTGCTCCCGGAGACCCTACCTGTGCCCCACACCTCCACGAGCGCGCCCCCCTCCCCGGCCCCGGCCCCGGCGCGCTCCTCTCTCGTCCAGAGCACCAGTTTCTTGGAGTCCGTTCCAGTCACCCTGACCATGGAGCCCAAAGACTGGATCAACACGGGTCTGGAGGACGAGGCGGGGGCCGTCACGTTCCCTAACTCATCCCTGGAGAGGCAGGGGGGCCTGCGGCCGAGGCCGCTACGAGGGTTCGACGTGGAGCTGAGGAGAAAAGCAGGGGAGGGATTCGGGTTCGTCATCGCCTCTCAGGATGTAAAGAACGGCAAAGGTGAGAGCCCCAAAACAGTCTGGGGGGGGGGGAGTCCAGCCCTCAAGGACTGGACTTGGTCGACCCTGGTTTAAGTAATTAAGTACACCCGCATTTGCACGGCAACCTTTTCTGGCCCAGTAAACCCACTTGGGTGTCCTTGGGGACAGACGTGCATTCAGGCAATTACAGACAAAGTGGTCGCCGTGGCTACGCGCCACCCGATGAGTCATGGCGCACCATCCAGCTCCCGCGCGCTTGTTCTTCTTTGACACGTTGAAGCCACGGCCGATGATGTCAGAGGACGGAGATCCCGCCAGCTGAGGCAGCAGAATCTGGGCTGATACCGGTTCTGGTGTGTGTGACATCAAGCCGGCGAGAGCTGCCGATTAGATGTTTCGACATCGGGCGTTTTAGCTGAACTTGGGCGGTTTGTTGCAGCACGTTGACCAGTGTTTAAGCTCCCAGCGCTACAGTGATGCTAACTTTGACGCTAACGTGGACGCTGATGCTAAGGTGCTCACCACTGTGACATCACTGCGGCAGGATCCTGGGTTTGGATTCCGGCCGGGGGGCCGTGAACTACCCCCAACCAAGAGTGTGCTAGAACCGATCTGTGGCTGCAGCATCCATCACCCCCCCCCCCCCCCCCCCCCCCTTGTTTTGTTGGCTGTCCTCTGGTCTGCTGATGCAGTTTAATTTGCTTTATGGCCTGAGTGAACACACGTCTGTGTTGTCTTGGTGAGATTAAAGCTGTAAGTGCACCTGTCGCTGCAGCAGAGACCCCCCCTGCATCACCAGACCTCCAGCTCCCCCCCAATACACACACACACACACACACACACACACACATCCTCATCCTCATTCGTCACCGACGACACACACTTATAAATAGAGGACCAGAACCATTAAGGCTTCCCCAACTCGTTGTGGTTCCTAGTAGAACCTTTTATAAATGTTCTGCCTCATCCTAGAAGATGAAACATCGAGAACCAAACAGGAACCGATTCACCCAGAACCTTCACTATTCAGAATCTTTCATTTAAAATTCACCCATTTTCCACCAGGAGTGACCTCAAATTCAACTGTTTATTTTTGACGCGTGAATCAGTTAAAAATATTGAAATGAAAGACGGCTGTTTCCAGTAAAACTATTTAGATTTTTAAAAAAATCCCCCGCTGGTTATTTGCTTGATAAGAGGGACAAAATAACTTTGATAAACTTTGATATGGGTAAATCTTAAAGGTTTACAGGAGAACAGGTTCTAGTTACTCATCCTACTATCAATGTGGGGACACCGTGGGGAAATGAGGACATGCTGGTTGCCCTCACAACTTAAAGAGTGTTTGTGTGTGTGTGTGTGTGTGTGTGTGTGTGTGTGTGTGTGTGTGTGTGTGTGTGTGTGTGTGTGTTTGGTTGTGAGTAGAGTCCCCTGAAATAACTCGAGGATGACCGTTTACTGCTGCAGAAGCTTTTATGGGTCTAGCGAACAGTTTAATTTCTGAAAGTGCATCTTCCCTGTTATCTTTCCATTCTTATCTTCCTTCTCTCTTCCCCTCACACCTTCTTCCCCTCCCCCCTCTTTCTCTCACTCCTTCACTGCAGTAAAAACATCCAGTGGTTTTCTCCAAGATTAAACATCCCTCTCTCTCTCTCCCTCTCTCTCTCTTTCCCTCTCTCTCTCTCTCCCTCCCTCTCTCTCTCTCTCTCTCTCTCTCTCTCTCTCTCTCCCTCCCTCTATCGCTCTCTCCCTCTCTATCCTCTCTCTCCTCTCTCCCCCCCTCTCTCTCTCCCTCCCTCTGTCTCTCTCTTTCTGTTGCTTCCTAAATGCACCTCAGTACATTTAGCTCACAGACTGCAGGGATGACGGTCCGGCGTTTGTAGCTTCCTGACTCGGAAACAGGGATTTCTTTTTTCATTCCTTGGTGTTTTCCTGCTCTTGTGAGCCCCAGAGCCATGCTGGAGAGACTGCAGTCCGCTCTGAAAACTGTGAAGGACTCCAGACGTAATTATGTTTTCTGCCTTTCCTCATTTGCTTTAGGAATTCGGTGCCATTAGAGGTTCTTGTGTGTGTGTGTGTGTGTGTGTGTGTGTGTGTGTGTGTGTGTGAGATCCTCAAGTTTGCTCTGTCGCCCGAGTTGTGAGGGAAGTTCGATCCATTCAGATTATTCTGCAGTTGTGCTAAATGAAGATTGTTTCCACAGCAACAGACGGGAAACGGAATCTGCTGCAGCCAAAACTTTGCCTTGGAATAGTCGGATGTGATGTGTTCTGGATCTGACGGGCGGCCCGTCGCAGCTGATGCGCCTGTACTCCGGGATGGGGGGGGGGGTGATTGTACAATGGCGCGGAAAGCGGGGGGTGGCTGGGCAAACTGCAGCGGGATTACTCTGGACAGGAGGACACGCAGAGCCAGAGGAGACGGAATAGAAATCAGTCCATTTGGATGCATCTGCGTGTAGTTTAAAGGCGCGTGTAGCCGAGTACATCTGCCCCAATCCCTCTACAGGGAAGTCAGCCAGTGCGTGTGTGTGTGTGTGTGTGTGTGTGTGTGTGTGTGTGTGTGTGTGTGTGTGTGTGTGTGTGTGTGTGTGTGTGTGTGCGGGGCTGTTGCATGTGTTTTCATGAGTTGTGCATGATAAGACGACTATGTGCAAAGCTGCCTTCGCTCTGATTCGACCTGATTGCCCTTTCTGCCCGGTTCACCCAGATTAGGCCCAGATTGGAGATGAGGCTTCCGGACTGTGAATTATGGGATGTGCCTTTTTAACAGGGCCATAATTCAGTCCAGCTTGGTTGTCATTATACTCCCAGCACCTACAGGAGAAGCCTGTAGCCGTGACGATACTGGGTCGATGCACGGGTGTTAGCATGTAGCTAAACGACATTAATTAGTGTAGTGGTTCACTATCATGCTGCAGGTTCTTAAATTTTGGGGGAGAAGAGACCGCCTGTTTACCTCCGCTGAATGTTCATGCAGCATCCGGGGTTAGACGGGGCCGCCGCCATTGCTCTGGAGGGGCCCATCTGGCACCGCAGCACAGCGGGGGGGTGGAATTATGAAGAAGCCAAAACACTGAACAAAAAAAAACCCGGTTTCCTCTGTGTCCCCCGACCAGCCGCATCGCTTCTCCCTCATCGGTTCGTGACGGTGCGTCGAGGCAGCCCGGCGGCCAAGAGCGGTCAGATCCGGGCCGGAGATCGTCTGGAGGCGGTGGAGGGCCGCTCGGTGGTGACCCTGCCTCACCGGGAGCTGGCTCAGATCCTGCGCCGCGCCGGGAACACCCTGCGCCTCACCATCATCCCCCGCCCCAGCACCTGTAAGTGCACCCAGATGTGCTCCAGACGTGCTCCCTCCCTCACCGCCCTCAACCGCCCTCTTCCTTCCCCAGACTCGTCCAGCCTGTCTGAACCCGAGTACGACGCCGCTTACAGAAGCAGGAAAGGTCAAAGGTTACGTCCGAAGGTCAGGGCGCCGCGGCAACCCATGTAAATGTGAGGGTTTTTGGACTCCTCCCCCCCACGCTGACTGTGCACTTGTCTCCCAGCGTGACTCCAGGTATTACAGCGTGGACCTGGAACGTGGGCCCTCCGGCTTCGGCTTCAGCCTCAGAGGGGGCAGCGAGTACAACATGGGTCTGTACGTCCTGGGACTGATGGGCGGGGGTCCGGCCTCCAGGAGTCACAAAATGGAGGTCAGTCTGTTGTTCCTACTCTCGTTAACGAGCCTGTGGTTTGAGAGCGTGCAGCCCCCCCCAGCTTTGTGACTGTGTCGCCTGCAGGTCAGCGATCAGCTGGTGGAGATCAATGGGAACAGCACCGCCGGGATGACCCACAGTCAGGCGGTGGAGCAGATCCGCAGGGGGGGCCACCACATCCACCTGGTGCTGAAGAGAGGAAACGGCTACGTGCCTGATTATGGTGAGAAACCTCACCCCTCCTGCGTTGTTAGCTGCACACTTTCTGCCTGTTAGTTCCGGTTGACTAATGGTTCCCTCCTGAATGTCTGATCTCTTCTTGGTCTTTGGGGCGAATTCTCGCTAAAATTCTTTGTTTCTTGTGGGTTTTCTCATCTGTGCTCTTTAATATTCCCTCACCACCTTTTCTGGGTCTCCCTTTTTCCTTCTTCCTTCTCTCAGTGGAGCTCTCCAGCTTGTCTCTATGCATGACCAACTCCAAACTAGGCGAGCCTTGCTTCTATGTGGTTGGACGGACAGAGAATACGCGGTTGGTAATGGTTCCTGTTAGTTCTCCCATTTTTCTGTCTCTACATTCCTCCACTCAGTCACCTCCCTGACTTTATAGCTTCCAAATTTTGGAGAAAATCCTGATCACCCTTTTTAGCAACAGTGGTTCTCAAACTGCGGCGCGTGTGCCACTAGTGGTACCTGAACCCCGACAGGGCGGACATTAGAGCTCTAACTACCCCAATGACCACAACTGGCCTTTACTCCATATTACCACCACAAGGAAGTGGACTTCTTGGGGTAATTAGCCAAAGAAGCAGCATTTCCAACTCATCAGTGTGCTATTAACAGAAATATAGTGCTACATGCTCTGAGACCTTTGGTGACCTCTGGGAACAGAAATTGACACATTTGCTACTTGAACCACACACAATGTGAGACTTAACGACGCCAGCGAAAGCCTGTCTGAGATTACAGATTACAGCCTGTTGTTTACCGTCTGCTCCTCTCTCCACCCTCCACCCAGGCCGTGAGCGCAGAATCACCTCCCCCTCCCGCCCGCCTCACCCCAAGGAGCAGGGTCTGGCTGCAGTAGGCTCCGCCAGGCAGAAGAGGAGCAGCGCCAAGCAGAAGAAGCGGAGCAGGTCTGCAAACGGACACGTGAGGGAGAAAAGGACAGGAAGGAGACACGGGGTCTCAGAGGGCGGAAGTCCCTCCGATTTACAAAGCCCCAACTCAGAGGTGGGAGAGGAGGGGTCTCCGGATGCTAAGGATAAGCGGAGGAGCAGGAGGAGGAGGGGGAGGAAGCAAAGAACGCAGAGTTTACCTCGAGATGCCCTCAGGAATAACGATGAGAGTGAGGCAGAGAGAGAGACGGCGAGAGGAAGGAAAAAGGAGAGGAAGAGCAAAAGGAGGCCTAGGAAGAGTAGAAGTGCGGGGAGTGTGAGGAGGAGGGAGAGTGAGGAGGACGAGGAAGAGGGAGAAGATGGCGTGGAGAGGGAGGTAGGAGGGAGGGAAGAAAGGGAGGAGAGACAATGGAGCGAAGATGACGTTTTCCTACCTGTTCCCAGTCCTGGCCAAAAGCTTCCTACGCCCAAACAAGACTGGGAGGCTGAGGAGAGAGACTGGGAGGCTGGGGAGAGAGACTGGGAGGCTGGGGAGAGAGACTGGGAGGCTGGGGAGAGAGACTGGGAGGTGGCAGCAGGGTACCGGGAGGTGAGGAGGGAGGAGCTGCAGGTGGCATCATGGGAAGACCACGGGGCTGAAAATGGAGAGGCACACGTGGCAGAAGACGGCGTAAAGAGGCCTTTACCAGCGGCTGCCACGATAGATCCGGAGTGGCAGGAAGCGCCCCCCCCCGTCCTCACTGCCACGTCTATGGAGCAGCTACAGGAGGGTGAGTCAGATTCCGGAGGCAGCCAATCGGACGCCAGCATGTCCGCCGCCAGCATCTCAGGCCTTTCTCTGGCAGCTTCCGACACAAGCGGAGCCAGAATGCGTCCAGGCCCGTGGCTCAGGCCCAGCCAGCAGAAGGTGGCAGAGGTCATGGAGGGGGGGCGGCTCACGCGTGCAGAGCGACCGGCGCCACTCTCGTGACGCCTCATCAGGAAGCAGCGGCCGCTCCCTGGTGTCCATTCATCTAAAGTCTTTGTGCCTTGTTACAGCTGACCTCCGACCCACCTACCCCCACCCCCCCCACCATGACACCGCTGGTCTCCCGATGCTTCACGTCTCCGCCACCTCGGATTCCTCGACGTTACCAGGACAACACGTCATTTCCACACACCTCGAGTTGCCCCTCCTCCCACGCTTCTGCGTCCGTCCTCCCTTAACGCCCCCTCCTTCCTTCTCCCGGGAGACCGCAGGAACCTTCAGTTATACCTCAAACCGAGCATCAACGGCGGAACTTCCCCTTCTGGCCCAGGAGGGAACCGTGCTCCAACAAGCTCCCCCGTGTCTGCTTTGCCTTTGTGACGTCGTTCGGTACATTTGAGTGTTTGATTGTGAAAATTCCCTCTGACGGCAGGTGTGAAATCTACATTCTGTAAATACGTGTATAGAAATAAAAGATGGAACCGGAGCCAAACCTCCCATTGCTGTACCGGAACACAGACAAGTCCTCATACATGCTAGTATATGCAGTATATATGTCCCTGTATCACACAGCAGTTACGCATTGATATTTATTATTGTGTGATGAGGAATCGTGTCAAAAGTGATCTATAAAATGTAAACTCCAAACTCTATTGTACTCGCCCTATTAATAATTGAATGTTTTGTAATATGCTGCTGTATATGTTGCACCAGAGGTCAGAGGAAGATGCCAAAAATATGCATCCATATGCATATATATGTATATTACATATATATATATCCTGATATTGTGTACCTGGGATCAGAACAAAACCACTATTTGGATTCTAGAGAGTGCCGTGCCCAGTTGCCTTGGTAACGTGAACCCGTCCATCCTGAGTACAGATATTTCTTACTGTGAAAATCGCTTTTCTGCTCCGAGATTTGCAGTACAAGTCATGTGGGCGGGGCTTGTTCAGCCAGTCAAACCAATAAAAGCCCACACTGCCCCCCCCCCCCAGATAAAATCAGTCCCCAAAATAAAAGCACATCGTATCCTCATGGCTCTATGATATGAAAATCATACGGAGAGAAAAAACAAAACTGTGAGATCTTATTTTTCTACGGAATTGTCTGTTTTGAAACGCTCAGGTTGTCCGACACTTTTACGCCATTATGGGACAGAACCCCCCCCCAAAGTGACTTCAGGCCCGTTTCAGAAGACGCAGTTTTCATTTGAAATGTGAGAAAGCTTTCTGTTTTTTTTTAAATGGGAGCATTTTAGAGACGCAGACTGTTAAAGCTGTTTGTTACAGCCTGTAATTCCATAAAGGTTGATGTTTGAACCCCCCCCCCCCCCCCCCCCCACACACACACACACACACTCATTTTGAAGACGAGAGAGCTGAAGTTAAAATGCTTGGTTTTTGTTTTATTTTTAATGCCGCACTGCCCAATAAACGGACATACAGCGACCAAACCAACTTCTTTCAATCCAAGTTCTCCCCCCTGCTGAGACTTGTTTTATAAGATTTGCTAATCTTCTTTTTTTAAATGAATAAACAGAGCTTTCATTTCTTATGGGAGGTTATAAGGCTGCACTGTAATCACATTCTAATAAAATTCAAAGTGCTGAAGCTCGTCCAGGTGTGGTTCTTGGTCTTGGTTCTGTTGTTTGTCGTTGACAGTCCAGACGTTTCTCATGAATGACCAGCAGGGGGCAGCAAAGTCAACGTCTCGGGAAGAAAATGGCAGATAAAAAATTGAGACGCTGAGGAGGGTGAATAAAAATAAACCAAATGAAAGGCACCAAATGTAGCGAGAGCATTCAGAAATGATTATTTCCACCTATCAATTATTAACCCGCGCTTTTGCCCGAGAATGTGAATTTCACATTTGCCATCCAGGCTTTCAGGCCAATATTGACACAGGTCCTGCAGCATGATATTATTCTGAGAGGAGCAGGTGGATTTTTTGTGTTGCAGTTCAGATATGAGCACTTAAGCACTAAAAATAACAGCGCTCCGAGGCCTGACGGTCGCTCACGTTGTCCTAAATCACATTCTTCTGCTCAGTCTTCCTGCAGCACAGACAAAACGCCAAAGCCCATTCAAGGAATAAATCAACCAGAAATCACGATTTACCATGATAAAGTCGAGGTGTGGCCCTTTTGTGGATGGGATTGCTCAGATTTCCAAGGTCCGAATTAGTTTTCTTGCAAAAGGCTGAACATGCAAATGAAATATAAGAGCCAAATTATCAGGCTGTGCATGTTACAAACAGCTCTAAATATTATAAACTATGAAGAGTATGAATGGAATAGAAAGATCTGAAAGTAAAAGCTTGAGATGAATAAGTGATTTGATGAGGAACACTGTCATCCAGTAAATGTCTGAGAGGGAGCAGCTTGTTCCAGGCTTCCGCGTTGATTACGCACATTGTGACATTTCAACGGGTGTTTCTTTTTTTAAGGTGTTTTTTTATGGAAATAATTGGCAAAATCCAGAATTCATCAGAAATTGAATAGTTGCTGAGTTTCAAATCATACATTATCCCTCTCTGGCCTCGAACAACCAGACATGTATTTTTCTGTGTGATCTACACCTATTTTAATCACTCAGATTTGATCTTGTGTACTAATTATGCTCAAATTACAGTATTTACACATAAGCGATCATTGAATCCAAAGGTGCCAAAATTGTGCACATGTACTAAAGGAAATAACTAAGACCTTTTAGTGGGCCCCATTTTCAGTTCAGTTCAATTAAAATTAAGTTTCAAGAACATTCCGACATGAGTGTAATGTCTGTTGAAAATAAAACTGCTGAGATCGTTTGTGTTTGTCCGTTTTAATACTTTGTGTTATTATAGGAACATTCCATAGCGTCTGTAAAAACGCAATAATTATTCACAATTTCCTCTTCCGGTTGAGGTGTTTAGCGAAACGCTTCCGCAGGCGTCTTTTATTTTGAAGCCCTTGTCCGGAAGTCGTTCCCCACCTGCTCTGACTTGACGGTGGTGCGTTCAGCGCAACCAGAGCTGCACGGCTGCAGATGAGACGCACAAGGAGCGGATCAGTGCTGCCTGTGCGCCTCCGCAAAGAAGAAAGGCGGCTTCTTTTCAGTGGATTTACCGAGATGAAAGAGCCCAAAAGCGCCTCAGATAAGTAGCAATTAGCTCACGTTGGTTTACACCGATTTCAGATGGACATATGAAGCAGCAAGTGCGGTCTGAGGAATTGCCACAGGCGGTGGAGACTTTTCTTTTTGTTTGATTTAGAAATAGACCTATATGCATATAAAGGCTTAAACTAAAAATAAGAATTCGCTCCTTCAGGAATGTCACGTCTCCCCCGCCACATCGGCGGTCACGCGTGAAATGAACTCTGCACGAGAAGCCTAAAGAGACGCACAGTTTGGGAACTGATGTGATTCGCGAGCACCGCGATGTAGTTGGGTCGGACCCGAGGGGACGGTTTCCTTGGACCCGCAGAATGAACTTCGCGACCCCCCTCCGCGCACTTTCCCCGCAGTGAGCACAGTTGGAGCCATGGGTTGAAAGCCACGATGACGGACTGCGGGGATGTTCAGCGTGGGAGGGAGCAGAATTTTCCGTGTTATGTAATGACTGACAGCCTCCGATAATTAGTGGCAGATCATCTTGCCAATTAGCCCATCTTCCCACCCCCAGCCCCCCCTCCACGGCGGCTCATATGTAGAAGAGAAATAGGTGAGATAATGGCGGAGCTCTTGGGTCCAGCAGGACATGTCAAAGGTCAGGAGACGTGTTGAGGTTGGACTCTTGTCTACTCTATTTATGCCTGTTTTTGTTTTAGCATATTTTACTTCACGATGCCGCCGAATCCCGGATTTCAGCTTGATCTGACGCGATTCCGTAAACTGACTGTGATTTCAGATGCAATCAACAGCTTGTTCTTCAGCTTCGGACTCTTTTCTCAGCCTGGTGGTGATTTAAACGGCTTCTAAGATGCTATGATGCTCGTTTTGGCTCTCAGATTTGGGGATATGTAGTCGCTCTGAGCTGTCACACCTCATGGTCTCTGTGACTTCCTGGTTCTGACGTTCTGAAGACATTA
The DNA here is from genome assembly GCF_003711565.1 of Takifugu flavidus. Taxonomy (NCBI): domain Eukaryota; kingdom Metazoa; phylum Chordata; class Actinopteri; order Tetraodontiformes; family Tetraodontidae; genus Takifugu; species Takifugu flavidus. Next base: position 13,977,441 of record NC_079527.1, on the reverse strand, counting down.
GTTAATCTTCTCTAGAGTATTTGTTGGTCCTTCCCTCCCCCCCACTCATCAGGGCTGGTGGGGAGGGGTGGATCTCGGGCCCCCGCCGGGGTCAAAACCGGGGCGAGGCTGGTGGACAGATAGCGGCCCGCCATGGAGAACAGCACAGAAAGCCCCAACAGGGCGGTGGAGTATCTCCTGGAGCTCAACAACATCATCGAGAACCAGGCCAAGCTCCTGGAGACCCAGCGCAGACGCATCGAGGAGCTGGAGGGCCAGCTGGACCGCGTCAGCCAGGAGAACCAGGACCTGAAGCAGGAGCGGAGCCCGCGCACGCCCGGCTCGGACACGCCGGAGCAGGACCACAACCACAGCCAGCCTCTGTCGCTCCCCATCCATCGCGGCGGCGGCGCCTCGGCGGCGCAGGTGACGGTCGGCTCGGCCACGACTCCGGGGCCCAGCAGGGAGAGGAGGAGCCACACCAGGCTGACCCGGGGGCTCTCCTGCGGCTCGTCCACCACCGACCGAGACCGGCTGGAGCGCACCGACAGCACCGACACCAACAACAGCGCCACCATCCGCCGAAAGTAAGTCCCGGTCCTTGGTCGGTTTTTATCCAACAGTTTAAGTGGATTTCAGGAATTCTGCACAACCGTGTTCTGGTTTTGTGGTCGAGCAGCACCATGCTGAAACTACAGCAGCTGTATGTAATCTAGTTACATTTAAGGTCCCGCAACGCGTATTATCGCCATCTAGTGGCGCATGAGGGGAGTGCAGGGTTACCTGGAGCATTGAGGAGTCTGAGGTGAACGCTTTCATATTTCATGCGACCTTCCAGTCCAGAAAAGAAAAGAACTTTGTCATCAGCAAAGACACAAAAACAAAACCCACCCAAAGTTCTATAGGTTTCTTTCCAAGGTCACTTATGGTCTAAACAATAAGAGCTCAAAAACGGAGCCCTGCAGAACTCCTCGCTCTGTCCGGACGACATGCACTGCCCAAGCAGGAGGGTTCGGATTCTGACGGGCGGCAACGAAATCGAAAACCTGCAGAATTCCACCCGCCGCTTAATCTGAACCGTGGGCTGTTTCTGCCCCAAATTCACGGCCGACCTGAAGTCTCGCTGCTGCGAAACCGCACGTTGGCAAACGGCGAGTGCAGCTGTCCTCGGTTCTTACTTCACCACGCACAGAAACGCGGATAGAGCCGGCTTTTGTTCCGGAAGCATTAAGATTTGTGAGTAGGCAGCAATTCATGCTAGAAAGGGACACTGTGAAATACATTGTTGGCGCCTCGGCGAGGGAAGAGTTCCACAGTAATCGCCGCAGTTAATAATCGCACGTCTGGATTCAGACGTGACTAAATTCCCGATTGATTAGATCAGGTGCCTGCGTTGTCGTCGCACAAAAGCCGGCGTTCACGTCGTAGGCCGTGGGCGACGTGGACCGCCGATCGCCCCTTGTTAACCGCCGTCACGTCCGACTCTGGATTAGAGCATCAGACGAGCGCGGCATCGGAGGCGTCGGGTTTAATAAAAAGTTCCCGGCTCTATTGTCCCCGTCTGGCCGTGACTCAGACTCTTCATATTAGCTTAGATCACAGAGCAAAACATCCCATCTTTGATAGCGGAATCGGCGAGGGTTTTTTATCGCTGCGGCGCTGCAAATGTGAGCCAAAATCAGAGGGAGGGCCGGAGAGAAGGAGAAAAGTGACCCTGCCTGCCTCCGTCTGAGGGAGAATAGGTGGAACACCCACTGATGGACCATCTGTCCACAGAGGACAGAGGACTCTGGGCCAGAGGAGGCAAAGCTCGGGCGCCTCTTTATCCTTGTTCAGTTAAAAACATCCTCCTCCAGCAACGCTCCTCATCTCTCCGGGCTTTTGTTGTCGGCCGAGGAGGAAGATTGTTATTATCCGTAGCCGTGCGTGCGGAAACGGCGCCCGAGCAACTCACCGCTGTCCTCCTCGGCGTCCCCGCGGCGCCGCGCGAACAGCTGTCCCGAATGCTCCCCTCCTCCCGTTAATGGCAGCGGGAACAATGCCGGCGTGCAGCCTCTGGGAGGAAAAGACTTGGGATGTCAAGGCTCTCCCGCAAGTAGCGGCAGGGTCGGGGGGGCATCGCCTGGACGCCCCGAGCGCAGCAGATGTTTTTGGGTTGGTTTTTAAGAAATCGGCATTTTGGAGGTTACGCAAGGGCCTTTTTTTGTGAGCGCGGCCAGAACATGTTTCTGGGAGTGGGTTAGCGCTATTTAGCTATTTAGCGCTATGATTCTGTATGTTTTCTGTTTATTTTAAGCGTGCAACCCCCCCCCCCCCCCCCCAAACTGCAGACACAGATCCTCCCGTGCTGGGGAATCTCTATCCCGGCTCCCCATCTGCTCTCCAGTCTGCCATGTTGACGGAAATAGAGACGGAAAGCGCGTGTCCGGTACTGCAGACTACCACCGGAGGGCAGCGGAGCGCCAATTGTTTTCCAGCCTTTTTGGATTTATGTTTTTTTTTAAATTTTCACCTCAAAAAAGAAACAAATTGGTTAATAAAAGCGTGACAAGAGTGTCCGACCAGTACACCAGTTCAAACTGTACAGACACTGTACAGACTCCGGGAAAGGTCACCCGGAGCGCATGAAAGATTAATTAGTGTGACTAGAATATAATTGCCAGTAACCACGGGGTGATGATCGGCGCCGCCTGTATAATTAAGAATAATAGATGTGCGCTGTTGGAGATGGGCGGCGTGTCCGCGATTAGACGGGTAATGTGACCCTCCGTCCACGGCCTGTCATTTACAGTGGTGCCTCCTCATGCAGCTGAAAGGATGAGCTGCAGGGAGGCCGCCGCGCTCGCCACGCGCCTCGCCGCTTGGCCTCCTCAAGAGCGGCGGGATTATGTAATAGGAGAAGATGGGGGGGGGGGGACCCGGCCCATACTTTTGCTTCTTCACCCCAGGCCGTCACACGAGCGCTCGTTTCTGGAACCTGGCGTTCTGGGAGAACCGGGAGCAGGGATGGACACTATACTACGTACAACCCGGGCCCCTTTACAACCCCCACTTCACCCCCGTCGAGCTGGATCTCTTTTCTTTCTGTCATATCCACACACACTCGCACGCACGCACACACACACTCCCCCTCGCTGTTTCTGTTTCCCACTGCTGCAGATATGACTCAGAGAAGCTGCAGAAATTACTCTTGTGCTGTTCTATTTCTCTGCTCTCGCTCTCAATGAAGCGCTTCTCCCCCAGATTACTTCATTTTAAAGCCTTTCTGTAGGCTAACAAAAGCGTCCCTCACGCGCGCCGCGTTGGCCGCCGCCGCCCTAAACCGGCTCGCATCCGCACTGGTGTGCGCTTGTCCTCGGGCGGACGTGTGGGTAAGTTCAGCTGAGCCTCTCTGACCTCCTCTCCGGGAGATGATCTCTCTGGGCTCGCTGTGGCGAGGCAGCAGCCACAGCCGTTTCAGGAATCACACCCTCCCCAAATGTTCCGTCGCAGGATATGTGGCGGATTAACCAGGTTTGGTTTGTCTTTGACCCACATTAGAATATTGCAGCATGATTACCTAATCTCGGTTTAGCTCAATGTAAATTTTATTTTCTATGTGTGCGTGCGTGTGTGTGTGTGTGCGCGCGTGGGAGGCAAGTGTTTGTGGGAGGTGTTTTTTTTCTTCCTTCTCTTCATTTCTGAGCATCCTGACTTCATGTGGTGCGTAAATGAACAGTCGGTCTCTTTTCTATTTACATTTGGTCACTTGTGACTCAGGATTCATCAGGATGCATCTGTGCTACAGACCCCCCCACACACACACACACACACACACACACACACACACCGGTGACGATCTCAGACGTTTATAAATAACTTTAAACAGAATTAAATGCAAAGGAAGAAAATTACTCATCTGCACGTTGTGATTGCGCAATAACAGCGATAACCTAGCCTATGTGCTGATCTCACACGGTGACGCTTGACCCCCCAAAAACAAGTTTTCCCTTCGTCCTTTGGAGCCGTCCCACGAGGCCTGGATGTTGGCTAACCCAGGCTAACGACACTAAGTCTCTTTGCTGTTTATCTAGCGAGAAAAGTCGATAAATTGACATTAAGGTGAAAGACACACATTCTTCCGTCGCGGGTATCGAGTGACTTTCTCCACCCTCACTCTGTCATCCTTTCAGACTCGACTTGGTTAAGGGCACAATTCTGTGATAAACAGTCTCACAGGAAATGAGCTGTCCTTGGAAGAGAAGTGCCTTGTGAGACGTGGTTGCTGTGGAAACTGTAAAGCAACTCAAAGAAATATCTGTTCCGTGCTTTTCTGTCTTGGTGTGAAAAGAGAACGGGGGTATCCCGGTCCTAAAAGGCCGGTTCCAACAATAAGCAGGCTCACTTTGTGGTTGAGGAATGCAGCAGAGTTCTATAACAAGACTTCTGTGCATCTTAATCCTTTTTATGGGCTGCACAATATTTATAAACTCCAAATCAAATTTGAATTGAGCTCAAAATTCACTTATATTTTCAGTAACAACATGTAGCTCAGTGCCTCAATAGTGACGCCTAGTGGTGGGAAATGTCAAGGCGCTGTTGGCTAAAGCTAGCAACAAGTTAAGGAAGGTAAAATAGCCGTTCCTTCCGCTCCACCGTAGCGTCGAACATGGCGGACTGGCAGTGGAAAGAGCCTCTCTGCTGTGGTATCATGGGCTGTATTGATAAATATTTCACAACTTTCCGACTCCTAAAATTCTGATGTCTTTGTTCATTGGGATTCCCCGTCAAAAAAAACAAAACCCTTTAAGTGGCACTTTTAAAGCGGAATGTTTGTCAAACACACTCCGTGGAGCATAATAAGGGAGCCTGGTTACCGTGGGAACGCTGCGAGTTCTTCTGTGAAGAACTCTGTGGGCGAGAGACACAGAACAGAGAGATGGAAAGAAGAGACGAGAGGGTAGGAGTGGGAGCGGGGTGAAAGACAGAAGCCGGATTGATGAGGACGGAGGAGAGCGACGCATGACGGATGACTCCTTTACCGCAGCTCGTCCTTCACCGCAAACTTTGGGACGTGGCTCCTCCCGGTTCCTCCCGACCCGGATCCGACTCAGCCTTTGCTGGACCACCCCCCCCCCCCCCACCCCCCCGAGGTGGCAGTAGAGGGTTGTAGCTGTCTCGGTGCGCCCCTGCTGCGTCTCCCACGTCCGGTTGAATTGGCTCCCGGTGGGCTCGAGTGGATGGTATCCAGTTCAGATGCGCCTCACGCACGTGCGCACACACACACACACACACACACACACACACACACACACACACACGCAGGGTACAGCAGGTGCCTGGTGTGTGTGGTTGAGTCATAACTGTAACTGTGCCCCTCCTTTGTCAGTGCCTTCGCCTGGCACTCAACACCAACCACCCACACTGGCAGTCCGCACGGTTGCCAAGCAGCAGGAGACTCGGAGTGAAAAGCAAAGGGGGGGTGGGGGTGGGGGGGGTGTGTAAGAGCTGGTGGAATGGCTTTTTTCGTGGGGTGGGGGGTGGGGTATTTCAAAACACGCAGTTAACTTCGATCGAAGTCCCTGCCGGCGGGAGTCAGGCAGGTCCGCTGCCGTCCCTCTCAGCGCAGCGCTGGGGGGGTGAAGGAGCCGATGGGGTAATCTGAGGCGTCGCGCCGTGACGGAACCGGGCTGCTCTGGATTTGCCAAACAGATCCACCAGGATATTAATAGCCTCTTTGACCGCGGGCTGCTGCGGCAGCGTAAACACCTGCCACGAGAGCGGCAGCCATGCTTTCTATGTGATGGCCTCCCTCCCACTTCTCGCTCGTCTATACATAGGCCTCACCTACGTGCTGACCCCCCCCCCCCCCACCCCCCCAGCCCCTGCACGAGTTTGAGGAAGAGCTAATCCCACCGTACGTCCCCCCGTGCTTCCATCCCCACTCTCCTCCTCTCCTGATTGCGTTCACCCTTGCCCTCCTCTCTATTCCACCTCTCCCACTCCTGCAGCTCGCTCTCCTCCCACTCTCCTTCCTGCCTCTAGTCAACCTGCAGCCTTAAATACACCTCACACATTCTCCCACCGCACCGCTCGGGTGCTTTATGCACGGACTTCCTGTACCCTGTCCTGTACCCGCTCCGTGCTGCTCTGGAATCCTTCCACATTGATGCTTTAATAGTGTTTGAACCACTTTGCCAAAGTATCGATATCACGATATCATCGCGATTTAAATAAGACTCAAATCTTTTCTCCTTTACGCGTCAGAATAGCTTTATTTGAAATGCATTAAGCCAGAATTATAATCTATAATAAACTTTAACTATATCCATTTTATATATGGTGAGCACTTTAACCAGCCCTCCCATAATTCATTTAACTGGTTTCTGTGCAGCTTCTGATGGCAGCAAGACAAATATTTTAAGTGTGTGTGCGTGTGTGGGCAGCGTGTGTGTTTCTTCTCTTTCTTGGAGGTGTAGGAGAACGGCGAGGCCCACTGGGCCCATGTGTGTCTGTTTTACGGCACTCTGGGATCCATGATGGGAAAATCAGGCCCCAAATGAGACGACGCGGGAAAACGCTTGAATTTGCAGAACATCTACGTTGTCTTTCACTTTATTACTGAAGAATAAACCCGAAGAGTCCACGTGTTACCAGGATATGTGGCGCTGGGGACTTGGAAAACTCTTCTTCCACACGCTGCTGTTGGACTAGCTGCTGCCAGCCCGTTCTATTTCAACTGGAACTTTTTATCATTTGCTCTAATCACCAGAACACCCCCACCTACGTGATTATATCCTTAAAGCCTCCCAGTTCCTCTCTGATTACCCCTTAAACCGCTGCCAATGGCTGCTTCCCTCTCACGAGTCGTTTTTAAAATGGGCCTTCTTATCTGACAGGCTGATCCGGTTTGGAAGTTCTGAGTCTAGTCCCGCTCAGGGTTTCTCCCTGGTACATACGCAGCTAATGCCCTGTAAAAATGTAAAAAATAAAGCCCGATGATGCTATTTTGGAACGTATCCTCGATAAGCCCGTAATAAATACCTTAAAACCATCTCAAGGAGACTATTAAACTGTTTTATATAACTGGAAAATGCACTGGGAGCAGTGAGGGGGCTCCATTTTCCAGCTCTTTGCTCACGCCACGTCGCCGCTGCTGCATCTCTGAGAGCGTTTCCGTGCTAAAATGACAGGTACTGGGTGTCCTTGACAGCAGCTGGCCCCGCTGTCGAAACCAGCCATTTACATACTAATCTCCACCGCTGCTCGCTCACAATCTCCAGATGGAACATCTCTGGTTCCTGCGGGAGTGGAGGGGCGGCAGAGAGGCTTTTGTGTCGCGTCTGCACTCTTGCACACATTCCGCAGAGCATTCTCGTCATTTCATACCAGGTGAAGCAGAGGAGCCTTGACAGATAGTCAAGTAGAGAGGTTTCCATATAATCCGCCGGGCTGGGCGGACTTTGCTCTCTCTGAAATCTCATTAAACACCTCTGGCTGGGAGGATTTCTTTTCTATTTTGCCATATTTGTGTTAAACCTTCCGCCCGCGCTGATGCCACCGCCTCCAACCATCTTGTTATCCATCAGAACTGTCTTGGTCAGCGTCTTGTGTCGCCATGGTGGTGTAACTTGTGATTATCAGTGTTCCGCCTCAGGTGGGTGCCGCTCCGCTTTGTGCGTCCGCTGCTTTCTCGCTGACTGTCTGTGTGTCTGTTTCTCTCTGCTTCCCCTGCGTCCTCTCTCTGTGCCTCGTCCGTCTCTGGTCCTTCCTGTCAGTGCTCGGCCATCGTCCATCTCAGGGCAGCCCACCTCGGCTCCTGCCACTCCCACGGCAGCTGCCTGTGCCGCTCTGTTCCCCACCAGTCTGACCGTTCACAGCTTCGTCAGTCTCCATCAGTACTGCTGCCCCTCTGCCGATCAGGGCTCGCAGCAGGAGGACAGGTAAGGGCCCCCGCAGGCCCTGAGTACAGTGAGTATGTCGCAGTAACCCCCGGCCTGCCTATCGTCATGCCTTCACATCGTAAACACTCATTATTCCTACTGATGCGCGGCATCGAGAGCCGTCGCGCGGCGTCCCGATGTCACTTTGAGCCATAGCTGCCACTCGCCTGTCAATCATCATACTCCAAACTGTCTCATCTTTTCAAATAACTGAAGCCAAATTGGCACGAAAACTGAAAAGATCTTGAGGGAATCATCCACTTTGGATGCTTCAGAGAGCATCATGTGCTCATGAGTGTAGCTATGAGCCATCGTGATTAGACTCCCAGTCCTCTGATCTCTCTGCACTGTCACTTTCCTCCTCTTTCATCCTCATATGCATGTTTTCTCTTTCTACTGCACCCCCCAGTGTTTGTTTTATCCTCTCACATCTCACCCCCTGGTGACTAACGGTTAAAGTCAGCTCCTCTGTCGTCCACCTGACGCTGCTCTCAGAAGCCTCACACACTGCAACGCTGCCCCCTGAAGGCCGTCAACAGCTGTTCACCTGTGGCGGCTGCTGTTGCCAATCAAAGCGCATCATTTCCCCTTTGCTCTGTGTGTGTCGTGCTGTGTCGTCTCTCTCTGTCGTCCGTCTGCTTTCTCACATTTCTCTGCTTTCTTTGTCGTCCCGCGTCGCTTTCCAAGAGGGGAAGGCGCGGACGAGGGCGCCCATCAGTTCTGTTGCGCCGCCTCCGGCTGCAGCAGCCCCTCCTCGCGCTGAGCCGGCGCGACCAGCGACTCGCTCGTCCGTCCGTCCGCCTGTGGCACGGAGCTCAAAGTTTATGCTGCCAAAGGGAGGCCTCGCTGTATCGAACACACGTGCATGTAACCTGTGACTTCCCCGTGTAGGTGTGTAACATGCGTATTGGCGTTCCAGCAAACCTTGTCACCTGTCTGTGGTCTCCATGATTTCTCTCTGTACTCCAGCGCATGTGAAGCTGTCGCAGCTTATCGTTGTCTTTGCTGCGCTGTCCCACTTGTCCCGGCTCCAGGAGCCACGTCGGTTCAGTTGTGCCCAGCAGCCACTTCTCCTCATCTGTGCCAACCTCAGTATAGTCGTGTCACTCCCCAGTTATGCAACAGCTGGGCTCCTGTTTTATTTAAGGAATTAAGCTTTTGCACTTTGTTTTGCCCCACTTGTCCCCGAACTGAGCTTATGTGCTGATCCACGGGCAGATGATTGGTTCCTGTGGTGTGACCCCCCCCCCACATGTTAACCCCTCTGGAACCCCTCTGTAGGCGGAGCCTCTAAAACTTGTGGTTTCATCCATTACACAAAGGGAACACACGCGTAATCATACATTTGGAGAGAAAAACTTTGCAGCTGTTGCCTCTCAGGATGTTCGCCTGTGGATATCTATCAGACCTCAGCATTTAAAACACCAAATGCAACTTTTTAAAACATGCTGATCTTTGGAAAAGAATTTTACAAGGGTTTTAAATTTCCAACCAAACTCTGCTTCTTCTTTTTACCTGCTTAATCTCAGTATAACCTTGATTTCACCTGTAAGAGAAACCCCAACCTGTCCCCGAATAAAGCAAAGATGAACATTTCCCCTTGTTATCATCAATAAATTCTTCCACTTCTCCTGTGTGTCTCTGTCACTTCCTATTAGCTACATTCTTTGGTTCTTTGGTTTGGCAGTTATGCAATAAAAGAAAATGAGTGTGCATGTGAATGTGGTCTGGTGCAGCGAGGGTGGGGAGACGTTCGGATCTGTCAAAATGATGTCAAGAATGTAACCTGTGCAGCTCGTCAGGGCGAGCGGAGGGAGCAGATTACAGAGCGCGAGAGAGAGCGAGGTTGAGCGTGAGGACCGCTGCTCCGCTCTGTTTCGGACCCTCGTTCTGACGGGAGCAGCAGGGTAAGATCCTGCATTCACTTCTTTCCTCTTTGAATCTCGGTGTCTGGTGTTCGATGTGTCGGCGTTCTGATCCACGAGGCGCCTGTGGACCGCTGCTCCTTGCAGAATGTATCGTAGAGACAGAAAGACGGGGGGGCGCCCGGCCCGGCCTGGCCCAGACCGGCCCGGCCCGGCCCGGCGCATGTCCGATGGGCGGTCACTGAAATGGGCAGCACAGCTGCGCAACATGGTTGGTTTTTCAGAGGACGCGGGTGTGAAGTGAGTCACGCCAGGATCCGCGGGCCCACAGCCAGGCCTGCGTGCACATGCCGTTCAGATGACAGTGCACATTCTTCTGAGCTTCTGCATAATCTGCATGTTTTCATTTTCCTGGAGCTTTTTCTGTAGGCACTGGTAAAAGAAAAAAAAAAGAAAAAGGAACCAAGTTTGCACTTCAAATCTCCACATTTCAGCGGCATCAGTGGCGATGATGAATGATGATCGGATCAGTTGGAACAGGAGGTTCTGAGGGGGGTTGTTTGATATGTAAACATGCGCTTAGATTTGTTCCTTTTTGCCTCTGATTGTTGCCCTCTCGTTCTTCTTCTGCCCTTTTTTGTCCTCGTTCACCTGGCTGCTAAGCGTTAGATTGAATTGAAGCTCTGGATCAGCCGTCTGTGGCTGACTGGCGGCAGCGCTGGGGAATACTTGGAAAATCCCAGATGCAGACGTCGTTTTCTGTTAACTTTAGCAGACATCTGCTTGTCTGGATACGTCTGAGCGTCAGACACCAGATCTGAAACAATTTCCAACACCTTCCATTTGCAAACTCTGCGTCTTCATTAAACAGGAAGTCTTAAAAACCCGCAGGGCCTGTTGAACGGAGGGTCTTGGCGCTGAATCTCAAGTCAGGGGAATGTGCGAGTGTGTGACCCAAAGGGTGTGAAACGGTGAAGTGGCGGTCGTGGAGAACGTTGGCGGAACGCTCCCATCTGACCTGAGAAGGATCGAATTTGTTTCCCTGTGTTTGCCCATGTGTCAGTCCTCACTGGTGATTGATTTCAAGCCCCAACATGTTAATTACCCCTCAGTCGTCGTCTGCTGCGTCAGGATTTTCCGCTTCGCTGGCAGCTTTGAAACGGAGAAATGAGGGATTAGCTGCCGCTAAGGTGACAATGACTCAGCGGATGGGAATCGTTATTGGCATCTTAATGGCATTTAACAGAGGGGTTAATTTCCCCTGCCTCCATGTTGATGGCACAGTCAGACCCACCGCTGTCAGCACATCAATATTCTATAAAGGAGGGCAGGGGGCTGCAGGAGAGCAGGGTGGCTGCAGTCAGTCAGCATTGTACTTTTTTATTTTGCATCCATTAGCGACTCTTTAGTACTGTTGTTTAGAACGCTTGCTAATGCTTTGGTGTATTTTATGCTGCAATGACATGAGCGTTCATCAGCTTTCGTCTCAGCTCTAATTAAATGTTCTGTGAGAGAAACTCTGAGCTTCAGCCTCCAGAGAGAAACTCTCTCTGGCACCACAACAGGAACACAAGGTTTCTTACATAAGTAATGAGGTGTCCGTGCCAGCTGTGTTATGGACACGCTCATCTTTTATACACCAACTTTTCTTTCTTTGGTGGATATCAAATTTTCCTCTAATTGCCTGTTTTTGTCTGAGTTGCACTTTGAGCAAAACCTGGTATGAAATTTAGTTTAATGGATGCATAATTACTAATGATGAGCAGGGCTGCTTGCTATAAAAGGTGATTGGTTTTTTTTAATTATTGCATAAATTTGAGAGGTTCAGTGACCAGTAAAGCTTCCTGCTCAGAGGAAGACGGAAAACAGGCTGCTGAAAACAAGGATCATTGAATTGTTTTCTGTTATTGATAAGATTTAGGGCTCGGATCCAGCCGAGGATCGAGCCATCAATCAGAGAGAGGATAAAGAAACCGGGCGTGTTGCTTTTAATGTATTTTTGGTTTCAGTGACTCGGTTAAATGGAAATATCTGCTCCTGCCGGGACGTTGAGATGAAGCTGAGGGGCTGCACGTGTCCACCTGTTGGAGCCGTGCACGCGTTCCTTAAAAGGAGTTCCGTGGATGATGAAATTTTTCTATTCACACTTCTATTCACAGGACTAAATGTAAATACTGCGCGTGATGTCGTGACAAGTATTACTCCGACTGTCATTCACAACCTGCAGAGCATCTCCAACACCCACCTCAAGGGTGATAACAGTCAATACATTGTCATGGCAACAACACTTCTCATCCTAACAACTGCCTCACCGCCCACAAAGGTCCCGCAGCAACCGTCACCAAGCAACCCCCTCCCTCTTCTCAGTTTCTCTATTTAAGGAGCAGAGGAGGAGGAATGATAAACGATGCTGCACAAAACACTTTCAAGTGGAGACTTGTGCGCAAAGCTCACTCCGCTCCCTCAAAATGGAAACAAAGTGAGGCCTGTTAATGGCATTAACTCCCAGTAAACCTAGTTTAGCCGTGGTGAGTTGTGCTCTCCTGTAGATGTCAGAGTTGGGGCTGAATAAATCTGTTATGCAATGCACAAGTTTTTTCCTTCTCTGCTCTGATCAAGAAGCTGCGTTCCACAATATTTGTCTTCATTTTGCGTCTATTAGGTTTTAGCACTGGTTACAAATTAAAGCACCAACGGGCCGCTTCCTTCTTCCTGGCTTCACACCAGCACAGGAAGAATTTGTGCACGCAAAGGGGAAGGAAGAAGAATGAAAGGACATTAAACTGCAGCGAATAGAAACTTCACAATCGAGACTTGCCAGTCGTGTTCCCATAAACTTCTGACCCTGCTGGTGTCTCAGACTGGTTACGCGACAGGCCACAGAGAACAGGAAGAGGTGTGGTTAAAGCAGGGAGGAAATGAGGGCAGGAGCATGCGCCCGCTGTTGTTCCTCCAAACAGAAAAGGAAGGAATATGAGGGCACTGGAGGAACGACAGCTTTAACCTGATAAGTTTTGCTATTATAATGCTGAAGCTGCTGATATTCAATGGTTTGTTGTCAAATATTAACTTATGGGTGAGAGAGGGAGAACTAACTGCATGTGTCAGAGTGACTTTTAGTACCGGCCTCTACCCACAACCCGGTCTTTCCTGTCAGTGAGGTGTTGCTGGTATAAAGATGTTCTGTGGCTGCTGCGTCTGTCAGACAAGGAGTCACTACAGGCCAGACTGTAGGGTGGAAAAGAAAGTTCCGTATGGGAAACAGGCCGTGCATGTAGATGGAAGAAATTATAGGTCAGGAGGACTTTTTGATCACTAACTTACTTTGGAGAGAGCAAAAGCTGTGAGACGTCATTGCTTTAAAACAAAAGCTCAAGCTGGAGTTCACTATGAGTTTCAAAAGCCGGTGGTTATCTTCTCGTCGCTCTAAAATTTACATGTAAGTTCTGATAAAACGTATGTGTGGAACCCTTCTGTGCCGGTGACTTACGATTAAAAGGGTGTGTTTTCTGTTCCAGTGTGGAAGGGGAGTCCCAGTTCCCAGATGTGGGCGCCCGCAAAGACAGCTCCTTCAGCAAGACCCTTTACCGCTCCGAACGCTACGGCGACAGCAGCAGCAGCAGCGCACCCTCGGGGTCCAGGGACCCCTCGTGCGTGGCCCCCTCGAATTCAGCCAGCTTGGCCTGGGCGCTCCGAACACGGCACCAGCCGGCGAGCCTTGCCCTCCGTAAGCAAGAGGAAGAGGAGCACAAGAGGTGCAAGGCTCTCTCAGACAGCTATGAGCTGTCAACAGATCTGCAGGATAAGAAGGTATTTCCTGCTGTGTGTGTGTGTGTGTGTGTGTGTGTGTGTCTCATGTTACCGAGGCTGATGCTGTACATGTGGCTCCAGGTGGAGATGCTGGAGAGAAAGTACGGCGGCTCCTTCGTAAGCCGCAGGGCAGCTCGGACCATCCAGACGGCGTTCAGGCAGTACCGCATGAACAAGAACTTTGAACGCCTCAGGAGTTCCGCTTCGGAGAGCCGCATGACTCGGCGCATCATCCTGTCCAACATGCGACTGCAGTACTCCTTTGACGAGCGGCAGCCGCCACAGCAGGCCCAGACGCAGACCAACTTCACCCACAGCGTGGCCATAGGACCGCCTCACTCCCCCGACACGGACCGTCCGGGAGACTACACCCAGTTAGAGGATTCCTTCTCCAAACAGGTAACAGTGCTGCGGCCCCACCCAAATCACCTCTTGACCTTGTCAAATCAACAAATGTTCCACCTTCTCTCCAGGTCAAGTCTTTAGCCGACTCCATAGACGATGCTCTCACCTGCCGTGGGGGTCGGAACGACTCCCAGGAGGGCAGCAGGGAGGGTGGCGGGATTAGCGAGGACTTCGGGGAGTGTGTGTGGAGCAGCAGCAGCAACCCCTCCTCCCAAAGAGGATTGGGAGAACGCGCCAGGGGGGCAGGAGGAGGACTCAGCATGCACGGCGACAGCACCGCCACCTCGTACAGCGACGTCACCCTGTACATGGATGACGGCATGCCTTCATCGCCCCTGTCCCTGGACCGAGCGCCCAGCAGCACAGACACAGAGTACTGGGGCCCGGGCGGGGGTGTCGGAGGGCGCGAGGACAGCAGGGACACCGAAGGAGGGGGCAGCAGCAACAGTCGGCGCAGCACCCCGTGCACCGAGTGCAGAGACTTCCGTTTTAGAGGCGCCCATCTGCCTCTCCTCACCATCGAGCCCCCGAGTGACAGCTCGGTAGACATGAGCGACCGCTCGGATCGGGGTTCTTTGAGCAGACAGCTGGTCTATGAGCAGGAGCCGGGGGTCGGGGTGGGCTCCCCTCAGGGAACCCTCAAACACTCCACCAACACGGCCACCCGTGCTTCCTCCACAGCTGCTGCCCAGGGTCAGACTCGGGCCCCCGGCAGACCCTTACCCACGCACATCCCGCACCAGGTGGCGGCTCACCACCACCATCACCACCACCCGGTCCACCACCATCAGTACCCCGACACGCCCTCCTCGTCCTCATCGCCCCAGCAGCCCCCCACCACCCCTCTGTCCTCCTCCTCGTCCACCGCTCTGCCTCCCGGTGGGCTGGAGCAGCCGTGCTGCTCGGACGGAGACAACGACTCGCTCAACTCCACCACTAACTCCAACGAGACGGTGAACTGCAGCTCCGGTTCCTCCTCCCAGGACAGCCTGCAGGAGCCTCTGCCACCTCTGGGGAAGCAGACGTATCAGAGGGAAACGCGCCACAGCTGGGACTCGCCGCCCTTCAACAGCGATGTGGTGCAGAGACGCCAGTACCGCATAGGCCTTAACCTCTTCAACAAGCAAGTGGCTTTTTTGTCTAAACTCTGGTGTTGCAGCTTACAGAACCCGAAGCTTTAGCATCAGATGATTAAAGTGAGCCCTCGCTTTTGTTTCTCTCCTACAGGAAGCCAGAAAAGGGAATCCAGTACTTGATAGAGAGGGGATTCGTATCAGACACTCCAGTTGGAATTGCTCGTTTCATCCTGGAGAGGAAGGGCCTGAGCCGCCAGATGATTGGAGAGTTCCTGGGAAACCGACAGAAACAGTTCAACAAGGATGTTTTGGAGTGAGTGTGGGAGCAAAATGAAGTGAATTATATGTCATTGCACGGTTCCTTCCGCCTGCAGCACATTTCAAACCGCACATCCCGGGCTGAAAATTTCTCGGTTCTGTGTGTTTCAGCTGTGTGGTGGATGAAATGGACTTCTCAGGTATGGACCTGGATGATGCTCTTCGAAAATTCCAGGCCCAGATTAAGGTTCAAGGAGAAGCCCAGAAAGTGGAGCGGCTCATAGAGGCTTTTAGGTTTGCATTTCTTTGTGGTTGTTGTTATATTTTTTTAAATGCAGGATAAAGCTGCTACTGAAGATGTGGTCCCTGTTTAAACATGTTTCTCTTCCCTCTGCAGTCAGAGATACTGCGTTTGTAATCCGGCTCTGGTTCGCCAGTTCCAAAACCCAGATACCATCTTCATCCTGGCCTTTGCCATAATCCTGCTGAACACAGACATGTACAGTCCCAACGTCAAAGCCGAGCGGAAGATGAAACTAGAAGATTTTATAAAGAATTTAAGGGGTGAGAGAATGTTTCAGACTCCTTCATTCTGTCATAATATTATCAAAATAGGGCAAGTAAAAAACACAAGTCTGCAGATGGTCTGCATAATGGCTCCACACAAAAACCCACGAGCGTTTTTCTGCTAATTAGCCTCACAGTTCTGTCACAGTAAACAGCCTGTAAATGTACCTGGCTGTACCTGCCAGTTTAATCTGATCTGCCACCTGTCACATGCAGTCTGGCAGCCAGGTCCTGCATCCAAACACAGTCTGACAGGTACAACCAACCAGTGCTGCTGTTACGATATATAATATGATCTCTAATAATAGTGAAACAAACATGATTTAAATTCTCATATTCTCTAGGGGTTGTTTTGCCTACTGCTAACTAGCGTAGCAATCAGAGGAAATTATAAATTTGAGATGTAAGGGAAAATATCAACACCGTCCACAGGTGGAAACCAAGTTGATGGTGTGATTTGTGATTTGAAATGCGCTTCTGTGTCTGTGTACCAGGTGTGGATAATGGTCAGGACATACCCAGGGACCTGTTGGTCGGGATCTACCAGAGAATACAGAAGTGGGAGCTGCGGACCAACGACGATCACGTTTCACAAGTGCAGGCAGTCGAGAGAGTCATTGTGGGCAAAAAGCCTGTTAGTTTTTGTACTTTAATAACCAGCATTGGGTTTTTGGAGCACAGTCTAGGGTCTAATCTTTATCTACCCGTACGAAGGTGCTGTCCCTTCCCCATCGCCGGCTGGTGTGTTGCTGCCAGCTTTACGAAGTTCCGGACCCCAACCGACCTCAAAGGACGGGGGTGCACCAACGGGAGGTCTTTCTCTTTAACGACCTTCTGGTGGTAAGACCTTAGGTGTAGCCGAAAATACACGTGTTTGTGTTTTTGTTTATTAAAAATGCCACCCATGTGCCGCATCAGGTGACCAAAATCTTCCAGAAGAAGAAAACTTCTGTCACCTACAGTTTCAGACAGTCCTTCTCTTTGGTTGAGATGCAAGTGCAAATGTTCCAAAACTCATGTGAGGGGAAAAATCTTTTTCTTTACGTTAACATTTATTACATGCCAGTTTAGGTTCACGTTCATTTGCGCCCCTCAGACTACCCTCATGGTATTCGTCTGACCTCGGCGATCCTGGGCGGCGAGAGGAAGGTTCTCATCGTCTTTATGGCGCCCAGTCAACAAGACCGCACTCGCTTCGTCAGTGACCTCAGGGAGAGTATTGCTGAAGTTCAAGAGATGGAGAAATATAGGGTTGAATGTGAGTACGCCACCTGCTGGACGTTATATTCAGACTCATTTATAATGCTTTTATGAATGTTGGGGTGATATTCTAAAGAAAAATGCCCACAAAAGGTCAAAATAAACGGCCCAGGTAACCATTGCTGTGCTTTCTGTTTACAGCGGAGCTGGAAAAGCAAAAAGGTGTGATGCGGCCCAGTTTGCTGACTGGAGGCGTGGTAGGAGGAGGCGTGGGTGTGAAGGGCGACGTGGTGAACGGCACCCTGGGAAGGACGAGTTTTGACGACAACTGTGAGGGGCTGAAACGCACCGCGCTCAGCTCCTCTCTCAGGGACCTCTCGGACACGGGTGAGACAACAAAGACACTGTGAACGCCATTTCCTTTGATTGCACGCCGTGCCTTTCTATCTGGCTGATATGAGACGGTTCTATCTCCCACTCTTTGCTAACCCGACTCTCCCCGGTGGGGTGCAGGGAAACATGGTCGCAGGAACAGTGTTGGTTCTCTGGATAGTACCATGGAAGTAAGTCTGAAATTATAGGTGTTATCAGACCCGTACCCCCCCCCCCACATAATTGTCCTTGACAGTGTGTGTACAGTGTACATATAAATGGTGTGTGTGTACTTACATACGTGTCTGCAGCTGTCCCGCATGGCCTTTTACATATTTGTGCGATTTAACATGATGGATTGTCACGACGTAAATGTTCTAAAATACTTATTTTGACTATTGCCTCCAACTTTTTTTGTTGTTTTGAATTGGAGCCAAAGTATTTTGTATTGCGCCTCTTCGTCCCGGGACGATGATTTTACCGTCCCGGGACGGTAAGAATTCAGCGTTCCCTGAATAGAACCATGCGTGCACGTGCATTTACATGCTCTCCTCATGTTTCTGCCAGGGCTCCATCATTAGCAGTCCCCAGCCTCACCAGCGATACCCACTGCCGGGAGTGATGCCAGGTGTGATGCCAGGTGTGCTGTCGGGTGTGATGCCGGGTGTGATGCCGGGTGTGATGCCGGGTGTGATGCCGGGTGTGATGCCAGGTGTGATGCCGGGTGTTCTCCCAGGTGTGATCCCGGGATGCTATGGAACAGATGACTTCCGGTCTCATCGCCCCATCCTGAGCCCCGGGACGGGGGTGGGGGGTGGGCCGGGGCAGCAAAATACCACTGCTGGGACAGAAGTTGGGGGAGTCTCCAGCAGTGTAGAGAGAGCAGGAGCGGGGAGCAACCCTGGGGGGAGCAGCAGCAACAACAGCAGCTCTTTTCTGGGATCCCTGTTTGGCAGCAAACGTGCCAAACCGCCAGGGCCCCTTATTCCACCGGGGCCACCCTTCCCCGCACCTGTCCCCCCGCCGACTTCGGGAGGGCCCCCTCCTCACTCCCCTTCATCTCTCTGTCAGATGGACGGGGGACCTTCCAAGATCCAAGCGCTGCATGCGCAGTACTGTCACACGGGCGCCGTGCAGCCTCCACCACCGTACTACCATCACCATCGCTTCCACGTCCAGCCTGTCCAGGCCCCTTTGCAAGGCCTACCCCCCCATACTATACAGAGAGGCCCGCTACCCTGTCGGCCAGTGCTTGGCCCCCCACACACCCAGCACCTGCAGCTGGCCCATCTCTCCCAGCTCTCCCAGCCTGGCCTTCCGGGTCGCTACGGCAACCTGGTGTTGGGATGTCCTCCCCCTCTTTCTCCTCTCTCCCAACATTCCCAGAACCCCCAGTGCGCCCTCTACCACGTTCAGCCCACACACTCTATCAGAGGGGGCGGCGGTCCTGGTACCAAACTACCACTAACCGTGTCACACTCCCACCCACACCCCCACGCACACTCCCAAACCCACCCCGGACACGTGCACACGCCCCACCCAGCCAGCCAATCCACGCACCAAACACACTTTATATTCGGCACTCTGCCCCACAACCTTCCGTCCGCCTCCGTCAATGCGCATCACGCAGCCTCCGCCGCCCCGTATCTGCCCCAGTACCCTCCTCTCTCCTCCATCCCACCTCCCCCACCGCACTCCCCTTTACCCCCCCCTTCGTCCCCCCTTACCCCTCTTACCCCTCTCTCCCCTCACCCCCCCCAGCACCCCGGGCAGCCTCAGCAGGGGCCACAGGTGACTGGGGCTGGAACGACAGGTACAGGGGGCAGCTCCAAATCCAAGCCTATCAACCGGATAAGCACCGTGGTGTGAGCAGGATCTGGGGCCCCAGAGGTCAGAGTATGGATTACAGAGTGGAGGAGGCTGGCAGCAGGAGCAGGGCCAGGAGCAAGTCTGCCAGGACAGAGGGCAACAGCAGCAGCTCCAGTGACAAGAAGAAGCGCAGTTTGCTTCGCCTCTGTTACTTTCACCTCCGATTCCCACACATGTAGGTGGGAATAAAAAAACAAAGCTGGGCTTGGATACAACGAGAAGCACACGCACGCACGGTATACTGTTATTCACACCCACATGTGCAAACAGGTCCCATTTAAAAGACCAGAAGAATCTATAGCCATATTATTTAAGACTGATTTGAATCTGTACGATGTTAATTATTTTCATCCTATGAGTCTTTCTGAGAGGATCTACGTGTACAGCATACGGAGACGTTGTAATGTGGAGACTTTGTATTCTGCTGCTCACATGGAGGTGTACATACAGACCACAACATGCATCTCAACACCGTTTGGCATTGAAACAGGAGAGAATCGCAGAAACGAAGATGGCCCCTTGACTTTGCAGTGAGTCCGTCTGTTGTTGCAGGTTTGGCTTCGCTGGCAGACTTGTTGTTTTTTTTAACTAAGACCTCAGTCGTGTCGCTTTGTCTTCTAAAAGCCGTGCAGATCTCTGACAGCCTTTGGCTCTTTAGTCTTTTCCACGTGAGCAGGAGCCCCCTGGTCTTATTGCATTCGTTGTCAGGGTGCAATGGGGGGGGGGGGGGGGGGGGGATTTCTGTTACAATCAATAATATATTTGGAATGTTTCTGAAGCTTCTTGCTGTTTTATTAATATTATTATTTAAACCTGCAATGACTATGATGAATATTGTCCAATAATTGTTTTGACCAGTGATTAATTATACCACAAGATGTTTGTATATGGTTATAGAGAGTATATTAATTAATTCCCTCAGTTTGCCATCCACACTGACTTGTAAAGTGTGCTTTGCTTTTATCGTACCATTAGTTCTATTAAGTTCATCCTTTAATGACTAATAGTATTGACTGTTGACAATGAAGGAGGTGGTGCTCCGTTACAGCACCTCTGCAGCGCGACACCGTTCCTCCGTCATTTGTTTGATGTGAATTAACGTGCCAATTAATGGAATGACTAACAAAACTTGAATTTCCTGAGCGGCTCTGTTTTCCCGTGTTAGAAAGGTGTATAAAGAGCTGAATTGTGGAAGACGCCACCCCCTGTCACACACACCAGATTTAGTCTTTACGTTGTTTTTTTTTTCTTCCCGTTTTTAAGAGGTTTTTTGTGGTTTTGCACATGTGATGTCTCGAGTCAGATGCGGCTTATTTCTTATTCTGCCTCTTCTGACACTTTCTGAAACACGACAAGAGTCAAGAATGTAAAAGAGCTCGCCCTGTTTACGGTGGGGGCCGTGCACGACCGTGCACGACCGTGCACGGGCAGTAGTTCACCTGCAAGGTCCGCCACTTCCCAGGAAAACCCACACTCATCCTGATTTAAGTGAGAAGGATTCTAAACAAGCACATGAGAATCAAAAATATAAAGTTCTGCAGCCTCGAGGAAGGGAAGCGATGGAGGGTTGGAGATTTTATATGTCGTCTTTTCTTTTTTTGGGGTGTTTCTGACTTTTTGCATGAATATATCTGCACTTATTAACTCGATTGTACTGTATAAACCTTAATGTACATATTAAATTATACAGAGGCTTCTTAACATAACTACGGGGCGAATTTCTCCCATTCTGTATTCAGGTGTGTGCATGTGAGTGCTACCAAGTATGTACATATAAAAGAGAGGGAGGAGAATTACAGAGGTCGGAATGTTGACTTCTTTTCTCCTCTTATTTCAGACTGAAGGTGAGAGAATGATTAATCAATGACCTAATTTTAAGATTTAAAAAGATGTTTATATGTCAGTGCACCTATTGACATCATTTTGAGCAAATGATTTCAATTTCTGTGTATGTATTTTGTGTACTGAAAGAAGGTGTGGATAGTTATTGCTTCTGATGAATTAAAGTGTCCTTGCAGTGAAATTGTCTGTGCTTAATGAATTTTTCTATATGATCTTAATGATTTAAACTTATGGAATCTATTACATATCAACACATTTTTTAACCGTTAAACCAAAGTGAATTCTAATCATAAGAAAAGATTATATTCATGATTTTTTATTATATTTATGTTGAGCGAAGATAAAGACAAAAGCGAGATGAGAACAGACAAATATTACATTACGCATAATGTTCATTTTCAAAAGGTAGAGAAGCCCGCTGACCTTGGATCCCCGAAATGGGTCGGGAGATACGTAAAAACCCTCTTGACACTTGATCATCAAAGGCCAAGTGGCGATCAGATCTTCGATCAGAAAGCAGCCGATTACTCTCGACTGGCCCTTGTTAACTGGCAGGTATGTTTCAACAATAGTTCAACCGGTTCCATGAAGGCGCAGGAAGACTCGCTCCCTCTTCAAGAGGAACGGGTTGTTTTGGATTTAAGTAATGAGCTGCTGGCAGAGGCCTGCGCTCTCAGTCGGCTTTCTGCTTAAGGAAGGTTATTACTATGTTATTAGGCTATGAATAGAAAACTCAAACTGCCCTTTGTCTGATGAAAATATTCAATAAAGTTCCTCCTATCCTATACAGACTCACAGAAATTCAATTTTAGTCATGATATTTTCACAGATTTGGACAATCAGTATGACCTTTGGACCGTATTAGATGTACTAATTGACCTGTAAAACTGTCACTATTCCTAAAAATATATTTATTTATTTTTAAAAAAATCACATTAACCACAATTTTTAAAAAAGACTGCACACTTGAGCTTTCTTTGGGAGTGGGGGGGTGCTTACGTAAACTTTAAACACTGCTCTACTTCCTGGTGACGTCATGACGATAATGACAATTACGGGACTTTATTGGCGCATGTGGCGCGTATTCGTACTACTTTCGGGGTGTAAACGTGAGATACGTGGTGCGAAGATGAAGAGGTTGTGCTTCGGTCCTGAGAAAAACTAAGATGGCGTCTCGTCAAGAAAGATAGGGTGGCCTGAAGAGACTGATGATGGTGATCGGAAATTGATTAATAACGAGTAATCGGCAAAGTTCGAGGGTATCGTTTACTGTTAAATGGACTTCGTCCGCCCTTGGTTTGAGCCGGTGTGTCTGACACAGCGAAGTATATGGGAGAAGTGAGCCTGAAAATCGGTCAACTTTGCTAGCAGCGATAGCTAGCCAGCAGGACCGAGCACAGCTGGCCAACCTTAGCTAACCACCAGTCATCACAACAACAGAGGGAAGAGAGCGGCCCCCAGCCCTATCATACCCCGGGACATCGAGGTGTCTTCGGTCAGTCACTGAAATGTAACGAGGCAGTCGAGTTCAAAGGGATTCAGATAGCTGCATGTTTAATTTCGCGCACACACAAGGATGTAAATAATGATATCTGGCTCGTTTTAAGCTAAATCGGGTAACGTAGCTCGCCTCTGTTGCGGTCATGCTGTTGACTTTTTCCTCCTCCAGAACAATTGTTAGCTAACTAATGCTAGTCACCTAAGCCCGGGGGAGGTGATGGGACTGGACCATTGAATGTGTATTACTGGGCTGAAAATGTGGAGGCCTCGATGCTAACATTAGCTGTTAGCGTCGTTAACAATGTCGATCACAGAGAAATGCTCCACACTAACCATGCTAAGATCCACGTAGAGACCTTTTATAACAGTACAAACAATAAACTACGTTTGTTTGCCATCTCCTTTTTCGCATGTGGCTTGAAGGTAAGGTTTGCTTCCAAGCCCAGTAAAGTTACAGATGTCCGTTTTTATGTTATTGAGGCTTCAGCAGGACGTGTTAACAGATACGATCATTTGGTTCCGAAGTTCGCACAATTCCACAGTTTCTCCGTTAAAGCTCATTGTTTGTGCAGCTCTCAGCCCTATTGTGATGCTCTTTAGAGCTCAGGGTTCATGGCCTCCACGCTATTGTTTGTGTCCAGGCCAGGCAAAAAAAGATGAACAGTCACTGTAGGAAATGCTCATTTTAATATTAATATTTTAATATAAAAGCAGCAGTTCCGACCAAATTACTATATATGAAGGTTAATGGCTGGTTGGCCTTGAAACTCACAAAGCTCTTTTTACATTAACACTTGTTTTTGTCTTTTAAAATGTAATGCTATTGTCCTATAAATGTTACAGCAGCACTTCATACTATTTACTTTTAAAAGCTGATACGACAAGAAAGGATGGCGTCTCCTTTGTTATGGCTGAAGGGCCCGTGTTCCTTTAAGAGAAGTCTTCTGCCACGAATTTTGCTCTTGTATTCAGACTTTAGGGTTATTAATAAAATCTAAAATTCTGAGAAGGCGTTGAGGAAGTTTGCCATTCATAGTCGCCCTAATGTGGTCACATTAAAATGTCAGCTTGCCTCTGCCAAAGAGGTTATGTGACAGCTGGCGTTTGACTGGTGGCAAAATAAGTCAGTTACGAACTGCTTCTAATGAAATTGTCAGGTAAATTCTCTTTTCTCTCTTCTGAGGATCATAAGCAGCCTACTCTTTTAGGTACTCTTATAATACTGCCTATACATATATATTTATATATAATGAAGCATTCTTTATCGTTGCTTGACAGGTGTCTGCGCTCCGAGTGTTTTTCTAGGTAAAGACGGCCGCAGTCAAGACAGTTGTTTAACAAGTCAGATGAAGTGCACTTAAAATGTCTCATGGTTTAATTCAATTCAAACTTCCAGTGGCTTTCTGGGGTGCTGCCGTCTGCTCCACGTGGTTGATTCCCTTGTTTTGTCTGTGTTGCTGCTCTCAGGGCAATGGAAGGGGAAGAGTTTGTACCTCCTCCAGAGTGTCCAGTGTTCGAGCCATCATGGGAGGAATTTCAGGATCCTCTGGG